>NW_020664420.1:7840310-7972056 GCF_002925995.2 Terrapene triunguis | reverse complement strand
GGGGGGGAGGCTCGGTTTGTGGGGGGCTGAGGCTGGCGGGGAGTGTGTGTGTGGGGGGGGTTGGGCTCGGGCGCCTTACACTGGGCCCGATTCTCTCTTTGCCTCCCCCTCTTCCCCAATCTGGTAAGCAGTTGGGCCCTGTTCTCATCCTGTTCCCAGGAGATAAACAGGGGGGTGGGGGGTGCGCCTGTCTTTCGGGGACACTATGATTTGTGCGGGGCTGGGGTTGCAGGCCAGTATCCCTTATCCACCCCCCCCTCCCCCAAAAGCCTTGAAAAACTCTAGCTCAGACTTTGCCAAACGAAGATCTTTACACAGATTAAATGTGGAAAATTACGGCCGGAGAAGCCAACGTTGTATAAAATTGTGAGCGAGCTGAAAATAAAGCGGTGGGGATGGAAAGTGACTTTCAGCCTTAACTCCAGTGGGTGTTACCTAGGGGTTGACCCTCTCTTCCCTGCTTGTAGGCAGTGAATGCTCATCCTCTTCACCTAGATGTAAGCAAACATCTGTGAAGTATATCGCCTGAGACACAAATAAGCACATCCTATCAAGTTGGTGCTATAATTGATGTACTCTAATAACTGCAAATAGTGGTTATTTTAGCAATTTTGCAAAATTCCTACTTGTAGTACTGTGTATATGTGTGAGGGGAAAAATAGTTAAGTAAAATCGTTAGTTTATACTCTGTATAAAGGATGGTTGGGTAAGAAGACAGTCTTACAAGGCTGTTTGAAAGTTGAGTTTGGGATTCAATTTCAAATCTAAAATCACTCTTCTTGTTTGTTGTACTCTCCTGCTTCACAAACCAAGCTTACAGCTTGTAGAAAAACATTCTTAACAATTACAATATGGAAGTTTAGTTAAGATCTACTCCAGATATAAACATCTACCAGACAAATACTGTTTGCATACTATGGGTGACTGAAAACATTTTCTTAAAGTATATCTTATGTGAGTGCTGAGATGTACATATCTCTGATGAAGTGTTTTAATGCTATAATAAGCAGCCTCCTGAGTGTATACAAATAATGAAGATATATTCGTATCAAGAAGCTTACAGTGAAATAAGCCATTTAAATTATTGCATTTGATCAGAGAGGGTGTCTTTTTTAAGATTTTTTTTTTTTTTTAAGCGAACTTCTCTTATCTAACAAATGGCTGCAGTAAGGACAGTTTTATATACTTACAATTGTTTACAATTGGCTAACTTAATTGTGGTGTGATTGCAGTGTGTCAAATTTAGCAAAATGCAAACTTAAAAAAAGTTTTTTTTAGTATATATAAAATAAATAAGACAGCCCCCCCTCCCCTGTGACCACTCATTTTTCACCCCAAACTGATCAGGTTCCTGTAGCTGAGAGAAAGGGGCCCTTTCAATCAGATAAGATTCCCATTTGAAATGATTTGTAGACTTTCCTTCATAGATATTTTTGTTCTTTCTCTGGCATTAGAAAAAGAGGATTATATTTTGCTCTTCAGGGGTATCTTAACTTGTTGCTTCCACAAAATTATTAACGGTCTTTCAAGTATCAAGGGAGGTAAAAATCAGTTTGATACATTACTCTAGTTATAGTCTTAAATAGCTAAGATTGCTGTTGTGGTGTTAACTTTATCATGAGGTTAACTCTATAGTAAGAGAGAGTGTAGAAGTGAAGTTCTTGCCCCCTCCCCACCCCCTAAAACCAAACCAACTTATAGTGCACACTCCTAACTCTCCACCCCCCCCCCCCAAGCAAAGGTGTAATATGGTATTAACCCTCAATGAGACTCAATTCTTAAAGAATTTGATTATTTAAACCCAATTACAGGAATTTCAAATTGATGTTTAACAATGTATTGGAAGATGTGGTAGCTTACCACTGCACTAGATTTCCTTTTTGAAGCCCCATACAGTTCAGACTCAGAAGCGTAGATTAGCAAAAATAGTGTGCAGAATTTCAGAGTTCTTTTGATAGCGAAGACTAGAATTATGGATATTCTATGTTGTGTCAAACTTACAGTAGGAATAATCAATTCTAGTGAGGTTTAGAAGGTCAAATGGTAATTGAAAAGGCTTACACTTTTTAAGGGTTTAGTTCCTGTCTAAACTGACCTCTTTCTCTTCTCTCTCCCCTTCCCCCCCCCCCCTTGTTGATTTTAATTTGTTCATACAATGAGACTTTCCAAACTAAAGGCCCTCCCGGATCCTTCTCAATCATCTTATGTCAACTTGATCTTTCCAAAGTGCTGAGCACCTGTAGTTACCATTGAGTTTAATTGGAGCTTGTAAATGCTCAGTATTGCTGAAAGCTTGAGAGATGTAAACTCTTCCCATCCCCCCCCCCCCCCCCCCCAAAAAAAAAAAGCTTAGGAGAACCAACCTTGCAACATGTCTGAAGGGTGAGGAATTGGACAGGGAGAAGAGAATTCCAGATTCTGTCTCAATAAAGAACAGTACATGATGAAACTTTAGTTATTGTAAAAGTATTAACACTGTGTTAATGGGCTGTGTGTGTAAATTCTCTGTAATTGAAAGCGTCCATTTATGAGACGGACTTACTAAGTGAGCTGTAAATTCTGCTTTTCAAATTGGATGTAATGACTTTTTTTTTTTATCATAAAGCCACAAACTGCTTGTGAACTGTGATGAGAGGCAAACAATACCTAAGCTTACTTTGCCAAAATATTTGTAACTGTTAATTTGTTAAACTGAATTGCTGCAGGTCATGCGATGGGATTAGTGGTTTTTGTAGTAGAACACAGGGTACAGGCAGTCCTGTGTTCAGTACTGTCTGGGCTAGAAGAAATTGAGGGAGTGCAGGTAATAATTCTGAAAGTTGAAAACAACTAGTTTCTTTGAAATGTCCCTGTAGAAAGTGCACTATGTAGGCTCAGGTTTCATTCCTCTTGACATTTTACTATGGTTTATGGATAACTGACAATAGCACTAATTATACTGTGCACTACAAGAGAGTAGTTAAGGGAGTGATTTCTTGCTATCTGAGCAGCTTAGGTTGGAACTTCTGTTTCATCAACAGATCTCAACTATATAAATAATGACTGAAGACGCAGTCACTTCAGGACAGTGTGTGTGTTGGTGGGGGGAATTTGTTCACTTTTATAAGATAAACCATAAGCTTCATTATTTTATCTGTTGTATCCTTCTGTTACTGCATTTTGTTGGCAGACTTTGCTTGACTTGTATGAAGAACTAGGTAGTTATTATTATTATTTTTTTTGTATTAGTCTGCATTGAGGGGGACTTCAGTGACCCCTGCCTACTAGTTGTCCGCATTCTACTGCCTACTAGTTGTCCTCATTCTACTGGCTTATATTTTATAGTAGAATATTTATATATTCTATAACTTATATAGCTTAGCAGACTTTTCTTCACTCTTGATTTCTTTTGTTGTTACTTCTAGTGGCCATTTTAAACATGTTTCTCTGTTAAACGTGCACATATGTATATTTTTAGTAGTCAAACTGAGATTTGAATAGAATGCATAAAAACCTCCATGTAACACTTGCACAATTGCCATAGCATTTGGAACCATAACTCTGCTTCTGCTGAAGTGTGGACACACGCACACAACATTTCAGCAGAAACAGAGTTATGGTTTCAAATGTGCACGCTCTCTCTATTTATTTAGCTTTGATAGCAAACAATGAAATTCTGAAAAACTTGCTTAGAGTATTGGGTATACATGCAGTGAGTAACTTAAAAACAGATGAAGTGATGAATTAAGTGAAGTGGAATCCTTGATAATTGCTCTCTTTGTAACTTTACCTAGGTTGCTAAAATACTTCTGCTCTGTTAGTCATATTACTAAGGGTATGTCTATACTTAAAGCGCTGCTACTGTACCACTACAGTGTAGACTCTGCCTACTTCAATGCAAGGAATTCTCCTGCTGGCGTAGGTAATCCAGCTCCCTGAGAGGTGGTAGTTAGGTCAGTGGAAGAATTCTTCCATCAACCTAGCGCTCTATACACAGGGATTTAGGTTGGCTTAACAGTGCTGCTCGGATTTTTCACACCCCTGACCAATGTAGTTAAACAACCTAATTTTATAGTGTAGACCAGGCCTAAGATCACTAAAAGTGACTCTTCTCCTTTCTCCTGCCTCTAATTTTTAACGCCACATAAAAATAGTCATTTCTATCAATACATTAAAATTCCTATCTTTCAACTCTAACTCCCCATAAGAGCTGACAATATAGCTAATAAAACAACAAAGGAAAAAAGTTAGGCTCGTGTCTCTAATACTTTAACTTGTAATAGCCCGTAGTATTTGAAGGAAAAGATCTGGCTTCTAAAAACTTTCATAATTCATGGTAGGCACTTGAGTTTCTCGTAATACCTTCATTCTAAGTATATTAAGCTTTATAAGACTTTCTCATTTGTTTCATGAAATGACTGATAAGGAAAACAGGCTGTCTTAATTCTTAAAAAAAGCAATGACGTGGCACTGATGGCTCTTAAAGTCATCACTCTATGCAGAGTTCTAACTTTCAAACACTTTTTTTGAGGCTTCAGAGGCATGTACCTATATATAAGCTTGCAGTGTGTCAGTTTAGATGGAGATATTAATGTTTTTAAGATTGGAGAATAGGTTAAAGTGTGACATAGCAGCAGGGTTGGGATTGACTTCTTACAGTGGTATCCTGAGGCGCCAACTAGAATCACATCCCATGGTGCTAGGGAGTCTACAGGGATGACATTCATGCATCCTCAAGAGTGGATTTGCTTTGTAGCCTCGGTAAGTCACTTAAGATATGATCCAACTGTACAGTTTGCTTAACAGAAGATGGGGAATGTGCTTTGAGACTTTCACAGGAGCTACAAAAGTACAGTGTTTCTAATGATAAACAAGTATTTTGGGAGGTATTGTTAATGTTCCTTTGTATAAGAATGCAAAACTTACTTTTAAACAGTGGGTGTTTAAATTGGTGGTACTTGCAGAATCACACCTTTAAAGTTACCCTTAAGTAAAACTGTCTTAAGAGCAGGAGGGGTCTGCCTTAAGCTTCAGCAGCTGATATGAAAGCTGAGGAGGGTGCTTGGCTCTGCCACTTGGGGCACTGGCCCATTAGCTAGCCAGATGGAGCTTCGGACCAGTTAACTGACCAGATGGAGCTTGTTGGGAGGCGAGCAGCTTTAGAGCCATTCCCCACTGCTGGCCTAATTGGCTGAAGAGCTGAACTGGGACTGGAACTGAGGCCATTGCTCAGCAGGCTGGATTCTCCCCTTCTCCCCCCTATCCCCCTCCTGGAGTGGGGAGGGGAGGGTGTGAAACTGTTCCACCTGCCCAAGACTGGGTGGGGGAGAGGGACAGGAGAGAGCTGAGGCTCTTGCTTAGTACATCAATCTGTTCTTGCATGTGCAGTTGCTGTTCAGAAGCTATGCAGCAGCACTAGAAGGAGGCAGGCTGAGTTTGTCCCATGTCATGAATCCAGTGTTGTATTGGATCATGCCCACTTCACCTCTCCCTTTATTGCATATGCTAATTAGTGTCCCAGAATTCCAGAAGTAGTGGGGAAAGATAGACGTGAATTATCTGGCTCTAGGGCTGAATTGTTTTTCTTTGGTATCCAACTATTAACATTAGATTGGTAGGCAAGTGCAAAGAGTGTCCTCAGATTAGAGACTCCTTTCACTTCAGTTAGTTGGTGCAAAATTTGAGTTTTCTGCAATCTAAGGTGAATGGAAAAACTTTCATAAATTTTAAATTTAATAAAATATCTTCCATGTTTGCGATACAAACATGGTTCTATGAACTTGGAAATCAGTGTTCTGCTTAAATGATTCTTTAAGGTAAGATTGAAGAAAAAAAAATCAGATTATCACTGTTTACTTTTTGCAAGCTTCTCATTCTTAATACTGTAACATAAGATAAATTGTAAACATTTTCCTTTGTTGAATGCCCTATTAAAGCCTCAACTTTCAGTATTATATAAGCTAACTAAAGGATTTTTAACTATTGTCTTACATATATTAAGCTTCAGTTAATTACTTAAATGTGACATTGTACTGAATTAATATTAAAGTTGACCTATGAAGGGGACAGGGGAGCTGCTCCTCCTGTCTACCCCCCTGTTTCTTATTAATTGAAAGAGGCCTAAAACTTGAAAAGCCTACTTTTAACATTAGAAAGTGAGGCTTTGTCTATTGTGGCCTTCTATAAAAGGCTGATCATATGACATCACAAGAGATGAGAAGTGAAATCTGAGGAAAATGGACTCTTAGAGAGGCTAAGTCTTTTTTGAACTGCACAGTGCGTCTTCAGAGAGATTGTTTCTGGAGGTGCTCAACACCCTTGCTTTCTTATCTAAGGGTATGTCTACACTAGTACTTATTGTTGTATAGCTTACATTACATTGTCCTAAGTGCTGGTGTAGACAATGCTATATTGGAGGGAGAGCTTCTCCCACCGACATAACTACTCCAGCCCCACGAGTAGCAGTAACTAAGTCGGCTTAGAGCGGTTACATTACACCAATGGCTCTCAACCTTTCCAGACTACTGTACCCCTTTCAGGAGTCCAATTTGTCTTGTGTACCCCAAGTTTCACCTCACTTAAAAACTACTTGCTTATGAAATACAAAAGAGTCACAGCACACCATTACTGAAAAATTGCCAACTTTCTCATTTTTATCATATAATTATAAAACAAATCAATTAGAATATAAATATTGTACTTGCAATAGTATATAGAGCAGTATAAACATGTCATTGTATGAAATTTTAGTTGTACTGACTTTGCTAGTGCTTTTTCTGTAGCCTATTGTAAAACTAGACAAATATCTAGATGAGTTGATGTACCCCCTCGAAGACCTCTGCGTACATCCAGGAGGATCCATACCCCTGGTTGAGAACTACTACATTAGAGAGTTTACAGTGGCACAGCTGCATCGCTCCAGCTCTGCCTCTGTAAACTCTAGTGCTCACAAACCAGATTCCTTAGAATTACAGTAAATCTTCCAGTAAAACTAGGGAAGATAAGATTTTATTTAATCTTTTTAAGATGAGCAAGCAGACTTGTGATCTGAAATGTTTTCAAACCTTGTACATCATGAACAAAGTGCTTTTGTTTCTAGAACATCACTAGTGCTACTATAAACAGATTTTTCCAGACATTCAAGAAGGTACAGCCTTTGTCCTCATGATTTTAGTCTCCTGCATGTCAGCTGTAAGGGTCCCTCTTCATCTTCTATGTTTGGTTGTTTCCAGGATCATTGGCTTATCTTTAACACATGTGCAAAGGTACTGCAGCAGAATGAAGTAAATTAAGGTTTAGAATAGCAAGCTTGACTTCAAAATTGTGACTTAGAAGTACCACAATTATCAGCTTTTAGTCTGCACTGTTAATTCATGTGCACATCAGAAAGCAGAAATATATTTGCAGCTAGATAAAACTGGAGTTATTTCAACTCCACATTAAAGATGGATAATTTACCTCAAGTAGGCTAACTCTCCTGTTAACCTGGTTTTACAGCACATAGCCTTGAGGAGCGCTTGCTATTACAAATGCATGCGTAGAGTGCTAGGTCCTGCCTACACAGCAGGATGGTCTCATACCCTTAGGTCTGGTCTACACGGGGGTGCGGTGTTAGATCAAAGTTACGCAACTTCAGCTACGTGAAACCCTGAGTCAGTTGACTTGGGCTCAGACTGTGGGGCTAAAAATAGCCCTGTAGACCTTCAGGCTCAGGCTGGAGCATGGACTGTGAAACCCACCAAGGGGGAAGGGTCTCAGAGCCTGGGCTTCAGCCTGAACCCAAATGTCTACATGGCTGTCTTTTTAGCCCGGCAACCAAAGCCCCCTAAGTCAGTTGGCCTCAGGCTCTGAGACTCAGCGCTGTGGGGTTTACTTTGCTGTGTAGACATACCGTGAGACACAACAGAAATTGCAGTCTAAGACACAAGGTGCAAAGGATGTGGAGGGGAACAAAATAGTTAATGTAAGTTGCTTATTCCTAATTGGCTAAGTACAGGGCAATGTTAATTCAGTAATTTTGTTGTGCATGTTTCAGAAGTGCATCTAGTGATTTGATGCCTCATTATAGGGAGGGTGTTCAATGTGTTGGGCTAGTGTGTCAGAGTGTAGATAGTTATGTCAGAAGAGGACAAACTTTGAGGATGTAATGATGGGAGCAAGGGACAGACAATGGAATAAGAACAAATGAGTGGGAGATAAACTGGTGGAGGGCCTTGAAGACAGGCTCCACAGGCTTGAGCTTGATTTGGTGGAAAAGGGAGTTGCTGGCGGGACCAGGGGGCTGAGGCAGTTTTTAATTGCATTTCTTAGAGTGGAATAGGCGGTGTGAGGTATTATGCAGGCCATTGGTTGAAGATGCAACTAACTGTATGGGAAATGGTTGAGTTTTAGGTGTGTGGACATAGGTGAGATTCTAGACACTTTGGAGGGAAGCTGTATAAAGCTTTTTAGACATGGGGGTAGGATGTGGAGCATGGCACTCTAAGGGGGGGAGAGTAGTTGAAGATGATGCCTAGATCATGAGCAAATGACAAAGGTTGATATCAACAGTGACTGTATAGAATGAGGATGTATTAAGAGGAAAAGTCAGAAGTTCCATTTTTTAACCATATTAAGCTGACACCAGGACTTCAAGAAGATGTTGGGCTGACATGGGACTGGCTCATTAGCAGTGGGTTGGGATTGTAATAGACTTGAATCATTGGCATAGTAAACATTATGATGTTTGTGAGTTGAGAGTGCTAAACAGGGCAAATAGTGAAGTGGCAGTGGTCTAGAATAAAGCCATATGAACTCCCTATGAAGGCATGGAAAAGAGAACAGAATAAAACTTACAGTTGAGCTTTTGCCGGAGTAGTTCATCAGCACAGCATGGGATCAGCATCCATATTGTTGTTACTTTGTTTGCATCAGTTTTCCAGCCACAATTGTGCAATTCTTCATTTGTGGCTTTTTGCTTGGTGCACATTAAGGTGAGTTACAACATTAATTCCTGTTTGGATAACTTTTGGATAATGTGACAAAGATGTAGGTAAAGAGGTCTGGATCAGAATCTGATGGCACTGTTTCAGAATTTGCAAAACTTCTTTTGATAACCATATTTTCAATTCCTCAGAACTTTTTAGCATCAGAGGGAAAGCTTCTGAAAGCTTCCATGCTTGGCCTCAGCCTAAAGGTAGCTTTTTATTTTTAAGCTTGCAGACTTCGTTCAGCCATTTTGATGGTGGCAAATACACTTTTTTCTTTACTGCCAGTTCCTCGTGTGCACCCCCTCCCATCAGAGTTAACGTCTGTGCAGTCAGACTTCATGTTTTAATAGCCTCTGCTTTGTGGTGTATCTGATTTTTGGGGGAGAGTGTAGCTTTACAAATAAAGCTAATTCAGCATATTCAAAAGAGACTTGACAATTTCAAAACAGATCTTGATTTTTTTTTTTTTTAAATCAACACTCCTGCCCTACTCTTGTCACGTTTCTCTGTGCTCTGCATGACAAATGTGTAGGTCACAGGTGAAATAACCTGTAAGTAGACACTGTTTTACTGAAACACAACTAAGCTCTGATGTAATAATATAACAATGGCTAGGAGCAAGAAGCTATCTTAGGAAAATTAAGCATCCCAAAAATTTAAGAGGGTGTCATGAGTTTTGGCATTCTGCAGTGTTAAAATTCTGAAGCTTTTCTGTTCTCTTCAGAGAGAGAGAGAGAGAGAGAGCCTTCACAGTACAAACTGATACTCTAGAAAAGCTTTATCTTTCTTTTCTTTCTCCGAATGTGGCCACTCTCAAAGCCAGTTGCCATCGCATTCAAAATCAGCTACTGTTGAGACTTGAGGGTAGCAAATGTACTTGTATTTAAAATTAGGCCCTTACCAGTGAGCTTTCACCTGTACCCGATTAACTGTTTGAAACTATAATTAAACACAGGCTAGAGCTAGAAGATCCTGTTTGGTTAAGATCTAACCAATATCCTTTTTGCAAAGGAAAATTCTGTCTAATCCTTTCTTGGACATAGCAAAGTGGATAAAGGAGTATGATAAGCTTAATGTTGATAAATGCCAAGTAAAAATTGTACTCAAGCACAAAACAGTTCTAAGTCAATGAAAGACTCAGCAAAGGGATCTGTGTCGTGTGGCAGAGAGTGAAGGTATAAGCTAAATGTGCAGCTGTCTTCCAAAAACAAAAAAACAACCCCCCCCCCCAATATAAGGATGAATAAAGAATGGGAAGGAGAATACAAAGTCTCAGGTAGCATTGATTTACAATGGCATGTCCTGATGGAGAACACTGTGCAGTATTGGTTACCCATCTCAAAAAGGATCTCTCAAAATTAGAGAAGAGCAACAAGAATGATTAGGGGCATGTAAAACTCTCCTAAGAAGAGATGGATTGTTACCTTAGAGGCAAATAAGAGAATGTAAGAGAGTGAATTGAAGGTAGGTTGTTTGCACACTGTCTTGTAACACAAGAGCAAGGGAACATTCAGTGCCTTGAAAGGTAGGGTACATTGGTTTAAATCAAAGCAATTAAAATTGGCTATTTTAATCATGATTTAAATCAGCAAGCAGAAAACCTTGATGTAAATCATTGATTTCAGTCTTATTTTGCATGTGTATTATTGTTTTTTCCCTAAAGAGAGATTAATTCTCACTGATGAGTAACCAAAAAGGTATTTGATTTGCAACTAAATACAGCCTTTATGCTAAATTTGGTGCTTCTTTTGGGTAACCAGGACAATACACTCATTCATATATTGTATAGCTTAGTTTACTTTTATTCAGATTCTTAACTTTTTAAATTTATTTGTTAAATGGTGAATGATGGATTTTTATTGTAGTTTGTTACTATCTAGTTGGATTGAAATAAACACTCAAGTACATAAGAATACTTTAAAACTCTTCCTAAATAAAAATGTGCCAGATAAACGTTATATATCAGAACAATGGTTTGCATAGCTAGCTAACTGATGAAACAAAGGAAGTAGTTAATGAATTGAACAGATTGTTTCTGGGGTCATATTCATCAAGATTTTAGAACTTGTAGATCTTAACCTCGTACCTAATTTTTATGCACATGTTGGAAGAGGAAAACAAGATTTCCTGTCTTTTAAGCGCCCTATTAATTTCTTAACTTTGAATGAACTAGTCACTGAATTGAACTAGTTGAATAAACTGAACTGAAGAGATTCTCTTGGCACCTGCAGCATAATCTATTGCTGTCAAAAAAGCTGCTTTAGTACTTCCACAAACTCTGGTTCCTGGTTTTTAGTCTGACTCCCAGCAATTCCGTGGTTTGACTTTCTTTAAAACTTCAGCAGCAAACATGTATTGCTCAATATTATTTATTTTAAATTATTAGAGTCTAGTAAATGTAGGCCTTAACATGGGTTGTCAGTTTCCTATTTAATTTTAAATGGGTTTATTTTTAAAAATAAGCCTGTCTTTGTTTCAAATAAACAGGTCAGTCAAATAACCATAGAATTTTATTCATGCTGCTGACAGGTGGCAAATTTAAAAATGATCAAAGGAAATAATTTCATAAAATGTGTAAGTTCACTGGCACTCACTGCTGCAGAACGTCCAGGCCAAGAACTTGGCAAGAGTTGGAGAGATTGGAGCCTTATTTGAATGTTCGTTCTAGCTAGTTAAAGTTTTGAAAGGGAGATAAAACCTCATGCTTCAGAGTTTGACCGTGTTAATGATTAGGATGAGACCGTCATGGGAGTCAGATTATCCATCATCTGCTGATTTAGATTTCTTGTACCTTTTCTGAAGCATCTGGTTGTGGCCACTCTCGAACAAGATGGACCATGGGGCTGATCAAGTATAGCTGTTCTTATGTGAAGTATAAAGAAGGCCAAACTAAGTGCCCTATTTTATGTGTGTGTGTTTTAAATATCAGATGATGAATTCAGTCTTCTGGACTCTCAACTGGAAACCTAGCTCCAGTAATGGCTTTATTTTATCGTAATACATGGAGAAGATAGCACTGCAAAATTAATGCAGTAATGAATTAATTTCAAATCAAGAGTAGACTAATGGAAGGACAGAGGAAATGTTCTCCATCTTCATATATACCTTTCTTATGCAGAGCTCCGTGTGTACAAGCCAAAATTTGAAGACCGGGTTCTCAAATAAATCTGTTTTCCTCCAGTGAAGTCAGTGGAGCTAGTCAATGATACCTGTGTAACTAAGATTGTAATTTATAATTTAAGCGTTGGGAAATTGATCCTGGTGAATATTCACCAAGTATAACAGTGTTCAAAAATTATAACTTAATAAAAAAAAAAAGCATGTTCAGTGAAAGCAACAGTTCTCTGTATCCCTGTAAACTCACATTTTTTTTTCAAAATTTGAGATGTGAAGCTTTCATATTGAAGCATATGAAATCAAACTAATATGGTTGTTAGCTCACATGGGAGAAATCTCGGTTTAAGTAAAATCAGTTTTCCTTTAATATAAGGGAAGTGGGGTGTGCATGGAGGCACTGGTTGAGGATGTAGATTATCTTAAAAACTCTGATTTAGTGGACTGATTTTAGGTTTGGGAGCCAGGAGGAAATGCTGAAGTCCCACAGCTCTCTGTGAAGTAAGGAAACATTACAGTTGAGGGAACTGAGGCTTGGCAGTTAAGTGGTTTGCTGAAATTCAAACAGCAAGTCCCTGCTGGAGATACAATTAGAGCCTATAGTTTCTGACTTTCCAGTCCCATGATTTATTCACAAGACTGCTGTCCTTAGGAAAGTCACAACACTTGTCTGTCTTCCCCCAAACTCTGTAGTTGGTTCTGAATTTATATGGATTATCCCAAATTACTAAACATTAATAGAAATTAAGAATTCTTTACAACAGTTAAATCAGATACAGAATAGTCAAACAGCATCAGGCAGGGTGACTTCTAAGTAAGGCATGCATTTCAGTGTCCTTTCCAGGCTTGCAGCTATATAAACCCACAGACATCCTGTTGACTTCTTTTTGAACTGATAGTGGATATCAGATGAAAGACCGTATGATGCAAAGATAGATCTAACTACTTCTGTTGCAAGCACCAGTGGACAAAAGCTTGGATTAAATACAAATGAAGTTCTTGGTATTCTTACTGAATTTTGGAAGACTTCATTGCCAATGTTTACACTCTTCAAATAGCTTGCAGAAAACCAATAGTATACCACCCCTTAGAAGTCAGTTTAAAAAAAAAAAAAAGGCTTCAAATTGATTGCATCCCTTGTGCAAATAAAATTTGGTAGCCATTTAAATATTCTGGTATGGCAGCAAATGGCTAGCTAAAAGTTGGCAGAAGACTTCTTCTATGCAACAATGATAGTGACATGTCCAAGTCATGAATTAAGTAAGTGACATCTTACTCCAAGCTGGACAAAATGTGTACCTTGGTATATATATCTTACTGCAAATTTATCAAAATTTTAAAGTGAACAAATGAATTGGGTTTGTATAATCTGCTCAGTTTGGAGGATTATCCTGTACTATGTCCTCTTAGTAGCATCTAGATGAGTCACTCTTTTAAAACTCCATTGTATTTATTGAACTGCTACCTGTAAAATGATAAGTTATTAAAAAAATTTAATCCACTCAACAAGTGGTATCACAAGCGGGAAAACTATCGATCTGATGCAAAAACAAACTGATTTCTGCACTAGTCACAGGCAAGTTATAGAACAAGACATTTTTCTGTTTAAATCCCTTGCCTTCATTTAAACAGCCGAGAACAGGTGTGTAGTGCGTATTATGACTTTTAGAACTTTCACAATACAGTATGAGAATGCCATAGGTACATGGTGTGGATTTGGAGGGAGAGGATGGATGGTTTGCTACCGCTTGCATATTGGAAAAAGGGAAAACTTGTACCTGACTGGAATCTAGTCTGTGAAGCTAACATAGAAAGTTAATGCTGTCTTCTAGTTAAAAAACAAACACTTCATTTGTCGGACTAGGCATTCTAGAATGTCCCCAAGTTCTGCTGCATCTGGGGGTAAAGAGTCTTACCAAGACATCTGCCCCACTAAAAACTAGGTGCTAATGTGTCATTCTTTCTTTCCCTAGATTGGATAGGGCAGCTAACTTATTGGACACAGAGTGCTGTTTTGGAGAACATGTCATCCATATTGCCATTCACTCCACCAGTTGTGAAGAGACTGCTGGGGTGGAAGAAATCAGCTGGTGGTTCTGGAGGGGCTGGTGGTGGTGAGCAGAATGGTCAGGAGGAAAAATGGTGTGAGAAGGCAGTGAAAAGCTTGGTCAAGAAGCTCAAGAAAACAGGACAACTAGATGAGCTTGAGAAAGCAATCACCACTCAGAACTGCAATACAAAATGTGTTACAATACCAAGGTAAGTGCAGTCTGGTTTGAAATTATTTCAAACTATTTAACGAGTGGCTGATTAGACACCTATTTTAAATCATCCCTACAGAACATTAACTGTGTAAGTAACATGCTTCAAAATATTTAACTTTTTTCTTTGAAAACTAGTAGCTTAACATGATCTTGCAGTGCTTATTTTAATATTTACAGTTGAACAATGTTCTTCATAAAGTCTCTAAATCGTCAATAGGACAAATTTTTTAAGACATGCCAATTAAAATTACTATCTTGATCCCCACTTATGCAGAATGGTTCTGGGAGCTGTTACTTTGTAGCATTTTCTTTGATTCTTTCAGTTAACAGCCCTGGAAGGGCCTACAGAACCTGCACTTCCAGTGTAAAATTGACTTTGTTTTTCCTTGGTCAACACTTCAGTCAGCTAATTGTATGTAAAGGTCATCTTTAGGTGTATGGTAAACTCATGTCAGTTGTACAATCTGCAGCACCCCCACCCCCTCTTGGATGGGAAATCTCAGATGCCCTGAGGCATTTTGCTGTGAGAAAACTTACTGTGTACTTATTCTTTGTTACCAGTTAATGAAAGCAATTCCTATTAACTTGGAGTACATCTCTTGTGCTTTATATTGATATATAGGTGAATTACTTGCATTTTTTCCTTTTTGACTTTCTCAACTTTATTCATAGCAGCTCCTGTGTGAAAGGATCATACTTTATTGTGGATATTAGTCTGGCCTACTGTAGATCCATATTATGCATAATACCACTGAGGCATGTGCATTATTTTCATTAAACTCTTTTCAGAAAGTCAATATGGGAGCACTTCACGGGTGCCTTGTTTTTCTTGCTCTGAAAATCTTACTACAGGATCTTATGAAATGGGAATTCTCTAGGCACATAGGACCTATATTAAGACTAAGGAGCTGCTTAAGCAAGAGTGTTGCTCCTGTTTTTGAGAGGTTGAATTCTGTTTGTGTAGGACACGTGGGCTGGGATATAAACTTAAAACTGCATGCAGATCTTAATGCACAGTAGAACTTTGACTGTTAATGGATGGCTATCACACCTCAAGGGCAGATTATAGCCAGTATATCGTAATAGCTTTTACAGCCCTTGTTGCGTATGGCATAGCCTTTTGCTCATGTTTTAGGCCTACTACTATTTTTATCCCCATTCTTCTTCCCTGCAGCAACTCACTTTCTGTGGACTTCATTCCCATCCCCTTCCTCATGCAATCTAGTCTAATGAAATATATATTGTAGACATGTGTTCTTGCTTGGCTTTAGTAGGCTCGGGTAGAATTCACAGCCTTTGGAGCAATTAAGGTGTGTTTGCCAATTTGCAAACAGATTTTTTTTTTTTTTTAAAAGGATAACAATCAGTTAACTTTTGGAAAGTTCTCTGCTAACACAAGGCCTAGAATTTTTTTTTTAAATGGAAGCTTTGATTCTTCAAAATCTGATTATGCCATATGGGTTTACATTGATAAAAGATTGGATTCAACGTTTGGCCAAATTGTTAATCTTTGAGACACCTCTGGTAGATTTCTAGAAGGCCTAACACTTAAAACATAAACTGAGTTGTCCAAATCTCTTGAACTAGCTTGCATTTTCTAGCATTGGGTTTATGTACTTTCATGTAAGATGAGTATTTTAAGTAGCATGTCAATTTATCACTGCATTCCTTAGGCTCTGCTTGCACCCCCATTCAGATAACTTCTCGTGTTTGTGCACCCTCTTTGTGGCAGAGTAGTGACTGAAATTAGTCAGTGCTTAATGAAATACCATGGTAACACTGGGTACAAAATATATAGGAATGGCAAAGTAGGTTGTGCTGGTGGGGCAGTGGCACTATGCTATATTTGACTCTGCTTTCTTTTAGATTATCTTAAATTAATCAAACGGTGCCATAGAATCTCTCTAGCTAGAAATAATATGCGTAAATGAGTATAACAGTAGGAATATGCTAGTGACCACCTGACTAGGATGGTGATGGTGATTGTGAAATGCTCCAGGAGAACACCCAATACTGTGGGATTTCTACTATCCCCATATTGACTGGGTAAATATCACCTCAGGACAGGATGCAGGGAACGATTCTAGACACCATTAATGACTGCTTCTTGGCACACATAGTTCTGGAACCCAAAGGGAGAGGCAATATTTTGAGTTAGTCCTAAGTGGAGCATGGGGTCTGGCACAAGAGGTGGAGATAGCTGAACCATTCAGTAATAGCAACCATATTGTAATTAAATTTAACATCCTTGGAGGGGACGATACCAAAGAAACTCACCACAGAATCATTTAGCTTCAAAAAGGGGAACGACCAAAAATGAGGATTTCAGTTAAATAGAAATTGTCAAGTGAAATGTCTGCGAACTGCATGGAAATGTCTTAAGAATACTGTAATAGAGGTTCAAACTACATGTATACACTTTTTTTTTTTTAAAGCACAAGAGGACTAAAAATACCACTATGGCTAAAAAGAGGTTGTCCGAGACCAAAAGACTTCCTTTAAAAATTGGAAGTCGGATCCTAATGAGGAAAACGGAAAGGAGCACAAACTTTGGCTCTTGAAGTCTGACGGTATAATTAGGCAGGCAAAAAAAAAAAAAATTTTTTTTTGAAGAGCAACTAGCAAAAGACACAATCAAACAGCAATTTTTTTAAGTACAGTACATCAGAAGCAGGAAGACTGCTAAACAGTCAGTGGGGCCACCAGATAACTGAGGTGCTAAAGAAGCACTCAAGGAAGACCAGGCCTTTGTGGAGAAGCAAAATGAATTCTTTGCATCAATTTTCACCGCAGAGTACATAGGAGAGATCCCTCCCCCTCTGTCCCCGAGCCTTCTTTTTATGTGACAAATCTGAGGAGCGGTCCCAGACTGAGGTGTCGCTAGATGAGATTTTAGAACAAATTAAACAGTAATAAGCCACTAGGACCAGATGGTGTTCATCCAAGAGTTCTGAAGGAACTCAAATAAGAAATTGCAGAACTAACACATTACATATCACAGTTATCACTTAAATCCGCTTCTATACCAGATGATTTTAGGATAACTAATCTGACTCCAATTTAAAAAAATAAAAATAAAAGCCAGTTCCAGAGGCAATATTGGCAATTGCAGGCCAGTAAGTGTAACTTCAGTATCAGGAAAATTGGTGGAAACTATAGTAAAGAACAGAATGATCAGACATGTAGATGACCACAATATGTTGAAGAGTCAGTGCTGCTATTGTACAGGGAAATCATGCCTCACCAATCGTAGAATTTTTGAGGGTGTCAACACACATGAACAAGGGTGATCCAGTTGGTATAGTGTATTTGGACTTTCAGAAAGCCTTTGACAAGGTCTTTCACCAAAGGCTCTTAAGCAAAGTAAGCGGGCATGGGATAAGAGGGAAGGACCTATCATGGATCTGTAACTGGTTAAAAGATTGGACCATTTATTCCTACTCTTTGTTTCCTTTCTCAGAATGGAGAGAGGTAAATAGCAAGGTCCCCTGAGGATCTGTACTTGGGCCAGTGCCCTTCAGTAAAACGATAAATGATCTGGAAAAGAGGGTGAAGCTTGAGGTGAGAAAGTTTGCAGATGATACAAAGTTACTCAAAATAGTTAAGTCCAAAGCAAACTGCCAAGAGTTAAAGGGATCTCCCAAAACTGGGTGAGAAAATAGTGGATGAAATTCAGAGTTGATAAATGCAAAGTAATGCACTTTGGAAAATATAATCCCAGCTATATATACAAAATGATGCTCTAAATTAGCTGTTGGCACTCAAGAAGAGATCCTGGAGTCATTGTGGATAGTTGTATGAAAACATCTGCTCAATGTGCTGCATCAGTCAAAAAAGCGAACAATGTTAGGAACCATAAGGAAAGGGATAGATAAGACAGAAAATATAATGTCCCTGTCTAAATCTACAGTATGCCCACATCTTGAATACTGCATGCAGTTGTGGTTACCCCCTCTTATTCTAATAATTAATAATAATAATAAAAAAAGGTTCAGAGAAGGGGAACAAAAATAATGAGGGGTACTGTAACTATGCTGGTTCTGGTGGGACCCAACTGAGAGTGCCAATTCAGGACAAATTGCTTAGAGCAGGGCAGTTACAGCCCAACGCTGGGGTTTTTCCACCTCTAAGGCAAACCAAACCAGCCAGACAGAGAGGACTTCGGTTTTACCCCACTGGCTAACCACAAGCAATTCCCTTAGACGCGCCAGTTTCCCAGTATCACCACCAGTGCCACTCGTTATGGGGATGAATGGTTGTGAAAACCAATACCCCAGTAAAAGAAAAAGGTTCTCCCTATCCCAAAGGACCAAGCCCCAGACACAGGTCAATATACAAATTAGATCTTGCCCTCAAATCATGCTGTTGCCAATCCTTTAGAATCTAAAGGTTTATTCATAAAAGGAAAAAGAGAGATGAGAGCTAGAATTGGTTAAATGAAATCCATTACATACAGTAATGGCAAAGTTCTTGGTTCAGGCTTGTAGCAGTGCTGGAACAAACTGTAAGTTCAAATCAAGTCTCTGGAGTACATCCACAGCTGGGATGGGTCATTCAGTCCTTTGTTCAAAGCTTCAGTTTGTAGCAAAGTCCCTCCAGAGGTATGAAGCAGGATTGAAGACAAGATGGAGATGAGGCATCAGCCTTTTATAGTCTCCTCCAGGTGTAACACCTTTGTTCTTACTGTGGAAAATTACAGCAAAAATGGAGTTTGGAGTCACATGGGCAAGTCACATGTCTATGCATAACTCAGTTTTTACAGGCAGCAGCCATTGCTCACATGCTCCCAGGAAGACTTTTTATGTGGTTTGGAGTTTTCCAAAATCCATTGTCAGTTAAGTATTTCTTGATTGACAAATGACTGCAAGAAGCTGGGACTGGATGACGGGATGGATCATTTGATAATTACCCTCTTCTATTCATGCCCTCTGATGCATCTGGCACTGGCCAGTGCCAGAAAAGAGGGTACTGAGCTAGCTGGATCGCTGGTCTGACCCAGTGTGTTCCTGTGTTCTTAAATCTTTTGTTCCCTTAAGCAGTCGTCGTATCAAACTGAAGTGTAATCTCTGTATTGCTGATACCTGGCATATTCAGAATGTTCCAAGTCTGTTCTTCAGAGTTCTGCCTCTGTGCCTCCTTGTTGTCTTAGCACATCAACTCAAAACTCACTGGGAAGCAGTATCCATGCACTCAGCATCTTCTTTGCTTGTCTGACATAAAAATAAATAAATTAAAAGACTGATGCAAGTAGTTGCTTGGTCCTTTCTGTCTACCTTAGGAGTAAGAATCTGGAACCCAGAGAGATGTTCCAGTCTTCTCTATTACTATTTAGTTTCCTGAACTCTAGTTCTGTGAAGTACATGTGGCCCCTTCACTTCTGGGGCTAGAAGATTGCAGGCTTACGGGCTCCGAGGATGCTCCACTCCCCAGAAAATGTATTCCTTACTGGAAATACCTCAGGTCTCCCCCACCTACTAAATGTGGTCATCTTGGGGTACGTCTTCACTACCCGCCGTATCGGCGGGTAGCAATCGATTTATCCGAGATCAATATATCGCATCTCGTTAAGACGTGATATATCGATCCCCGAACGCGCTCACGGTTGACTCTGGAACTCCACCAGAGCGAGCGGCGGTAGCGCAGTCGACAGGGGAGCCACGGCCATCGATCCCGCGCCGTCTGGACCCCAGGTAATTTGAGCCAAGATACTTCGACTTCAGCTACGCTATTTGTGTAGCTGAAGTTGCCTATCTTGGATCGATTTCCCCCCTCAGTGTAGACCAGCCCTTAGAGTACCAGAACACTGCAGTTGCTTAGATGTCTGAATCCAAAAAAACTAGAAGATTATACTAAAACTGCTGAACAAGAATTCCTGTCTTTTTTTTAAAAGTTGACATTCTGAATTCAGCTGTTCTCTCTTCTGTGATCTCTACCACTACAATGTTACAGTTCTACAATGCAGTGCATTGTAACAACCTCCTCTGCAGAATTTGAGTTAGAAATCTGGATCTTCAACTTAAAATTGGGGAATAGGATGACTGCCTCTTTACACACTGATCTGTAGTGTGGAGAAAAAGCTGCATGATCATGAGGGGGACGTCGACTTGAGTGATGTGCTGAAGGTCTCATGTGGCCAGTACTAAAATATCTTTGGAATTTCTAAACATTATAGATGAGTTTCCTTATAAGAAACATGTTGTAGCCAACACAGGGGAATTCTTTATTTTTAACTCTGTGATCAGTTACTATTTATCTGCTAAGACAAGGTCTAATAAAACAGTATCTTAAGCACAGGTGAATAGGACTTGATCACATGTATAATGTGCAAGTAGAATAAAGTCATGTGAACTTCGTGAAACTGGCTGTGCTAAAACACCAAGCTGAAAACAATTGAGCCAGATCAGAGAGGAAGAACTTATTCAGAAAAATGTGAATAATTGGAACCACACAACACCTACCTCGATGCCCCAAAAACCACAGTTGAGGAAGGAGGCCATACTGGTTAAAAAACTGACCGGAGTTAGAGGGGAAGTGAAGACAGCTTTTGGAAGTGTGTGGTGGGGGGCGATGAGTGAAATGTAAGAAAGGGGAAGTAACGAATATAAATCAGAAATTGGGAATTTAATTAATTAATGAAGATTGAGGGAAGCCAAGGGCCACAAGGAGAAAACTGTGACCACTGGTCCATTGCAGTGCTTGCACAGCCTCTTCTTCCCATAGGCAGAGGAGATCCCATATCTCCTGTCTACTCCAGACGCGCTTTGGTTTGGCACATGTGGTTGGCGTGGTTAGTTGGGCAGTTGCTCACAACGACAGAGCTGCTAGCTGTGCTTGCCAAGCTGGATAATCAGGAAAAGGCGTTCCAAAAATGTGGTGGGCTTTAAAGGGGAGAGGGAACTTCTGGTGTCCAGGACCTCTGGGCAGTGGAGTTTACATTTCAGTTAGGCATTGTGATACAGCTTGCTGGAGGGCTCTTAGATTTGACGTCAGTAACAGTGTGTACTCTAGTGCTGCATTGACCTCAGTACATCGACCCTGGCTCAATGCTGTTTTGGGAGGTGGTCTTACTGTGTGTGTAATGGGGATGTTTACATCAGTGGGACACGCGTTTAAGTATAGAAACGTGCACAACTAGGTCAACGCAAATTGGCTTACCTCGGCCTAACTTTGTAGTGTAGACCTGGCTGAGTTTAAATAACTCGTATTTTTGTCAAGTAGCATCCCAAGACTGCATACACTTCTCAAATCTTACTGGCTCCCGGAACCAATTTTAATTCTTACATCTGGTCTGTCAAGGTGGCTGTATACTAAATAAACTTCATTTGAGTGTTTTATAATGTACAATGTTCAATGAAAAGCTGTTCATGTAATTTAAAATAAGTTCTATCAAACAGCGCAAGAAGTGTTTCTGCTTTCTCAGAACAACTCATGGACTGCATGTTGGGATTGCACAGCAGGGCTGCTTAGCCCTTTGTAAGTGGGTCAGTAATCTAGAGCAGAGGCTAAATAAGTGCAGAGTTCCTTGTGATGCTAGCCACCTAGTAATTTGTGGTTAGCTGGCTGAATACTCCAAACAAATCAGTGGGATTTTAAGCTTAAGGAAACAGTAGGTATTAAATGTTGCCACCTGTGATCTTTGTTTTCTAAAATCCATAAGCATGTTCTGCTTTCAAGAATTCGGTTTACAAATATGCCTGGGCGTGGCCGTTTTAAAGTAATGTCAAACAGCACAATATAGTATCAACAGTAGTAACTGTACAAATGTGTAGTGCAAGAGGATGAATTTTATATGGAATTCTTATGAAGAAGCAGTTTCTTCCTGGTATTCAGAAAGACTTTTTAAGTGACACGGGTAATTTTGAAACCAGTGTCATAAGAACATAAGAATGGCCCTACTGGGTCAGACCAAAGGTCCATCTAGCCCAGTATCTTGTCTTCGGACAGTGGCCAGTGCCAGATGCCCCAGAGAGAATGAACAGAACAGGTAATCAAGTGATCCATCCCCTGTCGCTCATTCTCAGCTTCTGGCAAACAGAGGCTAGGGACACCATTTCTGCTCATCTTGGCTAATAGGCTCTCACTCTGGGAGTCAGCTATGTCGTAGTCTATTCATGTGGAAAAGTGTCTGGAGCAAACAGTGATGGTGTCTGGAGCAAGCAGTGATGGTGTGTGATAAAATCATAGCCTTACTACTTTAGTCCATTTCAATGCAGGTGCGGGGGAAGCCCTAGTCAGGGAAAGATCATGTCTCTGGATGGGGGTGGCTGGAGAGTGAGACCAGAGGGGCATGGAAGAATACACGCAGCTGATGAACAAGCCCCTCCTGGCTTCTAGGGGTGGGTGGAGAGATGCATGGCTAGCAAACGAGCCCCTCTTGGCCTGGGGGAGGAATATACATGCAGCTGGTGAGTGAGCCCCCCCCTTGCACTAGGGAGTGGAGAGACACACAGCTGGCAAGCAAGCCCACCCTGGCCCATTGCAGTCAGAGAGAAGACAATCCTGGCTGGGGAGAAGAGACTAGCGCAGAACAAGTGCGGCTGGTGAATGAGCCCACCTTCCCTCTGGGGAGGGAGTTGGTACGGAACATGCGCTGATAAAGCATTATGCGCTAGATTGCAGCTTTACTCAGGTTTAGCACATTTTTTGTCCCCCATCCTAATCTCCCATCTACAGAGGGGCAGAAGTGCCAAAATAGAGGGACGCTGCAACAATGTGGGCCATGTCGCAATGCCCAGAGCTGGGACCACAGGAGCTGATGCTGCAGGGGTCATAGACTTTTTAAAAATTAACGATTACTACGAACATGCCAAAATTGCAGCCTTACTGATTAGTGAAATATTCATATATGAGCAAGGGCAGAGTCGGATTTGGCAAGGAAGAATAGTCTTTACAATTAAACAAGTAATTCAGAACTGCCATGTTAGAGCCAACAAACTTTGTGGAAGAGGAACTTCTGGTTCTGAGTGCCAACTTGTTCACATTATGGTGAAGAAGCATGCTTATAACAGGCTTAGTTTTAGTGACTTCACAACTTTTACAGCCTTAAAGTGCCTCTTTTTACATCTTCTAGCACTCTCGTGTTCAGTTCACTAGGAAGCTTCGTCAGCCAAGTGGTCAGATGGCATGGGATCCCATAGGCTGGATTCTAGTCACAGGGGTGCTATTGTCATGTCAGTTTAGGTACCATGAGTGCAAATGAGTCTACAGAAAGTACCAAGGCTTGTAACTGGGGTAATAGTTTACCCCCTGTATCTTGATATAGTGTTAATGTTATTTCAGAATCTAATGTGACCAACAAAGTCAAAACAGTCATCCGTTCTGTCCCCACCCACTTCGTCACCTGACAAATTCATGACATGATGTAAATGTCTGAAGACCGTAATATAGAAGGATTCAGGAGAGCCAGTGGCTCTCATTACAACTAGATGAAGCTACTAACACACATCTTCTGCCCAATTTAAGGTTTGTTGAGAAGGAAAATTTGACATATGAGGACTTTATGTATTGTTGTCCACTGATAGGATGTATTTTGGGAAGGAATCTTTGGAGCCTTCCAACAGTCTGTTCTTGCAGCTAGACTAGACAGGCACATCAGTGATGCCAGCAGTGGTGTTTTGAGAACTTTAACATAAAGCGGACACAGAAAACATTGGGTACCCAATTGCAGCAAAATGGCCAGTTCCATGGCAAAAATATTGAATTATATGGTATTTGTGTGTGATATGCCATTTTCCATGGCTGCAGAATTGCATAATCCACAGGGCCTTGATTGACATGAATAGAGCACTTTTTTGGATCTGTTTCTGGCTTTTTTTCGGATTCGGGTGAGGCACCATTGCATTGGTTTATGATCAGCTGATGTCTGATCACTTTTAGCAGTGAAGAGAATTTCAATCAGTCTTTTCCCTTTAAATTTAAGCATAAGAAAGGGAGCAGGGCGGTCACATCTCTCCCCCACAAACAACCTTTTCAGTATCCTCTGGGGGCATCATTACACACTGATTGAAAACATACACTCCAAACTGCTCTGTAGATTACATGTTGCTGGGTGACATCTGTGACCGAATGCACCCCTATATTCACACCCCACACACTATTGTTGTAATTGTACAAAATATGCCTTATGCAGTATCATTTGAAAATGTATACCTTCCTGGTCAATAATATCATGTTGCTACATACATTTCACCATGTGTAAAGTTATGAACATAAGCGGAAACTATGACTGATATGTGGTTACCAGACAAGTCTGGGGAGTGGATAAACCTGTTTCTCTAAAGACTAAGGACAAACTGAGACCTCTAGTCAGGTGTCATCAAAGTCGATAGGCAATCACCAGTCAAGTGGCCATTCTTTGGCAAAGGGGTGGGGGGGGGCAGTAACAGATCAATCTGCATTTTAGGGAGCAGCATGGAACCTCTTTCACTACATGACTCCAACCTCACAGCAGGAATTAACTTTATCTAGGGGTAACTTTCAGGAAAATGCATTTCAAAGGGTGACTGGACCATAAAGTGAGGGCAAAAACACCCCCTCCCCCCAAGATAGTCTTTCACCTAAGAAGACAAAGGAAGGAGCCATTTGACTTTGGGTGCAAATCCTGAATTGAGAATTGGGTCAGTTGCTGGGAACCTGTAGTAAGAATTTTACTTTGAACCAAGTTTAGTTTGTGTTAGAAGGCATCTTATCTTTATTTCTCTAGTAACCATTTCTGACTTTAATGCCTTGTACTCGCTTAAAACCTATCTTTGTAGTTAAATAAACTTGTTATGCTTGAATCAAAACTAATCCAGTGTTGTCTTTAAACTGAACTGTGTGTAACTCCATTTAAAGTAGCAAACTGTTGTACATTGACTCTTCACAGGGGCAACAGACTTAAAATAACTGAACAGTCCAGGAAAGGGCTGGACAACGCATAACACATTTTGCCGGGGGAAAATTGAGGACTAGGAGTGTGGTGGGGTCACCCTGCAAGTGACAACCAAGGCTGGTGGAAGCCAGAGTCACTGGAGTATGATGGCAGGCTGCAGCTATACACAGACACTTGGAATGTGAACTGCATGCTCGTTGACTGTTTGAGCAGCCCAGGTTGAGAGCTACAGCAGCAAAGCATTGAGAGGCACCCCATGTTGCAGGGCAGATGGTGACACAACCCTTCTCTGGTCTGGATTGTACCCCAGCATGTGACAACATCTATAAATGCTGAGTGGACACTTGAAGACTGCATAGAGTTCCTACCTATATCAGGTTTTGCCTTCTAATCTGCGGGAAGCTTAAATTCTGAACTTAAGTGACCATTATGGATCTGTTGGGGAGAAGATGCTTAGAAAGAAGCCTAAGCAGTTGCAGTTCTTCCTTTGGAAGGCTGTAAAGAGACTTGCATGCACCCTTGCATGTCAAAGCTATTTAAGTTTTGTTGTGTTTATGAAACTTCCTCTATCTCAAAACCGAGACTCTTAAACTAAGAAACTGCAGTAAAAGTTTTGGTATAGAGGAGTCTCAAGGGGTTGGTATGCTAGTTAAGAACTTACTGAGAGAACAGGAGCTTACACAGGTTAAAATGAAGTGAAAATAACCACATGGGAAAATAATTGGCATAGCTGGCACTAAAATCCCCAAACTGTAACTTTCCAATGGCTTCCTGAAGTATGAGGATCCTTAAGTTTCCCAATGCCCTTGTCATTGGAAACTGGCTTTTTAAAAAAGCTGCCAAATGGCTCTGTTGCAACATTCCTTCAACAAAATACTATGTTTGGGGTATGCTGCCATTGCAAATGGGTCGAAACATGTTGGGAGGATAAAAAGCATCTGGAATTGGAACTACAGTATAAACTTTCATATGTATGTTGCTACGGCTAGCTTCATATGTCAACCTTTTGGTCTTTTTCACAGCCCTAGCTGAGCTCTCCCTTCTGGATGCTCACCAGGGTGCTGTATTTGCGTCCCAACACACTGGATCCATATGTTTTCTGCTTCCTGAGTCTGAGCAGAATCCAGACATTTGCCTCTGCCTTTTAGGCGCATGCTCAGGGTATGTCTACGCTGCAATTAGACACTCATGCTTGGCCTGTGCCAGCTGACTCAGGCTTATGGGGCTTGGGCTAAAGGGCTGTTTAACTGTGGTGTAGACATTTGGGCTTTGGCTGAAGCTTGGGCTCTAGGACCCTACAAAGTGCAGGGAGGGGGCAGTCCTAGAGCCTGGGCTCCAGCATGAGCTCAAATGTCTACATTGCATTTAAACAGCCCCTTAGCCCAAGTCTCACAAGCCTGGGTTGGCTGGTTCTTGCCAGCTGAGTCTAATTGCAATGTATACATACCCTCAGGGTGCAATTCCACTTTTGTAACACCCCTTTTTGAACTGAGACCTGCCCCTCCCCATTCCAGCTGCCTAGACCTTGTGACTAGCCCTGCTTCCATTTTGTATAGACAACCCTCTATTGTCACTACCTGCTGAAATTTCAGTCTAAGGTGGAAGTAAAAAAAAAAAAACAGCAGAGAAGGCAGACCCACCTTACAATCAAAGTGGAGTTTGTAGTCTGCTACAGGTACATAGTTAATAAGCAAAATCCATAAGTTGTACATAGTTCCCCAGTCATCACATCCCTCTATTGCAGTCATTCCTAATATTCAACCACTTTTTCCCCATGGTACAGCTAAACGTGGCCCTCGGTGTTCCCTTGCAGGCGGGATAGATTGAACAGGGGGCATAAGTAGATACCCTAAATGTTAAAGTTCAAAACTGCATCTGGGGGATCCTTGGTGCTGACCTGAAGTAATTTACTCTGGCATCAATATCTGCAATCTGCTCTGCCTTCCTCACTTATGCTACTTTTTTTGTTTTTGTTTCTAAACTCTTAGTGGCCACGTAGGAGGGGTCAAGGATGTGTTTGGTGCCCAAAACTTAGAGAGTGGGAACACCTGGTATTAAACTTTGTTAATCCAGATAGGCAAAAACTTCATTAAAGGAATGCCATCTTTTCTATCAATTGCGTCTTTTGGTTTCCTATCTTCTGCCCTGCTTCTCTGCCAAGGTAACCAGTCACATTATATGTAGTCCAAAGTTGGATGTTTGATCTCCATTATGCTTACCTGATTCATTGGAATGTTAGTGCTTACACACAGGTGTGTAACAGTGTTCCTGCAGCGGGATATTAGTGTCTCATGCCATGTTCATTTTATCTTCCTCAGTCATTCACTATTGTAATTGCAGCTTTTGAATATGTATTTTAATTTCCTTATTTTTCTGTACACCTCTTGATGTATTTGCCAAATACCTGTCTGGGCCACTTTATAATAGGGCTTTCAGCCTGATGAAACAAAGCGGAGGGTATATGGATTGAGGAATTGGACTTCACAGTGCAGTAGTCAAACCATGCATCCTTAGAGTTGTAAAGTTGTAGTTTCTTATAGGCAGACTCAAAAGCATTTTTATTATAACAGGTGTTAGAAATAAAGTAATGCTGTCTGCTTAGAGGTATTCTTTCCTTTTGGTTCTGTGCAAGGCTATGGTTGCAGTTAACATTCTAATCTTGTCTGTTGGCTGGAACTGTTGAATCCTCTATATTAGGGGACCATTACAGTTTAGGTTACAGCATCGTGTAACATCGCTGTTCAGGCAGTCCTGCAAAAAAAGGAAATCTTAGTGTTAAAAAAATCAGAAGTCTGAAGTCTGCCAATTTTAAGATCCTGCTATTCAGGAAGTCATGTGATTTGACCACAGCATCTGCTACAGTGTTCATAGATTCAAAGGCCAGAAGGGCTAGTGTAGTCATCTAGTCCAGTGGTTCTCAGCCTTTCCAGATGACTGTACCCCTTTCAGGAGTCTGATTTGTCTTGCATACCCCAGAGTTTCACCTCACTTGAAAACTCCTTGCTTACAAAATCAGATATAAAAAGACAAGTGTGACAGCACACTATTACTGAAATTGCTTACTTTTCATTTTTACCATATGATTATAAAATAAATTGAATTTAAATATATTAACACTTCAGAATATAGTCTATAGACCAGCATAAATAAGTTCATTGTCTGTATGAAATTTTAGTTTATAGTGACTTCGCTAGTGCTTTTTATGTAGCCTGTTGTAAAACAAGGCAAATATCTAGTTGAGTTGATGTACCCCCAAGGGTACATGTATCCCTGGTTGAGAACCACTGGTCTAGTCTGACCTGTGTAATGCAGGACATAGAGCTTCTCCAAATTGGTGTACTAAGCAAGCAAGAAGGCCTTGGCATGTCCGTTAAAACTTACTTTCATGCAAATATATATTAAATCTATGAACTAGTATTTAGCTGTCATACCTTGCACTATTCACAAAAAAGCTTGTATTTTGAGTCCGTGGGAAGCAAGGATCTGATATTTCATAGTAAAAGATTAGGCCATTTTTCTGCCTCAGAGATGAAGTACCAGTTCCTGTTTCTTTAACAAAGAAGCTTTAAAGTATTGCTATTTCTGCCTCATATGACTGGGAGTTGCTGGTAGAGGGAGGATTCTCCTATTTAAAGAACCCAAAACTCTTTTGCAGACTTAGAACAGGTGGTAATCTTCACCTGGGAGATGAGAGGATCGACAGTATTTTACATTAGTAAGAAAGAAAAGAGGGTGTTCAGAGATAGGAGAAACACAACTACATTTGGTATCTGTTTAGCTAACAAGATGGCCTACTGAAAATATAAAGGAATTGCCAGTGTCTTCCTATACAAGGAAATGCTTGGAAGTGGCTAGGTATAAAAACACATCACAGATCCACTCTGATGCAGTAACTGCTTGTGATTCCATTAGTGGCAAGTGTCTGCCGAACTGTAGCAGATGCCAGTGAAGGAGTTGTACTGTAGCCAGGAAGAAGCGTAGATGCAGCTTCAAGCTACGACTAATACAAGGTCAGTTTGTCACTCAGAAGCGGTCTACTGTGCTTTAAAGCCCATACTGGAGCCCCAAATTACCCCATAAATAACACTTGGTTATTTTGATGCAATTTGGGATTGAAAATAAGGATCCAATATGCAACTACACTGAATCTGTATCTATATCTCAACCATGCACTTAGTATGATGTGTTTTTACACTAGTGTCTTCATAAGAATCCTGTCTACTACTCTGCCATGAAAACCAGATCATCAGATTTTCACGATACCATGGCAAAAACTCTTGAGCACCATCTACGATAATGTGTTTGCTTTCACTTGTATGGATGCATTGAAAAATGTTAATGTGTGTCATCAACTCTGTACATGCACGTTAGGGCTAGTCTACACTAGAAGTGCTACATCGGCGTAGCTGCACTGATGCAGCTACGCTACTGTAGTGCATCTGATAGACTCTGTGCTGGTGGGAGAGAGCTCTCCCCTTGGCATAATAAATCCACCTCTGTGTCAGCAGGAGAAGCTCTCCTGCCACTGTAGCCCTGTCCACACTGGCGCTTAGGTCGGTGTAACTTGTGTTGCTGACGGGGGTGGCTTATTCACACCTCTGAGCAATGTAAGTTATACTGAAGTAAGTGGTAGTGTAGACCTGGCCTCAGGTCAAAAAAGAGCTCTAGTGTAAACAAGGCACTGGTATTTTTAGGGCTGTCAAACTATTAAAATAAATTTCTCTATTAATCACACGATTAATCGCAGTTAATCGAATACCATTTATTTAAATAGTTTTGGATATTTTCTACATTTTCAAATATATTGACTTAAATTACAACACAGAATGCGAAGTATGGTGCTCACTTTATATTTTTGACTACAAGTGCAAACATTTGTAATAAAAATATAGTAGTATCTTTCAGTTGACCTAATACAAGTACTGTAGTGCAATCTCTTTATTATGAAAGTTGAACTTACTTTTTGTACATAATTCTGTATTTGTAACTGCATTCAAAAATAAAACAATGTAAAACTTTAGAGCCTACAAGTCCACTCAGTCCTATTTCTTGTTCAGCCAATTGCTCAGCCAAACAAGCATTACAAGTTTGCAGGAGATAATGCTGCCCGCTTTTTGTTTACAATGTCACCTGAAAGTGAGAACAGGCGTTCACATGGCACTGTTGTAGCCGGCATTGCAAGAGATTTATGTGCCAGATGCACTAAAGATTCATATGTCCCTTCATGCTTAAACCACCATTCCAAAGGTGTGTCCATGCTGATAATGGGTTCTGCTCAATAACCATCCAAAGCAGTGCCGACCGATGCATGTTCATTTTCATCATCTGAGTCAGATGCTACCAGCAGAAGGTTGATTTTTCTTTTTTGGTGGTTTGGTTTCTGTTTCCACATCGGAGTGTTGCTCTTTAAGACTTCTAAAAGCACTCTCTACGCCTCGTCCCTCTGATTTTTGGAAGGCACTTCAGATTCTTAAACCTTGGGTCGAGTGATGTAGCTATCTTCAGAAATCTCACATTGGTAAAATCCGCAGTGAAAATATTCTGAAGAATAACGTGCTGGGTTGTTCCGAGACTGCTAGAACATGAAATATATGGCAGAATGTGGGTAAAACAGTAGGGGACATACAATTCTCCCCCAAAGAGTTCAGCCATAAATTTAATAAATGCATTTTTTTTTTTTTTTTTTTTTTTTTTAAAACAAGCGTCATCCGCATGGAAACATGTCCTCTGGAATGGTGGCCGCAGCATGAAGGGGCATACAAATGTTCAGCGTATCTGGCACATAAATACCTTGCGATGCCGGCTACAAAAGTGCTCTGCGAACGCCTATTCTCACTTTCAGGAGACATTTGTAAATAACAAGCGGGCAGCATTATCTCCTATAAATGTAAACAAACTTGTTTGTCTTAGTGATTGGCTGAATAAGTAGGACTGACTGAACATGTATGCTCTGAAGTTTTTACATCGTTTTGTTTTTGAGTGCAGTTATGTAACAAAAAATCTACATTGGTAAGTTGCACTTTCACAACAAAGATTGCAGTAATTGTATGAGGTGAATTGAAAAATACAATTTCTTTTGTTCGCCATTTTTAAAAGTGTAATAAAAAATATTAAGTGAGCACTGTCTACTTTGTATATTGGGTAACAGAAATCAATATATTTGAAAAACATCAAAAATTATTTAATACATTTTAGGGCTGTTGAATTGCAGTTAACTCACACGATTAACTCAAATTAATCGATTAATTTTTAATCGTGATTAATCTGTTTTAATTGCACTGTTAAACAATACAATACCAATTGAAATTTATTAAATATTTTGGATCTTTTTCTACGTTTTCATATAGATTGTATTCTTTGTTGCAATTGAAATCAAAATGCATATTTTTGATCATTTTTACAATGCAAATATTTATAAACAAAAGAAATATTTTTCAATTCACCTCATACAAGTACTGTAGTGCAATCTCTTTATCATGAAAGTGCAACTTACAAATGTATATTTTGTTGTTACATAACTGCACTCAAAAACAAAACAATGTAAAACTTCAGAGCATACATGTCTACTCAGTCCTCCTCCTTGTTCAGTCAATCGATAAATAAGTTTGTTTACATTTACAAAAGATAATGCTGCCCTCCTACCTAAGAACATAACGGCCTGAGTCAGACCAGTATCCTGTCTTCCGACAATGGCTAATTCCAGTGCCCCAGAGGGAATGAACAGAACAGGTAATCACCAAGTGATCCATTTTCTGTCGCTCATTCCCAGCTTCTGGCAAACAGAGGCTAGGGACACCATTTCTGCCATCCTCTCCACGAACTTACCTAGTTCTTTTTTGAATCCTGTTATAGTCTTGGCCTTCACAACATCCTCTGGCAAAGAGTTCCACAAGTTGAGTGTGCGTTGTGTGAAGAAATACTTTCTTTTGTTTTTTTTAAACCTGCTGCCTATTAATTTCATTTGGTGACCCCTAGTTCTTGTGTTATGAGAAGGAGTGAATAACACTTCCTTATTTACTTTCTCCACACCAGTCATGATTTTATAGACCTCTGTCATATCCTCCCTTAGTCATCTCTTTTCCAAGCTGAAAAGTCCCAGTCTTATTAATTTCTCCTCATACAGAAGCCATTCCATACCCCTAATCTTTTTTTGTTGCCTTTTTCTGAACCTTTTTCCAATTCCAATACATCTTTTTCAGTGGGGCAACATCATCTGCACACAGTATTCAAAATGTGGGCGTACCATGGATTTATATGGAGGCAATGTAATATTTTGTCTTATTATCCATCCCTTTCTTAATGATGCCCCATATTCTGTTCGCTTTTTTGACTGCTGCTGCACATCGAGTGGATGTTTTTAGAGAACTATCCACAATGACTCCAAGACCTTTCTTGAGCGGTAACAGCGAATTTAGACACCATCTTTTTATATGTATAATTGGGATTATGTTCTCCAATGTGCATTACTTTGCATTTATCAACATTGACTTTCATCTGCTATTTTGTTGCCGAGTCATCTAGTTTTGAGAGAGCCTTTTGTAGCTCTTTGCAGTCTGCCTGGGACTTAACTATCTTGAGTAGTTTTGTATCCATCTGCAAATTTTGCCACCTCACTTTTTACCCCTTTTTCCAGATCATTTATGAATATGTTGACTAGGACTGGGCCCAGTACACACCTTTCGGGGACACCACTATTTAGTGCTCTCCATTCTGAAAACTGACCATTTATTCCTACCCTTTGTTTCCTATCTTGTAACTAGTTACCAGTCAATGAGAGGACCTTTCCTCTTATCCCATGACCGCTTACTTTGCCTTGGTGAGGGACCTTGTCAAAGGCTTTCTGAAAATCTAAGTACACTATATCCATTGGATTCCCCCTTGTCCACGTGCTTGTTGATCCCCTCAAAGAATTCTAATAAATTGGTGAGGCATGATTTCCCTTTAGAAAAATCATGTTAACTCTTCCCCAACAAGTTATGTTCATCTATTTGTCTGACAATTTTGTTCTTTAGTAAAGTTTCAACCAGTTTGCCAAGTAGTGAAGTCAGGCTTACTGGCCTGTAATTGCTGGGATCACCTCAGCCATGAAGACCGATGCAAAGAATTCATTTAGTTTCTCTGCAATGACCTTATCTTGAGTGCTCCTTTAGCATCTCAATTGTCCAGCGGCCCCACTGGTTGTTTAGCAGGCTTTCTGCTTATGATGTACTTCAAATTTTTTGCTATTACTACTTGTGTCTTTGGCTAGCTGTTCTTCAAATAATTTTTTTTTGGTTTTCCTAACTATATTTTTACACTTCATTTGCCAGAGTTTATGCTCCTTTCTATTTTCCACACTAAGATATAACGTCCACTTTTGAAAGGATTCCTTTTATGCCTCTCTCTGGTTCTTTTACTTTGTTTACTCTTCCTCTTATTTACAGTGTCACCAGAAAGTGAGAACGGCATTTACATGACACTTTTGAAGCTGGCATTGCAAGGTATTTAGGTGCCAGATATGCTAAACATTCATACGCCCCTTCATGCTTCGGCCACCATTCCAGAGGACATGCTTCCATGCTGACACATTTAAAAAAACGTGTTAATTAAATTTGTGACTGAACTCCTTGGGAGGAGAATTGTATGTCCCCTGCTTTGTTGTACCCGAATTCTGCCGTATATTCCATGTTATAGCAGTCTCGGATGATGACCCAGCACATCTTGTTCATTTTAAGAATACTTTCACTGCAGATTTGACAAAACGCAAAGGTACCAATGTTAGATTTCTGACGATAGCTACATCACTCGACCCAAGGTTTAAGAATGTGAAGTGCTTTCCAAAATCTGAGAGGGACGAGGTGTAGAGCATGCTTTCAGAAGTCTTAAAAGAGCAACACTCCAGTGCGGAAACTACAGAAACCAAACCACCAAAAAAGAAAATCAACCTTCTGCTAGTGGCATCTGACTCAGATAATGAAAACAAAAATGCGTCAGTCTGCACTGCTTTGGATTGTTGTTGAGCAGAACCCGTCATCAGCATGGATACACATCCTCTGGAATGGTGGTTTAAGCATGAAGGGACATATGAATCTTTAGTGCATCTGGCACATAAATCTCTTGCAATGCCGGCTACAACAGTGCCATGTGAACGCCTGTTCTCACTTTCAGGTGACATTGTAAACAAAAAGCGGGCAGCAATATCTCCTGCAAACTTGTAATGCTTGTTTGGCTGAGCAATTGGCTGAACAAGAAATAGGACTGAGTGGACTTGTAGGCTCTAAAGTTTTACATTGTTTTATTTTTGAATGCAGTTACTTTTTGTACATAATTCTACATTTGTAAGTTCAACTTTCATGATAGAGATTGCACTACAGTACTTGTATTAGGTGAATTGAAAAAAATACTATTTCTTTTTTTACAGAGCGAACACTTGTAATCAAAAATAAATATAAAGTGAGCACTGTACACTTGTATTCTGTGTAATTGAAAACAATATATCTGAAAATGTAGAAAACATCCAAAAATACTTAAATGGTATTCTATTATTGGTTAACGATGCGATTAATCACGATATTTTTTAATTGCTTGACAGCCCTAATTTCAATTGATATTCTATTGTTTAACAGTGTGATTAAAACTGCAGTTATATTGGGGTTTTTTGAGTTAATCGCATGTGCTCACTGTGATTGACAGCTGTAGTATTTTTACCACTGGGAAATACTAGAAAGACACCAATTACTCTGGCCTAACTGTCTGTGCTTTTGACAATCTTCCCCACTATCTAATTTTGCTCATAGCAAACTTAGAGCACTGACTGTGAGCTGCCTTTATTTTTTTTACTACAATGTTTTGTCTACTACTTGCTACCACTTCTTTAGTTGCAATGTTCACTGAGGGAAAACTTTAAAGTTCATTGAACGCAGGGTCTGAGTCCTACCATCCTGAAAGACTTAATCTGTTTTCCTGTCATTCAGCATTGTGTGAAAGAGATCAACAGGATGTAAAAGAACAATTATGAGCTGCAGTGAGTTCACACCTCATTGTATGTTTATTAGTTGTATCAGAAGAATGCAGCATAGTAATGTGACTTTAGAGTTCATGCAGAAGCCCATCCAAAAAATGTGTGCAGGTTTCTTGTTTTAAAAAAAAAAATAAAATAGAGAGAATTTTTCAGTACCCATTTAAGGGCACAGGTAGTTGTTTCTAGTTTAGGTTTTGTGTTAATCCTTGAAGTTTTTTTGCCTTTTAATTGTAGAAATGAGAATTAGGGTAATTTATGATTAACCAGAGCTCGGCAGTCCCCCCGGGCAACTCTTCTCTTCTCCCCCCTCCCCCCACTTCCTTGTCTTTTCCCTGTCCCCTGGCAAGATCAGAAGTGGGAAGCCGGAGCCTGACACTGCAGGTCGGCCGTGGCTGTGGCTGGTGCCATGGAATAGGCGTCTATAGCGCTCCCCCATCTCCTGTTGCTGGTGCCGCTCCTCAGCTCCCGGCCCCCTTTGACTGCTCGTGCAGCGAAACCCCTCACGGCACATAGCCCCTTGTTACCTCCTCCGTGCACTCTGAGCTTCACCCCTCATTGTACATAGCCCCTAGCTACCCCCAACCTGCGCTTTGAGTAGCTTTTAATCTTTTTGAGCTGAGCACACCCATTTGAGTTATAATTTTGGTTGCAGACCACCCCCCAGCACAAGCAGGCTGGGTGGCCTGCTGAGGTGAGTCAGGAGTGGAAGGGCCATTCCCTCCCCAGGCTCTGTTGTGCAGAGCCGTCCCAAGCCCCACCAGGCCCTAGCCCCAAAATAAAAGTCAAACTACACCTGTGCCCGAGTGCCAGTGCCCTGTGGGGCAGAAGGCCCGGAGCTTCAGAGGGCACGTCTTCCTCTGTCCCTCTGGGCTCTGGAGTTTTTATAAGATGAGGGTGGGTGGGTTCAAAAGAAAAAGGTTGAGATCAACTGTATTAGGAAATAAGGTAATCTGAAATAAGGCACTTAGATCAAAATAAGTGCCCCAACAGGCGTTTTCACCAGTTTAGTTAAAACCACAAAAATTTGTCTAGGCCTAGGACTGTCATTGACCTCAGGTATTTATCTCCACTTCCTCTTCCTTTGGAGGTGTGCCCTCCCCACCCCCATACCAGCGAAGTTTAGTTTACGTGATCTAATTATAATCCGTGACAGAGGCTTTTAATTCTTCTAAACAGGAAGAAGGTTGACTAAATGACACTTGGAATCTCTTTGCTTCAGCTGCTGATGGCCTTCCACTAAAATACAAAATCCAAGCCCCCTTACTACCTGGAAAAAGCAACAGAGGGTCTTCAGAAGTGAGGTTCTTACCCACGAAAGCTTATGCTCCCAATACTTCTGTTAGTCTTAAAGGTGCCACAGGACCCTCTGTTGCTTTTTCCAGATTCAGACTAACACGGCTACCCCTCTGATACTTACTACCTGGTGTTACCCTGAAAAGGCAGAATCTATTCTGTAGGTTTAGCAAGGACTTTATTGAGCAGATTACTAAAATGTCACTTGTAAAAGGACTCTAACTGCTTTTCCAAAAAGTACAGTTTGTTGATGCTATCTTAAGCATTTACATGGTTCTCAGCACTATCATATCTGTAATTTACACTCTCCCCAACTCTGTGAGGTAAGAAAGTATTACCCTTACTTCTAGAGCTGTGGAATTTGAAGAATAGACTTAATTGACTTTCCTAAGGCTACATTGGATGTCTATAGCAGAGCAGGAATTGAACCTAGATCTCTGAAGTCCAGTCCATGGCCTTAGCCTCAACTTACCCACGAAAGCTTATGCTCCCAATACTTCTGTTAGTCTTAGAGGTGCCACAGGACCCTCTGTTGCTTTTTACAGATTCAGACTAACACGGCTACCCCTCTGATCCTTCCTACCGTGGCTTAGTACAGCTGGGGAGAGGAGTATAAAATTCCTCTGATTCTAGGATTGTCTGGTTGCTGGAAGTAAACTAAAATAGTCCTATGACATGTTCTTTCGGTAGCTACCAGCAGCTCCATAGGAATTGTCCTGGCTGTTGGTATCCGGGCACAGCGAATGTCCCTAGCTGATTGGAAAATGGGACTAGATATAGTGTCTCCTGTAGCAGGTCTATGCTACATGAAGTTAACCTTCTTATAAATAAAATGCTAAAAAAAGGGTCATGACATCTAGCTAGGAAACATGAGATGAGAACGTGAATTAAATTCATTGGATGAGGCGTTTCAGGCCATTGTGGCCTCTTCTGTATTGCAGAAACTGTGTGAACTAACTACTGTTTAGTTCTCCTACCACTCATGTCAACACACACGTTCCTAAAGGTATTGCTTTGAGGACCTGTAGTCCTTAACTGTTGTGTTGTACTTGATGTTAACTCTGGTGGGGCATTAATCTCCCCACTACTGTTGCACAGTACACCGCTCACTGCTTAAGGCAACCTCTCTAATTTACTTTCTGTACTGCACCGGCTTCATTTCGACCTGAGGCCACTTAACTGTACAAATATCACTGCATGCCCCATGAAGCTCAGTTGCATGCTGTTTTCAGAGATGGACTCTTTGGGTTGGCATCCATTACTGGTGTTATCTGGGACATCACATAACCGAAGATACATGCAGATGCTGGTGGCTATTATGGAAAAACTATTTCACTAGGAAGGTGGTTGAGCACTGGAATTGGGTTACCTAGGGAGGGGGTGGAATCTCCATCTTTAAAAACCTCTAAGGCCTGGCTTGACAAAGCCCTGGCTGGGATGATTTAATTGGGGTTGGCCCTGCTTTGAGCAGGAGGTTGGATTAGATGACCTTCTGAGGTCTTTTCCAACCCTAATCTTCTATGATTCTATGGGAAATAGGAGGTCCAAGCCCAGCTGAACTGTCATTTGCAACACTTTCTCATATGAACAGCTGGCTGAGATGTTACTTGGAGTGACAAATAGTAACAGGATTTAAAGACTGAAGATTCAATATGATAAGATTGAGACAATAACAGTAGTTCCAACTTGTTACCCACACAATTCTTTGACTCTCTCACTCTAGGGGCACCCACCCTTACCCTGTTCCTAGGGCTCAAATTAACAGGGTTACACCTAGGCACCCACCCTTGCCCTTCCATGGGCTCAGGGCATAACCTTACTCTCTCTGGATTTGTGTGGTCTTTTACCAGTGAAAGAGCCTTACACAGTAATATCTTACTTAACCTCTATTTATTAACAATTACCAAAAACCAAGAATGCATACACTAAATATACAGTGCTCACCACTCCCATTCCTATTAAAGCAGATTAACTTTTCTTGAGGGCCAGTCACGATCAGGTCATCTGGGGGACTCCAGTTGCTGCAGGGTGTCATTGGTAGAGTGTTGAGGTCTGGCAGCTTTGATCTTGGGGCTGTGTCCTGGAGTTGGTTCCCAATAACTTCCTTTTGTACCCCAGTTTATATTGTGAAATTGGCTAAGGTACAGCTAAGCAGGACTCAATCATTTTACTAACCAATCCTAAGATATTGTAACCAAATTCTCTAACCTAATCATACCCCACCACCTTAATTTACACCTAGCAAAATTAATTATGTAATAGACAGAAACAATCAAAGAACCAGACAAAGATCATAGAATATCAGGGTTGGGAGGGACCTCAGAAGGTCGTCTAGTCCAACCCCCTGCTCAAAGCAGGACCAATCCCCAGACAGGTTTTTGCCCCAGATCCCTAAATGGCCCCCTCAAGGACTGAACTCACAACCCTCGGTTTAGCAGGCTAATGCTCAAACCACTGAGCTATCCCTCCCCATCTTACAAACAGTAGAGAAGTAGGGACCAGAAAGATAAAACAATAAAGAAATGAGGATTTCCCAACCACAAACTATTGATAAGTGATTTCTTGCCAGACAGAATGCTATCAAACTCAGTTTTCTTTAACCATCTTAAGATGTTTCTTTATCTGGTGATGTTGGGCACTATTAGGCCAGGATCACCTTCTTAACAGCCTTATATTACATTGTTTTGATGTAACTTAGATGGAATGTGAGGATGTGACTTCCTGCTTCCTAGCTCATGGCGGTTGCTGCTGCTCTTAATATGGCTGCAGACAAAGGCGTTACAATATGGCTACAGGAAAAGGCCTCGTCCTCTCAAGCTCAGGGCAGAAAAGGTGAGAGCTTGGACTCCATTTAGGACTATCTCTTCCACCCAGAGGTGCTTTTGGATAGCATGGAGGCACAGTGGTAACTGACTCAGAGAACGCTGATGGACCAGAGGGTTAAGCTGGAGCAGGAGAGAGCACACATTGTGTGAGGATCTCAAGATCTACTTTCAGGTAGCAAGGATCAAGAGAGAGTGGCCCAGCTGTGTTGTCAAGAAGGAGTTTGGATACAGGGGTCCTTTACTCTGAGTACGCAACTTTTTATGTAAGTGGGCTGACTTTTGCAGAGTGGTTTTGAGTAGTTGCTTCTTGAGTTCTTATGCTCTCAATAGCTCCTTTGGTTCATAGTATTCTCCCCCTCCATCTCTGTCCCACAAGTGGCACCTATAGAACTCCTCCTCGTTCCATTCAGTCCCCACTCCCCCCTCCGGCCTGGCATACCCCATGGTGACCTCCCTTTCAGCTGTATGGGTTGCTGAGCAATGACAGATAAACAGATTTTAAAAGGCATATTGAGATGAAGGGAGGGATTTATACTTAGTAACAATTTTATTTTCTAAAAATCAAACATATGGCTAGAAATTACACTGATCACTATGGACAAAGTATTTAGTACACCTCTACCCCGATATAACGCTGTCCTTGGGAGCCAAAAAATCTTACCGTGTTATAGGTGAAACCGCGTTATATCGAACTTGCTTTGATCCTCTGGCGCGGGCAGCCCCCCCCCCCCCCCCCCCCCCGGAGCGCTGCTTTACCACGTTCTAGCCGAATTCATGTTATATCGGGTCGCGTTATATCGGGGTAGAGGTGTATATATCTTTTAGTCCATATGAGGACTCGGGGAATATAATTAGCATTCATCTGTTCTTCCAGGAATTAAATTTCACTATTTTGCTATTTAATGTATGAAAATAGGCCTAAACAGATTTTCCAGGCAAGTGATGTACAAATAAACCACGAATAAGAGCAATAATGACACTGCTTTATGCCTGTTGTCAGATGTGACTCAGGCTTCTATAAATCTAGTAGGACACCAGTTGGTTATGGTTACTATCTTATCTCAACTCTTTGGAGTTATAGCAAACTCAAAGCAAGTTCTGCAGCACTGCAATCAAATTCTGGAGAAATGCACTAATACAGTAAGTACAGCAAACTAATCAGCTTTTCCATTATTCTGACAGTTGTTTGTCTCCCTCTCCCCCATTGATGGGCTCCTCCACAAAGATGTGCGAGGGTTCTGTTTGCTTGCAGCAAGTAACCTCTGTTAATTCAGATAAAGTGACAGCCACAAGCCTTATCTCCATTCTACTATTGCAGTAATCGAGCATTCCTATGTCCCAACTCATTACAAAGAATGTGAATTCTAATATCCTTACCATCTCTGGTCCAATGAACCCTTCAGGAAAGAGTAGAATGAGAACTTAAACAAGCTGTTACTTTCATTACTGTCTCCTAGTATTTAAAAGGATGGCTAGAGTACTACTATGGTTAACTGTTAACTTATTTTTCATTTCCATTGCTGCTCCTGCACTACAGATGACTCCGAATAGGTGTGGGGACAGGCAGACTGGATTCACACTGGTGGAAAGGCTCATGAACCTAATGTCTGGGAAAAGTAAAAGCCTGCAAGAACTGCTCTTGGGACATAGAGACATTGACTGGGTGTACAGGTTCAAGAAACACAAAACGAGGGTCACCTCCAAAGGATATGATAAGTTCAGACATGAGCATAGGGAAATGATACAAGACTGTTTCAGGAACAAGAGAAATGCAAATGGACAACACCATTCTGAAGTGAAATTTAACAAATAAGCATGCTGGGAAACTAATGACCCACATACTGGCCAGCTGTATCGCTGCAGTGTCTGTTCTCCTACTCAATACTGCCACTTCAACAGGCAGTATTGTCTCTAGCTGAACTGTCCCTACTCTCCCTCTCCCCTGCAGCCATTCCACTCCTTTGCAAGATGGTGACAAGGAAAGTGGAACCCAATTATGCCTTTCATGAACATTTTAGAGATCTACAGTCCATTGTAGTGTACTTACCTTATTTGATGTGGTAGTTGTCCTGCAACCTCATACATATATAACACTTCTTGAAAAGAGAGGCTCTGTGTAGCTTGCACCTAAAGTGTGCTGTGTTCTAATACCAAATACCACCATATTCTTGCACCTCAACAAATCATACCTAAAGCATAAGATACAGAAATGCTTAAAACCATCAAGTCAAATGCTGCCATCACTTCAGTCTGACGATGGCATGGCATGCCATCAACTTGTGTTGATTTGAATTGTCACTTCTGATCATTTACTCCACACTCTCCTTACGGATTGATATACATTATATTTAACAAGAGACATGTAATACCCAAGGAGAAATCTGACACACATTGAACTATGACAATCACTGCCTCCGCCCAATGCCTCGCTGTCACTTACACTTATGTCAACACTATGCTGACTGCAGGCTCTTCTAAAAGTAATAGCCAAGCTGCAGCAGCTTTTCTGTCCAGCTGTGCACAGGAAAGTCCTGTTCCCTCACTCTATAATTTGTAGTCAGGAACTGATATTAAAGTTGCCACTTGGTGGTGGTAATCTCGTAAAGCCCTAAAGGATAGTGGTAGGTTCATCACAATTTTTGCATGCTTCCGACTATTGATATGCTAAGAATTACTTCAGGGTTTTTTTATCCTGCTAATTGCTCTTCCATATTCTCTTCTCCCTATCTCTGCTTGTTACATTCTGTTGGTTATTTCTTCGGCTGGCTTCTAGTCTTTGACTTCTGTTTGGCTCAGATTTTATCTTATGTCTTGCCATTTCATCACACTGTCCTTTATACTTTTTGTTTAGGGGTGTATCTACTCTCCAATTCTTATAACATGTCCAAGAAACCTCTATGCTAAGTTAATGGATTTTAACTTTACATTCTACTTGAACAGTTTCTGAAACCTCCTCCCCTTCTAAATTGTATGGTCACAGCACCAAATACTAGCATGAGCCTTCTTGCAGGATGCTTACTAGTTACTACTCAAACAAATTCCTGTGTTTACAGCCAGTGTATAGGCAGATAATTGAAGTTGCCCATTAGGTGTCCGAAAGTGCTTGTAATGTTCTATGCACTCTTCCAAATGAAAGGCAGTATATTCTGCCTTGAAATAAATGTTAAAATTGAGTTTTTGTTTTTAAAAATCCCTCAACACTGCACTTAGTCACTTTTTTCTTGATACAGAGGCTGGTAGGGGAGACCCTACTAGAGTATTTGAATTATGACCAGGGTTTGGAGCCAGATGCTCTACGTATGGTCTGTACCAGTCCAGAACTTACATTGGAGTCTGTGGACTCTTTGGTAAGAGCTGCTTTGCCACCTAATACTAATTGCTCCTTCCTATATAGGTTATATAAAAATATATAGGTAATGCAAAATAGATTTCTGAAACATGATGTAGGGCAGTATCCCTGCCCACCTCACTGAATGACAAGGCGACTTTGCCCACCTTACCATTATAGGTCAAACCAACTGTCCTCTCCCGCTATCCATATTTGCAGGTAAATCATTCATTATATTCAAATCAGAAACTAATCTCTTCCAGTCCATTACCCTTCTACAAGTCCACTGATGCAAACTAGCAGTTGTTTCCCTATGTCCAGATTTAGGCAATACAGCCAATGAAAAGTTTTTTCTTACCTTTTCTAGTTAGGCTCTTCCTTTACCCACTCCTCCTGCACTACATTCCAGGGTACCTTCCTCATTGAAAGAAGCAGCGTTAGCATTCTGTCGCAAATTTATGGAAGCTTTACTGCAATTGTTGGCTCCATTTGGACAATTTCTAGCCCAGAATAGCTTCCTTTGGAACTCTAATCTCCTTTTAGGAGGAAATGAAATGGAAGGGCTGAAAGCACACTGGCTGTGGTAGTAGAATGAGGGTCACACTTAAAGAATCTCACTGTGCTGGTCACTCTGACTTTTGGTAGTCAGAGAAAGAGAGAGCTTGCAGATCCAGCTTTTGCAGCTCACTCTGTGGAAAGGTTTGGGCATCCAAAGATCCCCAGCAGAAGCATGTATTTAAATTCTGAGTTAAAGAAGGGAGATCTTGAACTGAACCACATCTGTCCTGTGGTCAGTTCAGAGGTTTGGGTATACAGGACCAAATTGTCCATGATGTTGTTTTCTGGCTTAACCAGATATTTGTCAGGGCTTTGTCCTTTTCCCTGAAAATTCCCCATTTACCCAAAATAATATGTTAATACAAGGAATATTCCAACTCCAGAGGGTCTGCTTTCTCTTTCCAGGGAATGACTTTCCCTTCCTCCTAACTCCAGGAGCCTTAGGACTTAAGGGCTGTCATGCAACTCAACTTGGCTAGCCTCCCTCCATGATGGAGATTCTCAGTTCCATCTGACGCAGAAGAAGCACTCCCAGTTTCTCCAAGGAGGACTTTCCATGAAGACTAAAAGACATACTTGGCAATTCTCTAAAATCCAGCTAATTTAAAAATCATGAGGAAACCAGCTCAGCTTCTACCTGTTTACAGCTACATTTCTGATTAAGGGTGACTATACGAGGCCCTATCAAAACTCTCATGTAAGCAGTTATACCGCTATAGCCCCCGGTGTGGATATTTTTATTAAGGTACAAGAGTGCCTTTTTTTCGTTTAGCTTAAACTCCTTCCCAAGAGACAAACTAAACTGAAAAAAGACACTCGTACTGGAATGTGTCTGCCAGGGTTCTGGTGCTATATTGGTTTAAATTCACATCTTAGGTTATACCTAGATAGAGAAGTCCTTAAGTAACTACACCTCTACCCTGATATAACACAAATTCGGATATAACGCGGTAAAGCAGTGCTCCGGGGGGGCGGGGCTGCGCACTCCGGCGGATCAAAGCAAGTTCGATATAACGTGGTAAGATTTTTTTGGCTCCCGAGGACAGCGTTATATCGGGGTAGAGGTGTACTAGAAAAATGCATACATTAATCCTAGTTTGAGATTGGGGCAATCAGTTTACATTCCCCTTTTAAGAGTCATGTGTTACGGGGTGATAACAGGACTGTAGAAAAACAAGTGATTTTTAAACAATTATGGCATTTTGACTAACTTTTATATCTCTAATCCTATGGGGGAGGGGGAGATGGACCCACCTCATACCGAAAAAGTGAGGACATCAGAGTCAAATTAAGTGGCTAAAACAAATATGGATCACTCAAGCAGTGGAGTGTTTGGTCACAGCTCCTTTGAAATTCTTTTAAAAACAAATCAAGTCACTCTTACAGAGGACGAAGCCCATATCAAGCTTGAATAATTGGTTTTTAGAATGCAGTATGCCTTCCAAAGGAACAAATGTCTTGCAATCTCAAATAGTGCAGTAGATTGTTGTTTCCCCAAAATTCCCTGTTCACTGAGAGTGATTCTTCATCCCAAAATAAGTTATGTGAAAACACAGGCTGAGACTGGAATGGCCCATTTTTATATGTGGGGAGTGATTCTACTTTTTGGCATTGGAGCCAGGAAGGCTAGCAGGTTGGATTATCTCAGATTTTTATTATCAAGGCTTGCTTCAGAATGCAGTCTTTTTTTTTTTTTTTGGTCCCATTTTGAAAGATTTTTCATTCGCTTAATCAGTTTATCTAGAATAAAAGTGAACATTTAAAATCTTATTCCATTTCTTGGACTGGTGGTTTTTTTGGACACCATCTGGTCTGAAATCTCTGGGTGGGGCACAAAAAGGGGAACGGCTCTGGATGCAGCTTTGATAGTATGTCGGTATAGATTTGCCACAGTGAGCAGTAACAAGTTGGTTTCAGGCAGGTTCCATCCATGCAAATCATAGGTTCCCTTGAATAGATTTGATATTTGTACCAGGACATCTACATCGGTGGCTTGTCATAGATGGTTGGAGTTGAGGTGAAGACCCAGTGTAAGCTAGCCCTAAAGCTCATGTTGATGTTACCTCTGTTGTAAGCAAATGTGCCCTGGATCATAATGGGTGACATACTGCCTGCACTCTGGTCCTCTTGAAAGATAATTTTTTTTTAAATTTACATTTTTTTTTAAATTAATGGAGATATCCCATCTCCTAGAACTGGAAGGGACCTTGAAAGGTCATCGAGTCCAGCCCCCTGCCTTCACTAGCAGGACCAAGTACTGATTTTGCCCCAGATCCCTAAATAGCCCCCTCAGGGATTGAACTCACAACCCTGGGTTTAGCAGGCCAATGCTCAAACCACTGATAATAAAGGACTTGATAACTTTTGTGATTAAGTATTCTCACTTTTTGAATAAAAGCATCCTTCCCTCCTTAGAACAGTGTTCCAGGGTTCATTGCAAAATAGTGTCATATGTAATAAATCGGGAATGCTGTTTGCCTGAGATCAGTTGCTTAATACTGTGTTTTCCAAGCCACTTGGGATGAGCTAACAACTTGGTATCTCCACTAGTGTTTGGAATTAGTCATTAGCCATTTAGACTAAAGTGCTGCTTGCATTTATCATGCTCTAAGTAATCCATACAATTTAGTGTAAGGTTTGAAACATTACTGCTGTATTTGAAGGAGCCACATCTCAAAGATGACCAACTCCAGTCGTAAAACCATAAAGGCTTCCTATGTCAATTAATACTCAGCACATGGTATGTACTAATGAGTCTTTAGACCCAGGCATCTTAGCAATAGAGATGCATATTAAAGGAAATGATCTAGCCAAAAGACTGCAAAATTTCATTAGTAAAGTGTCTAAGTGATCACCAAACCAAAGGTGATCCTTCACTCAGGTTCTTTATCTTGTTGCTTTTCCATGACACATAGATGCTAAATAAAATTCCAATAAATTGAATGAGACTTGGTTGTAAAGGGTGTGTATCTGAATGGTTGCTGTTTGGTGAGTTTCTTTATGCAAAATAGAACACTCTTATACAAACCATTTGTGCGAAAATGAAATGTTGCTTTTTATTTTTAAATTGCTCATTAGCACTTACCTCTGACTTCTTAGTATAGGATATGTTACGCTAATTTTAATAGTTAAATTTTAAATATCAAAGCTTGAGCTTGTAAATAAGGGTTTGGAGATCTTGGATTTCTAATCTACGGTAGCATTTTAAAGGTGTGTTAATAACATTAAAGAACTACAGCAACCAAGACTGCTTTATAACTGGCGCTTGGCATTTCAAAGCATTGTATCCAAACATTAACATTCTCTTAAGTTTCTGAGGTGCAAGGGTTATTCTGTTTTTATAGATGGGAAAGCAAAATTGTTGACTTCCAAAGGCCACAGAGATAGTCTGATAGAGCTGGGTATGGAACACCGAATATCTCGCTCCCAGAAACATGCTGCCCAGTCTACAACATCACACTGTCTCCTCTTCACTTAAAACTGTTGTAATTATTATTGTGGAGGCTCTTTTTTTCACTGCTGAGATCCATTATAAAATCTCAGAACTGATTTAGCAAAAAAAATTCTTTCACAGAATGGTAAGGGAAGGTGGAGGTCCCCCCTTTTATTTATTTATGGTTTTGGTAGTCATTAGTTAAAACGTAACTCTAAGATGGACTACTTTGAAGCTATTGTGTTAGACTATTTTCTTTTTTGTATACACTGGGGGAGCAGAAAATAGTATTCGATACGTGCTTTAATTAAGATTTCTCATCATTTTCTGTAATTGTCTTAACAACAAGACAGTCACTCTTCTGAAATAAGTTGAAGTTTTTCTAACTTGGGGAAAAAACAGTAAGCTAGCATCTGAATGGAAATATTAGATTGGTACTGACATGGTGATGTCTAAAAGTTGTTCTCCTTATGCTGTGGCAGTTCAACTTAAGATGCACATGGCCTTACTTTATGAACTTCTTAAATAGGTTTATTTAAAAAAATTAGTTTTTAAAATTAAATCTTGTTTACAGCCAGGTTGATGAAGTTTTGCGTGTTTTAAGGGACATTACAACTATGTTGATGTCTTAAAGCCAGAGAAATTGTTCACCTTTTTAAAACATTACCATTTACCTTGAGTCACATGTTCCATTTTATTGGCCTCCTTCATATAGAAAATAGAGCATTTGTGTTAGGTTTAACTGATATCTAATGCTATATCTTCTATGTGAAAGGAAGTATTATGTACACTTTTCCATGTTTTACATCATGGTATTTTGAATAACCATGTTTCCATATTCACATCAATTTTTTTGTTTTTTGTTTTGTTTTCAATTTATGCACAGCACTTGCTCTGAAATTTGGGGACTGAGTACACCAAATACGATAGATCAGTGGGATACAACAGGCCTTTACAGCTTCTCTGAACAAACCAGGTGAATATGCTGCCCTCTGTCTCATCATAGAGATCTTGTGGGAGGGATTGGCTTTGGAGGGTCTGTAGAGGGATGCTTTTGCTGTAAATTATACTAAAATGCTTCCTAGTCATCATATGGTACAGCACTCTAAAAACAATTGCTTGCCACTATTTTTTAAAAAAGATTCTCAGCTGATGTTTTGACCAATGAAAATTCTAATTCTGGAATAATCCTCCTCCCACACCAATGCCATTGAAAGAATGGGAAGACTTGGAAAATGCAAGCGCTAATGTGTTTTGGTATTTATAACAACCAGGTTAGCACACTTAACTCCTTAGGCCTAATTATACAAAGTTTTTAAATTGCTTTGTATGTCATAGATTTTTGAACTAGTAGCACATATCTGATCAATTAGCAAGATTTAAAGAATTATTCTTTAAAAAAAATTAAATAGGGTTTTTATTTTTTCATGTCACCTTTACTTTGTGTATTGAGGTTTGTCTCTCCCATCCCATAACAATCATAAACATCTGCATTTGTGTAAGCTTATGCAGTCTGTCTTAAAACTAGCAAAACACTTTCAACTGGTAGCAAGGTACATGAATACTCAAATACATAATTAAATTGCACACTTTTACAAGATGTGTTTTGATGCTTTTTGCATTATACTGTTATACTGCCATGTGGATCACCTGAGCAGCTGACTGCTTTAGGTTTATTTGAAGTCCTCTGGAAATTACTCTGCTTAAAGCATCCATGCTACAGTGTAGTCCTGAAGGGTAGAAATTGAGGGAGTGTTCATCGTGTGCAATGTTACAAATGTCTTGTACATGTCAAATTCATATGAAGTATTCATCTTATGTGCTTAGAGGTGTAATGGCTTTTTAATGAATCCCAAACTCATTGGCATTAATTTATTCTAGAGCTTCTCAAGTTACTTTAAAAATACTACCTTCTGAAGTTCTCCAGCAACAGCAATTTAAATATTGTAATCCTTTTGTTTTCTGAGGGGGTAGAGAAAACACTCAACCCCCCATTCCCCGACCTTTTGATTATGATGATTTTTAAGATACAGCCTGTAAATATTTTTGAACATCTTCCCCATATAGGTCTCTCGATGGCCGTCTACAGGTATCTCATCGTAAAGGATTACCACATGTTATTTACTGCCGCTTGTGGCGCTGGCCAGATCTTCACAGTCACCATGAACTTAAGGCAATTGAAAACTGTGAATATGCTTTTAATCTTAAAAAGGATGAAGTATGTGTAAATCCTTACCACTATCAGAGAGTGGAGACACCAGGTAGGAAGACTGCCGTTAGACATTTTAAAGAAGCCCCAGTACAATGTTTACCCAGAAAACTCTTAATAGATTAGTTGGAGTCCATTAGTAATATTTAGGGTACAAAAGTGAGCAGAAAAGGGTTGTCCATGCAGTTTTGCCAAAATGGCAAGATTTGGATGAAAAAATAGCCTAGATTTTGCAAACTCAAATAATTTGACTATCGGTTAACTTTTCAATTGTGGTAATATAGTAAAGTTCTAAAATGTGTATTTTATTTATGTTGGACAGTTTCAAACCCTCAGTTTAGCATGAAAATGTCTGCAATTAGTGTAGTGAAATCCACCTGCCTTTGACTACTGAAAACATAAATGACCATGTCCAAGTTAGCTGATATGGAATAGTCTTATTAAACAGGCTTTTTACAAATCTGATACTTCTGATAACTGATTTAGAACTACTCTGTAATTGCCTGAGTTTCAAAACAGCTCAGCATATCTGAAGATCTGGTTTTCATAGAACATAGAGAAGTAAAATAGATATTTACGGGATCTCACTAATGTTTTATATTCTACTTTCCCAGTTTTGCCTCCTGTGCTAGTGCCACGACATACTGAGATTCTAACAGAACTTCCACCTCTTGATGACTATACTCATTCCATTCCTGAAAACACTAACTTTCCAGCTGGAATTGAACCACAGAGCAATTATATACCAGGTATCTTTCTTTTTTAAAAGATACTTTCTCTTTATATTAGTGGTTAATGTCCATGTAATAAGTCAAAGGTAGACATTAAATTAAATCTGTAATTGTTCAGATTACTAGAAAGACAAACTCAGGATATGCTTTCTAAACTTCAAAGTGAGGTTTTTTTTGTAGCTATAATAATTCAAGTGAAAATATTTATAAATATGCTTTTGTACAAAACAATTCTGTATGCTTTTACTAAACTAATAAACCAGCATTGTTTGTTAAAACAAAAATATGACACAGTGTACGTGTTTATTTTTATTAGACAGCATGTCTAGGATTTGAGATACTGTTGAGGACAGTGGTCTGACTTGGTAAATGATCTGGAAAGGGGGCGGTGAACATTGAAGTGGCAAAATTTGCAGACAATACAAAATTTCTTAAAATAGTTAGGTCCAAAGCTGATTGCCAGGAGTTACACTACTGGGTAACTGCATGACAAAATGGCAGATGAAATTCATTTTTGGTAAGTGCAAAGTAATGCACATTGGAAAACATAGTCCCAACTATACGTTCAAGGTGATGGAGTCTGAATTAGCTATTACACTCAAGAAAGAGAACTTGAAGTCATTGTGGATAGTTCTATGGGAGCACCTTCTCAGTGAGCAGCAGCCACATCTTGAATACTGCATACAGTTCTAGTTGCCCTATCTAAAAAAAAATATATATTAGCATTAGAAAATGTACACAAAGGAAACAATGATGGAGGGGGGAAAAGGTGAGGAGATATGGTAGAAGTCTTTAAAATCATGAATGGTGTGGAGAACATGAATGGGGAAGTGTGTTATGTGAGGGGGTAAATAACAAGAACTAGGGCTTACCCAATGAAATTAATAGTCAGCAGGTTCAAAAAAGAATTAGGTAAGTTCATGGAGGATAGGTCCATCAATGGCTATTAGCCTAGATGGTCAGAGGATGCAACCCCATGCTCTGGATGTTCCTAAACCTCTGACTGCCAAATGGTAGGACTGGATGATATGGGCTGTATAACCTGTCAAGGCTGCACGTATTTTTCTAAAGTTACTGCACGTGCAGAACTTCAGTTTTCAAACTGTCTAGTAATGAGGGTCTTCAATACCAAACTTCAGCTTTCTGTTTTGGGCTGCTTTGGTGCTAGGTAGGGAGATCTGTGTTCTGAGGCAAAAACCATATACGGAAAATTTGAATGACAAAGGTTGAAGGTTAGCAACTGAAAACAGGAGGGATTAATTAGATTAGAAACAGTTATTGACCTTAACCATAGCTGTTGGCTCAACCGTAATGAATGCATCAGAGGTGGGAAGAATCCACTTTCACAGTGGATTGTGTTTATATTTAAAAAAAATAAACAACAAAAAAACAATTCTCTCTTAACAAGTACTTCTTGAAACCATTCTTTTCACTACTTAGAGTTATCTTAATATAAACGTGGCTAGTAATCTGATGTGCTAGAATGATAGTACCGTTCAGAAAATAGTTACCTTGGGTACTATATTGTGTGCAAGCAGAACGTTCATTTCTGGTATCTACAGCCGTGATCCCATTGAATGTGTGTGAAAGATTTCCACAATACATGCTAGCTTTTTATGACTTCATTGTAAATTTGTTTGGTATCTGTGAAAGTTGAATTTCCTGTCTGACTTTTAGTCTTGTTCAATTCCTTTGATCCCCCACGTGCAATTTTGGATTAGTGCATGACTTTACAGTCTTTTTGCAATACTTATTCTAGAATAAGTAGAAATTCAAAGTTGAGGGCTTTTTACTATTCATTTAGTTACAATATTAACCATCTCTCAATTACCATGGTAATATATCTATTTTAATAGCAATCAAGTACCCTCCAGTCATTTAAGGTTTATTGAAGATGTTTAAATCTTTTCCCTTTAGTTTGTAAACCGTAAAAAGGGAAAGGCATCAGTAGGTGCCTTGACAGCAAAAGGCTTGCCTGGCTCAGAGATTTCGTATAGAAAATGGCTGCCTGAAGTGCAGTGAGTTAATGCCTTCAAGGCAGTATAGAAAATACATATTTTGGGGGGCAGAGGAAGCCAACCGTAGTCTCCTGTGTGGGTTTTTTTTTAAACTATTGCTACTCTCAAATTAGACTTCTAGTATCAAAAACCCTCTTAAATTGTTTATGTAATTAGTAGGGCTGTCGATTAATCACAGGCGATTAACGCAAAAAAATTAATCGCGATTAATCGCACTTTTAAACAATAGAATACCAGTTGAAATGTATTATATTTTTGGATGTTTTTCTACATTTTCAAATGTAACTGAAATCAACATAACACAGAATACAAAATGTATAGAGCTCATTATAATAAAAAATAATAATATAAAAATATTTGCACTGTAAAAAACAATATAAAGTGAGCACTGCACACTTTGTATTCTGTGTGGTAATTGAAATCAATATATTTGAAAATGTAGAAAACATCCAAAAACATTTAAATAAATGGTATTCTATTCTTCTTTAACAGTGCAATTAATTTTTTTAATCGCTTGATAGCCCTAGTGATTAGTTAAAATTTAACAGATTGAAATTTTCTTTAAAAAGCTCAGGAAGGTGATAAGCATAAGAACTTTTGTGGTGCTTTGAAAACAAGTTGGAATTGCCTAGAATCCGAGAAGGGAACTGGCATGGATGGGATCATTGTCGATTGGAAGGTATAGCTAGTGGGTGACATAAGCTTTCCTTGGATGTTGAAGAAGGAAATGGGTGGAACTGTGGACTGTTGTAGTGAGGGTTGGTTTTCTGTAATGTAGAAAATTCTAAAATGTGGGAAGGGTAACTGATAACATAGCTATCCTATGTGAAGGTGGCTAGTTCATGGATTTTTCAGTGTTGAACTCACCAGAGGGCTTCTCACTTTTAATTCTAGTAAATGTGAAAGCTGTTGATCAATACTGCAAAATTCTGCAACTGGATGAAATGCAAGCGTGCTATAGCATGCTACAAACAAGAATTGCATATGAAGTTATATATACATTTATGTAGTGAACACTTAAGGCTAGAAGGTGTTGCAGATGTTGCTGTGACAAATAACACCCACCAATGTGAAATCCTAACTAACTGCTCAGATAGTGTATGGCACAAACTGTCTCGAATGAAAATCCTAAAAACTTAATCCTGTAAGCATTCAGTGAGCTAACATATGTAATATTGATACAATTTGTTTGCTCTTGGCAGAAACGCCACCACCAGGATATATCAGTGAAGATGGAGAAACAAGTGATCAGCAGTTGAACCAAAGCATGGATACAGGTAAAACATATTCATCTCTTCACTATATGTTCAGAGTTGGGATTTCTAGATGTGATAATCTAACACAATGGGATGACTTCTTTCAACCATGGTTGTAATAATGGAGGTCTGACAGGCCTACTTTAATTGTAAGCCTAACTGTGGAAAGTGGGTAGAGGTTCATAATTTGCTACAGTGTCCTGTTATATAAAATAATGTAAAAAAAAAAAATGTAAAGGGGTGAGGGGAACTGAATTAATTAAAAAAGAAATGGTTTACTGACACCACTCAAGGACTGTGTTTAAGATTGACTGATAATAGGAGTAGGGGACCAGAAAGCAATGGACCATAAGAACATAGAATGGCCATACTGGGTCAGACCAAAGATCCATCCAGCCCTGTATCCTGTCTACTGACAGTGACCATTGGCAGGTGCCACAGAGGGAATGAACCTAACAGGTAATGATCAAGTGATCTCTCTCCTGCCATCCATCTCCATCCTCTGACAAACAGAGTCTAGGGACACCATTCCTTACCCATCCTGGCTAATAGCCATTAATGGACGTAACCTCCATGAATTTATCTAGTTCTCTTTTAAAACCCTGTTATAGTCCTAGCCTTCACAACCTCCTCAGGCAAGGAGTTCCACAGGTTGACAGTGCGCTTTATGAAGAACTTCCTTTTATTTGTTTTAAACCTGCTGCCCATTAATTTCATTTGGTGGCCCCTAGTTCTTATATTTTGGGAACAAGTAAATAACTTAGTTTTGTGAGATCTTTTTGAAGTTCTTCACAGTCTGCTTTGGTCTTAACCATCTTGAGCAGTTTAGTATCGTCTGCGAACTTTGCCACCTCACTGTTTACCCCTTTCTCCAGATCATTTATGAATAAGTTGAAGAGGATTGGTCCTAGGACTGACTCTTGGGGAACACCACCAGTTACCCATCTCCATTCTGAAAATGTACCATTTATTCCTACCCTTTGTTCCCTGTCGTTTAACCAGTTCTCAATCCATGAAAGGATCTTCCCTCTTATCCCAAGACAACTTAATTTACAAAAGAGCCTTTGGTGAGGGACCTTGTCAAAGGCTTTCTGGAAATCTAAATACACTATGTGCACTGGACCCCCCTTGTCCACATGTTTTTGTTGACCCCTTCAAAGAACTCTAATAGATTAGTAAGACACGATTTCCCTTTACAGAAACCATGTTGACTTTTGCCCAACAATTTATGTTCTCCTATGTGTCTGACAATTTTATTCTTTACTATTGTTTCAACTAATTTGCCTGGTACTGACGTTAGACTGACCGGTCTATAATTGCCGGGATCACCTCTAGAGCCCTTTTTAAATATTGACATTACATTAGCTATCTTCCAGTCATTGGGTACAGAAGCTGATTTAAAGGACAGGTTACAAACCATAGTTAATAGTTCCGTAATTTCACATCAGAGTTCTTTCAGAACTCTTGGGTGAATGCCCTCTGGTCCCGGTGACTTGTTACAAAATTGGTACTTCAAAAAATAGGCCTAATGTGGCAAAATAATGAGAGGATAAACCATTCTTCCATCCTTTTTGGGCCTTTAAAAAGAAACTTGAGGAAAAAAGAACTTTTACCATCCTCGTGGCAGTAGCAAAAGGATTGTTGCTGTGACACCAGACTTTAATAGTCTGGTGGGGACGCTTGACTATCATCACTTCATCAGAGGGGAACTCAGCTTGATACATGTGAGATCCTGCTGTCTTGCCTCCCTCATTTGTCCTTTGCCATCCCCACCACTATCTTGCGCCTGTCCTATGTCGTCTTCTCTCTTGGCTTTTCACCTGATTGTAAAATCAGCTGCGCTGCACAGCACCAGCATAGCGAGATGAGCTGGCCCAACCTTCTCTGCTTGGTTGAAGGACCAGTGAAGGAAAGGAATCTAATCAGACCAACCAAATGATGCTCCTGGCCAGGGAGGTGAGCTGGAGTCCAGAGGTGGCCGATCTGCCAACCAAAAGCATCTATCTGAATGACCAGCTGACTTATATCCTGAGAACATTAACAAAAGCTGTATTTTCTCCCCATTTATACTATCCTATCTCCTGTCTATCCTGTGGCTGTTTTGTCAAAAGCAGGAAAGGAACTGTCATTCCCAACTCAGAATTACACAACAGAACTCTAACCCTTTTTCCCCCACTAAGGAGGACTATTTGGCAGAATAAGAGACTGTAACCACTATTCATCCTTTAAAAAAAAATAAAAAAAAAAATAAAAAAAAAGTGTTGATAGATTTTGACGGTTTATTTTGCATCATCACTCAATTTTAGTTTCAATTTGTTTTGCCTTGTTTTAAATCTTTTCCATTTGTGTATATTAATCAGTACATTTTTAACCTTGTGGAATAAATTTTATAGTACATTTGCTAGGGTACAAAGCAGGCTGAGGTCTGTCAAAATAACACTATATAATCATGCCAGTTTCAATTATTTTGGTAACTTAGTTTCTGACAGGTATTTTGAAATATCTCTGTAACAACACAGACAAACAGAAATTTTCCCCAGGAGTAGAGTTAAAGAAACCTCTACAATAACTCAGTTCCTGTTCCTGTCACACATCACTTCCATATTGATGCACATAACAAAATTCATTCCGCACGTGGATGTAAAAAATTAGAGGGAACCCTGGTCAGCATTGTTACCTCTGGATGAGAAGTTCCTGCTGACAGTGCGTACAGATTGCCAACATTAAACACAGACTGCCAAGATAGACTGTCTTACTTAAATTGGACTCTAACTATTCTAGTTTAGATAAGGGCTGCAGTGCCTCACCAGTATAAACTCGATGCCTTAGTTAAAAGGCTAACCTGCTAGAAGCAACCTTGTGTTTTGTGTCTTTGCCTCTTTCCCCTATATTTCTTCTCCAGTCCATAGCAGACTGTGCAGGAGAGTTCATGTTTCTTTTCTCAGTCTTTCTTCATCCTTCCATAAAGAATAGTCTTTTAAATATATAATCCTAGCTGTGTCATTTCCAAAGACATGCCTGGCCTCCAGTGAGAGTTTGGATCTCAAAGCTTCATGAAACCTCTGTATTTGTCACATCTACCTTCTTTTCTAGCTGCCCTCACTGGAAATCGAGCAAGAAGCCACTGGTTTCTACAGTCGATAAAAATAAACAAAATATACATGAGGATATAAGATATAATCATGAGATGAATGTAATGTGAGTTTCTGCCAAATACTTAAGATTTCAGCATTAAAAGTGTTTAATACAGTAGAACTTCATTTACGAACATCAGAGTTACAAAGTGATTAGTCAACCACACACCCCTTTGGAACTGGAAGTACGCAATCAGGCAGCAGAGACCAAAAAAATCAAATACTGTACAATACTGTGTTAAACGTAAACTACTAAAAAAAGGGGGAAAGGTTTTAAAAGAATTTTTTTTACAAGGTAAGGAAACTGTCTGTACTTGTTTCATTTAAATTAAGATGGTTAAAAGCAGCATTTTTCTTCTGCATAGTAAAGCGTCAAAGCTATATTCTGTTAATGTTCAGTTGTAAACTTTTGGAAGAACAGCCATAATGTTTTGTGCAGGGTTATGAACAACCTCTGTTCCCGAGGCCTTCATAACTCTAAGGTACTACTGTACTAACAAAAAGCAAAAGTAGCTTCTAAAGTGTGTATACAGTTGGGCAGTTATGTGTATTGATATTTTAAACTAAGGATAAGGCACTTCATTTCTGAGTGTTTCATTTAGATTATGGAAGACCATACTTCTCCATAGGCTAGCATTATATTACGATATTATTCTTCATAATGAACTACAAACACATCTGATATCTTGCAACCAGTTTTCCAGATTAAAATGATCTAAAATATTCTCAATTATTTCTACAGGATCTCCAGCAGAGCTATCTCCTAGTACTCTCTCCCCAGTTAATCATAGCCTGGGTAAGCTGGAAATACTTCACTTTTAACTGTTTCCTAAATTGTGTGCTTAGTATATGGATCAAAAATAAGTGTGGTACTCTTTTTTTCTTGTAACTGCTGGGACCTTGGGAAAGGGTAGAATGGCTGAGGCTGTGCAAGAATGATGGGAGCAGGAAGGGAATTTTACTTTTAAGAATAAATTACTTAAGATGTCCGTTGGTAGCTGTAATGTTTCCATATACATATAGCTGCCAGATAATAGGGGCTGCCAAAAATCTCTCCAGCACTGTAGTAGCTACTTAGACTTGACCTCTATCACACTGCTGCTTTAGTATGCTAGTGCACTTGCACAATAGTGTCACCTGTGACTACAAGGGAACAGCTGCTTCCTCCCACCTCTGTCTTGCTGAGGTGTCCTCAGCTGTTTGCTGCATAGCTATTAGGAAGAATTACAAAGGATCACAGACTCGCCTGGCTTGGCCAGGCATGGGGAAGGGCATGTGGCAGGAAAATCAAGAGAAGCTGTGTTGGGAAGAGCAATCTCTGAAGGTGAAAATGGGGAAAAATAACTCTGGGCGATGACTCGGAAGGTACAAGGGAAGGGATTTGGGTGGTGAGGAAGAGGCTAGAAGGGGAAAACTAACAATCAAATAGGACAGTGTAGAAAGGCAAGGGTTTCTCCCTAAAACCCCAATATTCTTATCAGTGGCCCTGTGTTTTGGACATTCAACATAGAATTGTAAACTAATACTCTACTGGATACAATTTTACCCCACTCTTTTATTTCCTCAGTTATAAACCGCAGTTGCTCAAATCTACTGAGTAAGCAGTGATCATGTGAGGGTGTTCCCTCACCTGGATTAGAGGGTTTAGAGATGGGTGAGAATGACTAGGGGCAAGGAAAAACTAATCGAAAGAGATTGAAGGGACTGGGCTTGTTCTCAGAGACAAACACTGTACGTTATAAAAGTGTACAAAATAAGGATTTTATATAGAAGATACATTGGGAACTTCTATTAACTTTTCATAATACAAGGATAAGAGGATATTACTTTTAAAAAACAATAGTTTTAAAACTGATAAGATATTACCCATTCATTTGGATAACAGGAGTAGCTCAGTGTTGTTCCAGTACATACTTGCGGGGAGGGGAGGGCAGGGGGCGGAGGGGGGGCATGGTGATGAAGGGATATTAAAAACACGTGCTTCAGGACATAACGACCAATAGTTATAGGTTGGCTTGAGAGGAAACTTTTTTTTGTGGTCAGGCTATCCCATAACTATTTCTGTAGCATTTGTTACTTGCCACTCAGTGACAGGATACTGGACTGGACAGATAATTAGTCCAGTATAACAGTTTTTATGTTCCTATGCAGAATATGGACTGTGAGGAGCAAATTCTCTCTGCATGATCTATGGAAAATGAAAACTTAGTTACTGATTGATTATAGCTCATGAGCTATTGCCAAATCAATCTGAATCAATAACTATATATTTTTAAACATCTGTTTCATTATCACAGGAATTCTCACTTTTTCTTGTTTTCAGACTTACAGCCAGTTACTTATTCAGAGCCTGCGTTTTGGTGTTCAATAGCGTATTATGAACTGAATCAGAGAGTGGGAGAAACCTTCCATGCATCACAGCCTTCATTGACTGTAGATGGTTTTACAGATCCATCAAATTCAGAAAGATTTTGTCTAGGTTTGCTCTCCAACGTTAACAGAAATGCCACGGTGGAAATGACAAGGCGACACATAGGTATATTCTTAAATCTTGTAACTCTCTCTTTAAGGGTAATGGCACTTAATTGAATAGATCTGGGTGGTTTTTGCTAAGTTCTGAGTGTTACAACTTAAATTGGATCAGCATAGGACTTGGAAATTATTAAATCAGAACAATAAACTAAACAAGCAATATTTAATAAAATACTAGCAGTACTAAATTGTGTTGTATTCTTGCCTACCTTTGGAATGTAAAAAGACAATTTACCACTTCCAGATAAAGCTGAAACTAGTCTTAAAACTGTGCTAATTAATTTGACCTTTGTTAAAAATTTCACGGGAACAGTTACTGAAGTTTGCAGCATACCATCTTGACTCTGGCCTTTCGTTAGAGCTGTTGGGGGTGGGGGAGGGGCAGAAGTCGACTTGCAAACCTTAAACTTCTATTTTGCTGGATTTCAATGTGGATTTTTTGTGAAATCTTTCATGTTAAATCAAAACTTTCAAAAAGGAATTGTGGTTTAAAAGTCAGTTGTTTTTGAAAACTTTAGATTTTTGGGAACTACCAGCCTACAATTTAACTGCTCAAGCAAAACTGTCAATACAAAAATTCCAATTGGGAACCCCTAGAACAATAAGCAAATATATATTTTTTTAAAATGGAATTACAAAAAAATAAAAATCACTTTTCATAGTGTCTCTCCTGGCTGAATGAGCTATTACAATATATTTCTAATGGCAAGCTATTTCTAATGTATGTTGTTCATATGAAAATAACTAATTCAGATCAGGTATTTTTCTAGACAGGAGAGCTAGTTCGTATTAAGGATGAGCAGGAAGAGGCTGCCTTTTCGTAAGAGCCAAATGAAGTCCTGTGGTGCCTGTGCTCTTACTCCTTTGACAAACTGGGGTAGGGGTGGGGCAGGAGTCTATGCAGTGTGAGGAAGGCCTTGGAGGTGAGAGGAAGTAGCAGACTATCCATGAGCCTTGTTCTTGTTCTTCAGAGTATTGTGGCACATGCTGCTTCACCTACCACACTAGTATTTATACGAAAATGAACAAGATTTAATAAGAAAGTTAATCTACTTGTTTTAATTGCAAGTATTGCTTCAAGAGAGAGAGTATGTGAGGAATCAACATTGCCTTCAAACTTCGATTCTGATTGCTTTGTCTCAAAGTACTAAATAAAAGGAAGAAAGAATTTCTTGTCAAGAACAGACTTTCTTCTCATTCAAGAACAACACATTCTAGGGTTGTGGGAGGAGGAATTTTTCTTAGCCACATCCTGCTCTCACTACAGGTGTCAGCTGGCAATATGGCCATATTGCCAGCTTAACTGATTCACCTTGCAGTTCTGAGGGGGGAAAAAAAAGTTGGCCCTCAGTGAAATAAAGCAGTCTTCTAATGTGTCAACCAGTTCAGATCATATCATAAGTGAAGCTTCTACTAATCTTGTTTCAGGAAGGGGAGTGCGTCTGTATTACATTGGTGGGGAAGTTTTTGCTGAGTGCCTAAGTGATAGCGCAATCTTTGTTCAGAGCCCCAATTGTAATCAAAGATATGGCTGGCATCCTGCAACGGTGTGCAAAATTCCACCAGGTAAGAGCACAAGTACAAGGCATACTAATCAAGAAATCGAGTAAATTTAAATGCATTGTCTTCCTATTAACTTCTAGAAGTTGGCTCTTCGCATTGCCCTTTTAGGAAAGCCTGCAAGTATCCATAGGCTGTGGTTTTCTAAACTTTTTTCTCTTCATAGGATGCAACCTGAAGATCTTTAATAACCAGGAATTCGCTGCTCTTCTGGCTCAATCTGTGAATCAGGGTTTTGAAGCAGTGTATCAGCTAACTAGAATGTGTACCATAAGAATGAGTTTTGTTAAAGGATGGGGGGCTGAATACAGGTATGAAACATTCATTTTTACTTTTAAATTTACTCTAATCAATTTTCTCCCCTTCCTCCTGTCTCACTAATGCCCCAGCTTGAAAGGCAGATGATTAGACTGCCACCACCGTTAAGAATACACTGTCAGCAAATAAAACAAGAGAATACAATTATGTTTCTTCTTCGTGTGATTGCTCATGTGTATTCCACAATAGGTGTGCATGCTCGCCATGTGCACCGGTGCCGGAAGTTTTTCCCCTAGCAGTACCCGTAGGGGAGAGCCATAGCAACCCCTGGAGTGGCGCCTCTCCCCACCCTCAGTTCCTTCTTGCTGTCAGTGAAGGTGCTTCGGAACCGCTCTGCTCCAGCTTTGCTGTAGGTCATCCCCAAAACTACTTATTTGTTCAGTGTATAGTACCTGTAGTTAGTCTAGTTAGAGCGCTCGGGCTGGGGTCCGCCCTGTGCCCCGGGTTTTAAGTCGTGCAACACTTGTAGGCAATCTATGCCAGTGAGTGATCCGCACGCAGACTGTTTACACTGTTTAGGGAAACACATCTCAGCGATCGCTGCAAGATTTGCAAGTCGTTTAAGCCTCGGACCGAGAAAGAAAGGGACTTTAGGCTCTGGGCTATTCTGATGGAGTCGGCGGCGACCCTTCAGCGCCATCGACTAGTCGGCACCGCTCCCCGTCCACGGGGCACGCCAAGAAGGCTAGGAAGAGGCCTTCTTCGCCGCAGCATCCGGAGTAAACCTGGGACAGAGGCTAGACCTATGTTGAGCAGTCCTCGATTCCACCCCGGCCTCTAGGCCTCCGACTCAAGTCGAGCGGAGTAGCCTGGCCTATTCGGAGCAGGCCTCCCCGGATGTCTGGATGCCCTCTACACCGGAGGTTCTGCAGGTGGCCCGGGATGTTATGTTCATGCCAGTACCAGGAGCACCGCCGCTGTCGGCCCTGCGCTCCTGAGGCAAGCCACCGCTGGGATCGCTGCAGTCACCCCCGGCTTGGTACCGGTCTTGGTCAAGGGAACATTCCTGCCGCCGTTCTCCGCCCAGCGTCCGTTCAGGGCAAAATCCATGTGGATCGCCCTCGAAGCCCACCAGGCTGTCTGGGTTCCATCTGACCGAGACTCTCAGCACCGCTCCGCCTCGAGGAGCAAACACTGACAGGACCGAGGCAGATGTCGCCAAAGATCCTTGTCTCGGAGGGGTTATTGCAGCCGGTCACGGCACGAACTTCGACGTCATTCCCGTTCGGTGTCTCGCTCCAGGACCCTGCCATGGCACCGCCCCCATATCCCTGGGCATTGATCGCCGTCGTCTCGCCGTCGTGGGTCCACCCACCGTAGCCGATCACGGAGCAGCTGTTACTGACGGTACCGGTCCCATGGTCGGCATTGCTCCTGGCGCCGCCGCTCCTCCTGGTCCAGGGACAGCGGCACGTCATATGTCAGCCTTCGTAGTTGTCCATCGATGGGCCAGGCCGAACAGCCGGCTTCGCCGGTGCCACAGCAGGTGCAGTGGCACTGGGCTCCGTGGCCGGCCCAATGGTACCAGTGGGCACCGTGGCCCCCGACACAGCCCACGGTGGGGGCTCGCTCAGTGGCCGGAGCCTCAGAAGGACCAGCTGCCTCCCTCTCCAGATTTCCGAGGAAGAAGTTGGTAGGACGTACATCCTTGGCACCGTGTCCAGAGACCGACCAGGTGGTGGACCCTCCGGTGCCGGTGGACACACAAAGTACCGCGCTGGCCTCCTCACCCTCCCCGGATGAGGCGATTACAGCTCCTCCTCCCTCTGTCCCGCAGGAGGACTTTAAGGCCCACCAAGAACTCTTAAACCGGGTGGCATCAAGCCTCCACCTCCAAGCAGAGGAGATGGAGGAGCCCTCGGACTCCCTGTTTAATGTGCTGTCCTCCTCGGCACCGGGCAGGGTGGCCTTGCCTCTCCACGAAGGGATGGCGAAAATTTCAAATGCCCTGTGGCAAACCCTGGTCTCACTGGCCCCCATCTCTAAGAGAGCAGAACGCAAGTATTTTGTATCTGCCAAGGGGCATGAATACTTATACACACACCCTGCTCCTAACTCCCTGGTGGTCGAGTCGGTCAACCACACGGAACGGAGGGCCAACCAGCCCGTACCCCGAAAAATAAAGATTCAAGGAGGCTGGACTCATTTGGAAGAAAAATTTATTCGTCCTCGAGCTTCCAGTTAGAGGTGGCGAACCACCAGGCTCTCCTGGGCCGGTATGAGTTTAATCTGTGGGGCTCCCTGCCCTAGTTCGAGGAGTCCCTCCAGGAATGCGACAGGAAGGAGTTCAAAGCAGTGGTGGAGGAGGGCACAGCGGCTGCCAGGGCAACCCTGCAGGCAGTTTCGGATGCAGTGGACACAGCTGCGCGGTCCATGGCCTCTGCGGTGTCCATGAGAAGGGCGTTGTGGCTCCTGCTCTCTGGGCTGTCCAGCGAGGCGCAGACCTCCCTGCAGGACCTCCCGTTTGATGGCAAAGCTGTGTTTGCGGAACAAACGGATACAAAGCTGCATGGCCTGAAAGACTCCCGCACGACTCTCCAGACTCTGGGTCTCTATGTTCCGGCTCTGGCTAAACCTAAGTTCAAGCCGCAGCAGACTCCCGCTCAGGCCACCCATTCAAAATATGAAACCGTTTATAAGAAGTCGCGGGACTAAAAGAGGCTCCCACAGAGGCAGTCTCGGCCTGCCCCCCAGCCTGGGTCCTCCAAGGGCAAGCAAGCAGGGAAAAGGCAGTTTTGACGGGACGCCCGGGGTCATCAGGGATCCACTCAATAAATCCAGTTCTCATCAGGGCTCCACCCTCAATAATGCTTCCCTTCTCCAATCGGTTGCATGCTTTCCTCCCGGAGTGGTCGCAGCTGACCTCGGACCGATGGGTCCTCAACACCATCTCTCCACCCCTCATCCCTCCTGGGGGACCCCTTGCATGAGGCTCTTCTCGAGCGCTGGGGCGAGTGGGGGGGGGAGAGGAGGAAACAGACACAGCTCCTGGGCCTAGGAATGGTGGAAGCGGTACTGGGGGAGATCAAAGGCATGGGGTGCTATTTCCTTATCCCGAAGGCCAAAGGGGGGCTCAGGTCCATCGTGGACCTGTGAGGCCTGAACCAGTACATAGTGAAGCTCAAGTTCTGCATGGTCTCCCTGGCCTCCATCATCCCCTCCCTGGATTCCAGGGACTGGTACGCTGCCCTCGATCTGCAGGACGCGTACTTCCACATTCATATATTCGAGGACCACAGACGCTTCCTCCATTTCACGGTGGGGCAGGAACACTACCAATATACGGTCCTCCTGTTTGGCCTATCCACTGCCCCCAGGGTATTCATGAAATGTACGTTGGTGGTGGCGACCTACCTCAGGCGCCAGGGAGTCCAGATCTTCCCCATCTGGATGACTGGTTGGTCAAGGGCAGCTCCCGGTCGCAGGTGCGGGATCACGTGGCACTCCTTCTGTACACATGCACCACTTTGGGCCTATTGGTAAACAACTCCAAGTCCACTTTAGTCCCGGTACAACGCATAGAGTTTATCTGCGCGGTCCTGGACACCTCGTCGTCCAGAGCCTCCCTCCCACCGGACAGGTTTGAGACCCTGAAGGGGCTCATCGACAAGGTTTCCTGTGACAACAGCCAGAGCATGCCTTCAGCTCTTGGGTCACATGTCGGTGTGTACGTATGTGGTCCGTCACGCCAGACTCAGGATGAGGCCCCTCCAGCTCTGGTTGGCCTCGGGGTTCTCCCAGGCCAGGGACAGGATAGACAAAGTCCTCACGGTGACAGAGCCAGTGATCATCTCCCTACAGTGGTGGTCCTCCCGGAGAAACATGCTCCAAGGGATCCCATTCGGGGGCAGGGCCCCGTCGCTGGAACTGGTGTCCGACGCTTTGGACCTGGGATGCGGGGCCCATGTGGGGAATGTTCAGACCCAAAGTCTGTGGTCGGCTCAGGATCTGACCCTCCACATAAACTTCAAGGAGCTCAGGGCGGTACGGCTGGTGTGCATGGCCTTCTGCTCGCACCTGGAGGGCTGGGTGGGCAGGGTCCTCAACGGACAACACAGCCTCGATGTTCTACATCAACAGGCAAAGCGGGGCCTGATCCTCTGCCGCGAAGCCCTCAGGCTGTGGGACTTCTGTATAGCCCACAGCATCTGCCTACAGACCTTCCATCTGCTGGGCGCCCAGAACACGCGGGTGGATCTCTTGAGCAGGGACTTCTCTCCACCCAGAGGTGGTGCAGACTTTGCCAAGTGTGGGGAACTCCTTGGGTGGACCTGTTCGCGACTCGGCAGAACTGTCGCTGTCCCCGGTTCTGCTCTGGGGAGGGCTGGGACGGGGCGCTATCTCCGATGCCTTCCTCCTGTCCTGGTCAAGCCAGTTTCTCTATGCCTTTCCCCCATTCCCGCTGATCAACAAGGTCCTGGAAAAGATAAAGACGGACAAGGCCCAGATCCTTCTGATTTGCCCCGGCATGGCCCAGGCAGCATTGGTACGGGACCCTCACGGGCCTGGTGGTCGCCCCGCTGTGGCCGTTGCCGTCCCACCTGGACCTGCTCTCCCAGGACCAGGGCAGCCTCCTCCACCCCAACCTAGCGGCTGTCCACCACCTACGACGTGGCTGCTCAATGGTTAGGTAGGGAGGAAAGGACGTGCTTGGAAGGGGTTCAGTGCGTCCTCCTAGAAAGCAGGTGGCCCTCCACTTGCCGAGCCTACTTGGCAAAGTGGTCTTGGTTTTCCAGATGGGCGGATGAGCGGGGCGTTTCCCCAGTGGCAGTCCAGAATAAGCTGGATCGGGGCGATCTCCTTCACCTTAGAGTGCAGGGCCTGGTGCCCTCATCAGTCAAGGCGCACCTGGCGGCCATATCGGCCTTCCGTCTGCCGGTGCAGGGTCACATGGTAGTCTCCCATGCTATGACCGATTCCTTGAGGGGTTGGATCGTCTCTTCCCATATGTTAGGCCCCGAGTCCCACAGTGGGACCTAAACCTGGTGTTGGCCCGTCTCACGGCGCCCCTGTTTGAGCCGCTAGCCATGTGCTCCTGGTCACACCTCTTGTGGAAGGTGGCCTTCCTGGTTGCGATCATGTTGGCTAGGCGGGTCTCGGAACTCAGGGCCCTGACCTCCAAGCCCCCATACATGGTGTTCATAAAGATAAGGTCCAGCTCCGCCCACACCCTTCGTTCCTCCCGAAGGTGGTCTCCACCTATCAAATGGGTCAGGACATTTTTCTGCCAGTCCTCTGCCCCAAGCGTCCAGTGAGGAGCGCCACCTCCACACCCTGGATGTGAGACGGACTCTGGCTTTTTACCTGGAGCGGACTAAGCCGTTCAGAAAGTCCTCGCAACTGTTCATCGCCTCGGCCGAGCGCATGAAAGGTCAGCTGATCTTCACTCAGTGGCTCTCCAACTGGACCACCTCGTGCATCCGTACCTGTTATGACCTGGTGGGAATCCCTCCGCCACCAATTGTGAAGGTGCATTCTACTAGGCGCAGGCCTCAGCAGCTGCCTTTTTGGCCCATGTCCCCATTCAGGACATTTGTAGGGCTGCCACGTGGTCTTCAATTCACACGTTCACCTCGCATTATGCGATTGTCTCCCAGTCCAGGGAGGATGCTGGGTTTGGCAGGGCCGTTCTCCCTCCCGAGAGTTTGTGAACTCCTTCCCACCTCCAACAGATATAGCTTGGAATCACCTATTGTGGAATACACATGAGCAATAACACTGCTCTACAGCCAAAATGCTTCTGAAATAAATGTAGTCAAACTTTATTAATTCTGGGTCACTGAGAACGAAAATGATGCTTAAAATTGTTGATTGGCTCTAGTTTTCAAGATATGCTATTGGGTCAGTATATACGACCCTTGACTTGGGAATGGCGGAGGATAAGTGAGTTATAAAGGGAAGGGATCTCAATTTAAACCAGAAATGACTAAAATAATCTTTGACTGGATCTATGAATAAATCTATGACTGGGTTTGGACAGTCTTGCTTTTTAGGCAAAACAATGAATGATGCAATCTGAAGCTGGTATTGCGTCATACATGATATGAATTGCATCATGTTATTCCTAGAAGTCATGGATGATGCAATCATAACGAAGCTTACATCACTCTGCTGAACAAATTGCCCTATATCAGCTCTAGAAATCATACAGTGTCGTGCTCTCTTATTTGTCAGTGTTTGATTTTGCAAAGGGACACATTTCTGTTTAGCCAAAGTGAGCAGAGATGCCTCGTACTTGTGTGAACAGTGCAGATAACTTCTGCTATGTTTGTGGTGAAGTGACTTTTGCATCACAAAAGCGCAGTATAACCACTATGGTTAAAAAAGCCTATCACCTTTATTTTGGCTGCAAAATTGGAGATCAGGACAAGAGGTGGGCCCCACACATATGCTGCAACACTTGTGCAACAAATCTTCGCCAGTGGTTGATCAGGAAAAGGAAATTTTTGCCTTTTGCAGTGCCAATGATTTGGAGAGAGCCAAGAGATCATACCAGCAATTGTTACTTCTGCATGGTGCCTCCAGTTGGGAAAGGTGTGTCAAAGAAGAAAAAGTGGACTGTGCATTATCCAAACATTCCATCAGCTATACGCCCAGTACCCCATGGAGAAGGACTGCCGGTTCCTGATGCACCAGAATCATTCTCACTTGAGTCAGACGAGGAAGAGGATGAAACTTCTGGTCCTGAACCATCAATGTCACAGGACCCACATTTTCTCCCATCCTCCTCCTCTGAACCAGACCTCCTAACACAAGGTGAACTGAGTGACCTTGTCAGGGATTTGGAACTACCCAAGAGTAAGGCAGAGCTGTTGGGCTCCAGACTACAGCAGTGGAATCTTCTGGCAGGTGATGTTAGGGTTTCCATGTTCCGTGACCGTCAAAAGGATCTTGTCCCATTCTTCTTCATGGAAGGTGATCTTGTAGCCTGCAACAACATCGATGGTGTGATGGCAGCCCTCAACATCGTTCACGATCCAGATGAGTGGAGACTGTTCATTGATTCATCGAAGACGAGTCTTAAAGCTGTTTTACTGCATAATGGCAATGTTTTGCCATCAATTCCAGTTGGTCATGCAGTCCATATGAAGGAAACCTATGACAACATGAAACAACTTTTGAGGTGCATAAACTATGACCAACATCAGCGGCAGCTTTGTGGCGATTTGAAGGTTGTTGCTCTCTTGCTTGGTCTGCAGACTGGATACACAAAGTACTGCTGTTTTCTCTGCGAATGGGATAGTCATGCAAGAGATTCCCACTACATCAAGAAAGATTGGCCACTCCGACAGTCATTGGAGCCTGGGAGGAAAAGTGTTCAGCATCCACCACTTGTTGAATCAAGGAAGATTTTGTTACCACCCTTACACATCAAGCTGGGTCTGATGAAGAACTTTGTCAAGGCCATTGACAAAACACAAGCAGCTTTCAAGTACCTGTGTGGAAAATTTCCAAGGTTAAGTGAAGCTAAGATAAAGGAAGGTGTCTTTGTTGGTCCTCAGATTCGTGAACTTCTTCGAGATGATGCATTTGACCATGCACTGTGTGGCAAGGAAAAGATGGCATGGAAAGCCTTCCAGTTAGTGGCAATCAATTTTCTCGGAAACAACAAGGCAGACAACTACAGGTTGTTGGTGGAAAACCTCCTCAAGGCATACAAAAGCCTTGGTTGCAACATGTCACTAAAGATAAATTTTGTGCACTCTCATCTAGATTTTTTTCCACCGAACTGCGGAGCAGTGAGCGACGAGCACGGCGAGCGATTTCACCAGGACATTGCAACAATGGAGAAACGCTATCAGGGCAAATGGAGCCCATCAATGCTTGCAGACTATTGCTGGACAGTGACAAGAGATGCTCCATTTAATGAATACAAGAGACAAGCCAAGAAGTGCCGAGTAGACACTGAATAGGACTAAACTATGCACAGAATAGTTTTTTGCCTTTTGTTTCATAATAAATTTTATTTATATAACCCTTTTGCTGATTTTTAAAGTCTTCCATAAACAGGACAGGTGAAATATTATCATGTAAAGCAACCATAAACACATGAAAAGACCTAAGTTTACAATTTATGATTCAAACTCTACGATCTACACAATATACATAGAGATAAAATGTAAAAACTTAAATATCTTAGAAACAGTAGCCAATCAGTTGTTTTAATTGTCATACTTGAATTCAGCACATCAAAACACATAATAAATAGCACGTTTTATCTCTGAAGCAGACGACTTCTCAAAAATTGTAGACCAGTGTAACTTGAAGAAGAAAAGACAGTTACCTTTTCCGTAACTGGTGTTCTTCGAGATGTGTTGCTCATGTCTATTCCACATCCCGCTCTCCTTCCCCTCTGTCGGAGTTGTCTGGCAAGAAGGAACTGAGGGTGAGGGGAGCGCGCAGCGCCACTTATACCGCGCCATGGAGGTGCCACTCCAGGGGTTGCTAGGGTGCTTCCCTACGGGTACTGCTAGGGGAAAAACTTCCGGCACCAGTGCACGTGGCGAGCACGCACACCTATTGTGGAATAGACATGAGCAACACATCTCAAAGAAAACCAGTTACAGAAAAGGTAAAAAGAACAGGAGTACTTGTGGCACCTTAGAGACTAACAAATTTATTTCAGCATAAGCTTTCGTGGGCTGCAGCTCACTTCTTCAGATGCATAGAGTGGAAAACACAGACAGAAGATATTTATACACACAGAGAACATGAAAAGGTGGAAGTACGTATACCAATTGTAAGAGGCAAATCAATTGAGATGAGCTATCAGTAGCAGTAGAAGAAAAAACTTTGAAGTGATAATCGAGATGACCCATAGAAGGTGTGAGGAGAACTTAACATGGGGGGGGGGGGAATTCAATTAGTGTAATGACCCAACCATTCCCAATCTCTGTTTAGGCCTAAGTTAATTGTGTCTAATTTGCATATTAATTCGAGTTCAGCAGTCTCTCTTTGGAGTCTGTTTTTGAAGTTTTTTTTGTTGCAAAACTGACACCTTCAAGTCTGTCACTGAGTGATTAGAGAGGTTGAAGTGTTCTCCCACTGGTTTTTGAATCTTATGATTCCTGATGTCAGATTTGTGTCCATTTATTCTTTTGCGTAGAGACTGTCCAGTTTGGCCAATGTACATGGCAGAGGGGCATTGCTGGCACATGATGACATATATCACGTTGGTAGATGTGCAGGTGAACGAGCCCCTGATGGTGTGGCTGACGTGGTTAGGTCCTATGATGGTGTCACTTGAATAGATATGTGGACAGAGCTGGCATCGGGCTTTGTTGCAAGGATAGGTTCCTGGGTTAGTGTTTTTGTTGTATGGTGTGCAGTTGCTGGTGAGTATTTGCTTAAGGTTGGGAGGCTGTCTGTAAGCGAGGACTGGTCTGTCTCCCAAGATCTGTGAGAGTGAGGGATCATCTTTCAGGATAGGTTGTAGATCTTTGATGATGCGCTGGAGAGGTTTCAGTTGGGGGCTGAAGGTGGCGGCTAGTGGCGTTCTGTTATTTTCTTTGTTGGGCCTGTCCTGTAGTAGGTGGCTTCTGGGTACTCTTCTGGCTCTGTCAAACTGTCTTTTCCATGGGAGTGAGTGTGTTCTCAAACCCTTATGGATCAATATGTTAATTTGTCTCGCATTGCAGGAAACTAGCTTTTCTGCTAAAAGTGTGGTGTTCTAGAAATTAGAGTTAACTTCTTACATCTGATCTTGCTTACTGTGGTGGAACCACTGTCCACCATCTAGTGACTTTGAAGTTTGTGCTGTGATTACTTGCCTTTTGTAAGATCTACATAAAGCCATTGTGTCTCAGTGCTGCTCCATATGGAGTGTAATGAGCTGCTTAAGATGCGATGTTGGTTTCAAATGATGGTAACCAAGGAATAAATTTGGAATGACTTTTTCAATAAGTGTATTATAAAGAATAAAACAGCTAGAGAACGCACGTTTGGGAGATGGGAAAGAGTTTGGAACTCATTGTGGAAAACTTAACTATGCAGGAATATGATAACTTTGTATGTGTTTGTGTAGTAAAACTGTAAGAAGAGTTTTATGAATGGAAAATTTTTTCCTTTTTATTCATTGTTGAATTTATTCCAGTTATGTTCTCTATTACGGCAAATTAAATCTATAGAGGAAAGGGTTCTTTACAATATGGGAATTCAGGACAAACAGCATCTGATTTATATGAGCTGAGAAGTTCTACAGAAAAATTTGGATTACTTTGTGCCTGGGGGGAGAGGTGTGTGATTAATTTAAAAAAAAACCAAAAACTCAAATGTCTGAAGTTTTCCACAGAAAGAATAGGGAATTGATATATGAAGCATCTCTACAATATGTAATTACTGTAAAATGGAATTATTTCAGGCTTTGAAGGTGTATATTTAATGCTGCCTAGGTTCTACTGATGCTTTGTCATCGTTTGGGTTTAAAAATGGATCCGTCCCAAGTTTCAGATCGGGATCTGAGATAAAATGAGGAATTTAAGTCATGGAATAAACTGGAAGTGCTTCTGTTAGCAAGAGGTAAACTAGAGGGAAAACTGGCCTAAGTTTAGAGCTGGGAGTTGGCTCAAAGGGATTATGTGTACATTAAAGCAAAATTAAATACAACATTAAAATCAGTATAGCTAAATGAGATTAAAAATAGTGTTCAAACTACAGAGCGCCAAAACTTGAAGCAACACAGAGCTTCATAAAGAGAGAAGGGTGTGCAGAAGGTTGCAGTGGTAAGGGGTGTGTGTGTGTGTGTGTGTGTGTGTGTAATTTTAGATGGCTAATAAAAGTTGGGTCTGCAAGATCCAGTGGAGCTATTGATAGAGTGGCTAAGTAACTATTCCTTACTGAAAAGGAAAGGATGCTAATCTAGTTTCTCTGCATCTGTATGTTTGACAGAGGATGTTAAATTCTTGGTGGCTTATGGATAATAAACACTTCTAGGCAAGATAACTGGCTAATCTATGTTGTCTAGTAGCAAATTTAAGCCATTGCCAGTTTTTTATGGGATAGTTAACAAAGGTGAGTTAGGACTATTTGTAGGTAAAAGTAAAAACAGGATTGTATGTAAATGATTGGTCTTGGAGAAGTCTCTTGGGGTTGTCTGTAATACTTAAATTATGAAACTTGTAGATGACACTAAGTGGTGTAGTTAAGGCAGGAGGATATTTACAGCTATACAGGATAATCTTGATTCAGGTAAGTGGTCTGAGGTGCCTAAATGTAAGATGATGAAATTAAGTAGAATTTATCAGCCTTGTGAAACTTCCAAAATTACATCCCTGGGAAGGTCAAGGATGAATCTGTGCCTAACCCAACATCAAAAGCTTGCATTAACGCATTTCCGTCTGGTAGTAGGTCTGGCTGTTTTGGTAGACAAAATGTTTACTTTCTTTGCTTGACATGATGGTTTGTATGTGTTGCATGAATCCAAAGAAGCAATTATAGGGTCCAGGTTAGAACACATGAACTCGCTGTCCAATTTTAGTACCTTTTTTATTTGAAGAAAGGTAGTCCAGTTGAGGAGATCTAGTAATGGGCTACATGGAACTTCTGTTCTGTTTTAAAGAGGACTTCGGACTAAATGGATTGTATTTCCTTGAGATGAGAGAGGAGATTTTTATGCCAGGAACATTTTGTTCTGGCATAAGTATATAGTGTCAAGATGGCGAAGTAGTCCAGAATGCACTCTGATTGAGGGTGGACACTGCCTCATTTCTTCTACAGAATGTAAAATCACAATAAATATCACCTTGGTCCATTGGGATGCTGGTCTAATAACGTTTTTTCTGCCTTTACACTTCCTCTTATTTATACAAATAAAGTTAGAAAAAAGCATGTTGTAAACTGGTAGTGGTGGTCCTGGTGACAAAAGTAGAAGGCATCAGGATTGCTTGCTTAACTGCTGGCTCTGTTACCTTACACTCAAAATGAGGAGTCATAATGCAGCTATAAATACCAGGGGAAAAAATCTATAAAACTACTTAGCAACAGTGGACCTAATCCTGCAGTCCTAGGTCAGGAAAACTCTTGTGGATTTCCCTGTGAGTCTGGCCCCCACCCACTCAAGGCCTGATCTCCTACAGACCTGTGAAGTGAAATAACTGCTCAGGTATAGTACATCCTGTACTTGGACACCACCTTTTTCTCTTAAGAAATTACTTGAGAGAACCTCTTTTGAATAGCAGGTCTCTAAAATAGGACTGTTGGGGGTTGAGATTATTACTTTAAAAATTTAATGAAGCCTCAGCAACAGAGTGCCATAAATAAAAAGCTTGCCATGTGGAAAAATGCACATTACCCTAGTCTATTATATAAGTATAAAATTTTGAAGTTGTTTGAGGAAATTAAAATACACCACAGAGAAGTTACAGGAAATCAGCAGGGGTGATGTTTGGTGTTTCTGTAAGATAACACTTAACCTGTGTAACCACACGCTCAGTTATGATGCACTTGTTTCTGACAAAATCTAGCACAGCTTCCTTAAATTTTTCTCTGCAGCAACTTTTATAATCAGCAGATCTGACACTTCCTTTTGGTTACAGTATTACTACTAAGTATCAGAGGGGTAGCCGTGTTAGTCTGAATCTGTAAAAAGCAACAGAGGGTCCTGTGGCACCTTTAAGACTAACCGAAGTATTGGAGCATAAGCTTTCGTGGGTGAATGCCCACTTCATCAGACGCAAGATCTTGTGAAAGCTTATGCTCCAATACTTCGGTTAGTCTTAAAGGTGCCACAGGACCCTCTGTTGAGTATTACTACTACTTAGCTGTATTGGCTCTGTTGTTCTATTCCTTGTGCATAAATAATAAAATAGTTTTGTCGAGTTCCAGTCAACTACCTGTGCAAACCCCTTGAAGGCAAAGGGGTTACTTAAGCTTTTTCCTGTGTGCTTAATGTCACCTTCAGGACTTTTTAATATTAGTGAGTTTGAGAAGTTAAATATCAGCTTGACTCAAATATGGGTATCAGGTTGAGTTTGTAGGGTGGACAGTCTGGTTTTAAAAATAAATCTATATACAAGTAAAGCTGATCTCTTTTTAATGTGACAGTTGGAACAAAAGCCACAAAGCCAGTTTAATCTTGGTGTATGTGGAGATTAATATGAACCCCTAAGGTACAGGTGTATCTTGTACATATTTGCAAAGAAGTTTCATTTTTGTAGTGCTTGAGTCCTCTCTCATTTTTTTGTTTTTTTTTTGTTTTTTTTGAAACACACCCATACAGGCTTCCAAAGTCTTTTGGTAACTTCTTTTCTCCTCTTTCTTCTCCAGACGGCAAACAGTAACAAGCACTCCTTGCTGGATTGAACTGCATCTGAATGGTCCTCTACAATGGTTGGACAAAGTATTGACTCAGATGGGCTCTCCTTCAGTACGCTGCTCCAGCATGTCGTAAAACACCTTCTTCTGTTACCAGTGGGCTAAATATCAAGTCCAGTCAACAGACTTAATATAACAGCTCGTCTGTCTTAGTATTTGTGTGTGGTTCCCATGAACTGTTTACTATTCAAAAAGGTTTTTAAAAAACAAAAAACAAAAAAAAAACAGCACTTGAGGTCTCATCAATTAAAGCACCTTGTGGATTCTGTTTCCTGTACTCTGATACTAGATGAAAATTTAGTGTATAGAAACACCTTCTGAAGGAGGAAGGGACAGTTCTAAAGACTCTTAATGGTGTTTTCATTGGGTGTATAATTGAGTGTCCTAAAGGTTTATCAATAACATGAATAGTTGCGTATATGTACAGGTAATGTATCATGATCTCCAATATCACAGTATTGTGCTGTTCTACATTTTTAGTACCCATAAACAGATGTGTGCTCTTTTTAATTTTGGGCAAACTTCTGATAAAATTCCAAGTTCTCTCTAATCCTATATTCTTTTTATATTTTTTATATATGCAGGTTTTAAAGTTGTCCTTTAAAAAAAAGGGGGGGGGGGAAGGGGGGAAAACCGACTTTCCTTGTAGAAAAAAGCTTAACTTTTTGCTGCCTTCTTGAAAATCCCTTCTTTGGAAGGGAAAGAAATGCCTGAGTTTCATCTCTGAAATCTTAAATACTTTGTATAGTTAATGGGGCCCAAAATGAATTTATATTGTAAATTCTGAGTCTACCCATCACACTAGGACCTACTTCTCCCCCTCCCCATCCAAAGTAATGCATCTGTTGCCGGCAATAGATGCACTGACACTGCCGGCACTGAGGCGTTTGTGACTTTTTTTTGTACTTCAAATCATTAAGAGCAAATACTTTCTTTCATGAAATGAAAACTTATAGTAGCATTGAATAGACTTATGTAAACCTACAAGCTATTGGCTTACCCCTTACACCTATATTTTAAATAGATGTCACTTAAATCTTGAGTTTCATTTTTGAACCCAAATACCTTTAAACAGCTTCCCCCAGGGATAAACTAGACTTTTCCATGTAGGTTTTAAATAGATGCAGCTTTTTAACATATTTAGTGATGGAATGTAAACTCCTTGATCTGAGTGGCTTTGTATGGCTTAGTTACATACCAGATCATATGCATTCATTATGAAATAATGAGCCTTGTAAAAGTAGGTGCTTCTGCAAAACCTCTAGGATAGTGGTTGCTGAGGTATGACCAGCAAAGGAGGATTTTTAGGTTCTTTAATACAGTGCATGTTATTGTGAACCCTTGGACACTACATCTGCACCATACTAAAAATATTCTGAATTATATTCTACAAATAAGTCTGGGTTGGGGAAGGGTTGGGAAACTGTATAGAAGGGTTATTCTGACTTGAAAAATATACATCTTACTAACAATCTTGTGATCTAGCTGTCTGTCATTCTTTTGTTATTGTGGCAGTAGCAGGATTGCCTTTGTCTGTTTTTCTCCACCCCCCTCCCCCCATTCTTTCATTCATTACACTAGTACTGTACTTTGTAAGTACAGCTAGTGATTACTTAGCTTTGAGAACAAAATGTGGCCAGTGTTACAGCTTTTAATCAGTTGACTGAATCGAAGATAGTGATGGATATTTTTATGCCATAATAAATAGGGCATATAAGCAATACCAAAAATTAAGCCTTGAAAAAGTGGGCCAGGCAATTTTTAAAAATTGGAAATGCATTTACCAGTTTGTGGTAGTTTTACCAGTAGACTAATGTATTGGTAGAACTTGTGAACCTAAGAAATAAGCTTCATGCGTGTTGCATTTGCCTAATATGTGAATACACTAATAAAAGTTCTAATTCTCATGATGGTGGTTTTTATTAATGTTTGACAGCGGCCATATCCCACAACCACTCTACTTAGTGAATTATCTTATGGAAGATAAGTCATTTCAGTCTCAACATACACACTGGCCCAAGTTTGCTCTAATTCATTTTAGAGTTTTCTGCCTTATCTCCCCTTTTGGGAGAAAATAAAGTAATGCAACATTCAAAATGAGTTCAAAAGCAAAATTACTATTTTCTGTATTGTGTTGAAGGGGAGAACTAAATTCAAGGAAACCAGAATTAATGGCAAGAGAATTCTCACTATGTGAGATTAGCTAGATACGTATTAGACGGAGTTTAAGGTAAATCTGAAGTAATATCTTTTATTGGACCAACTGTCACACTTAACCATGTTTTGTATCATCTGCTTAGAACTTCCAGATTTCTTTTTAGTCTACATTTAACAATGAAAACTTTCCAAACTGTAAATAAAAGGGGAAGTCACTTTTTGTGGAAAATACAAATTGGATCATAAGTACTAGATCAGAGGTTCTTTTTCTAGAGAAGAGTGACTCTCTGGGTGAAAGACACAATGTTTTTGCCATCACATAAATTACACTTACGAATAGTCTGAAACTTGGATAAGCTATGTGACCCAATGCTAAGGTCATACGCTGTACATTTATGTTTTTGTTCCTTCCAGCTTTGACAAACTATTGCTCACTTCATTTTGAACACTACAGTAACCCTGATTAGTGTCATTTTTTTTGGCACATCCTCCCATCCAGTGTACAAGGAACCTACAAATACTTATCAGGGGACCTGTGGAGCTTAAATGAAAGCTTAGACTTCCACATACGTACATGATTCCAGTAACTTCAAGAAAAACATCCAATATCCTGAGACTCGCAATCTAATTTGTAAGCACTGGCAACACAGCTTTATCTCCGTGCCTCTGGTCCCCTCCCTTTGTATATGTTGTCTATTTATATTGTAAACGCTTTTCAGCAGGGATTCTCTTGCTATAGCTTTCTATGGCGCCTTGTTCAAAGGGGAGTCCCTAGTTCTTATTGGAACTTCTCGGGATACGTCTACACAGCCCATGGCAAGCGAGTCTCCCAGCATGAGTTGACTGACTTGGGCTTGCACTTGTGCTCTAAAAATACCTGTATAAACAGACAGTGCTTTGAAGTTGCAGCTCAGGCTGCAGATTGGGGTTCAAAGCCTGAGCAGCAGCCCAGGCTGCAGCTTCAAAGCACTGTCTGCACTGGTACTTTCAAAGCACCAGTGCAAGCCCTGCAAGACCAAGTCTGTTGATCCAGGCTGGGAGGCTCAGTGCTGTGGGTTATGGAGCCATATACCCTAAGTGCCACTGTAATGCAAATAATGTGGCGCATGATGGAAGTTTTTAATGGTGTCTTGCAGTTAAGACACTGGACTAAAACTGAGGACATCTGGGGTCAATTTCTGACTCACCCAAGGGCACCGCCTGTGGATGTTACGTAGTCATTGTGCCTTAACTTCTGAACATACAGGTGTTTATAAGATCACCCATGACAGTAGCAGCTGAGCACCTTTTCACGTGTAAGAAGAAAAGAGTAATCTTAGGTTAATTCATATAACAGAATCGATATTATGTATACATAATATACCTTACTAAGGGTACATCTACACTATCCGCCGGATCGATAAATTGATCCCCGATCGCTCTCCCGTCGACTGCTGAACTCCAGCTCGGCGAGAGGCGGAAGCAAAGTTGACAGGGGAGCTGCGGCGCGCCGCAAGGACGCAAAGTAAGTAATTTTAATTCAATCTAAGATGCATCGACTTCAGCTACGCTATTCTCGTAGCTGAAGTTGCGTATCTTAGATCAATTCTCCCCCCCCCCCCCCCCCCCAAGTGTAGACCAGCCCTAAGCCTCTTATTTTCAAGTATCCAACAACTCCATATTGAGAGGGCCTGACGTTTTCTGGGATTGATCTGACTATCACATAATAGTTCTAAACTGTGGGTTCAATATGGCATGTTTTAACCTTTGATCTTTCAAACTTAGTTGTGGTGTCAGGTTTTTTTCCACAATGTATACTGAGGTTTTAGTGCAGCTGGGTTTTGAGTTAAAGTATTGTGAAATAAATTTTCACTTTACTCCACCCAGACCAAATGTTTGTTTTTATCTGAAGTACAAAATTTGTTCCAGTAAAGGCAACACTGCTTGAATATAACCTAATTCCGGGTACTTGAATATTCAAGATTTTATCTCGTTACGTGCATTTTAATAAAGCACTGTTTCACTGGAAGAAATCTCCATTTAACAAATAATATGCATGCCATGTTAGAAAGCACGTCTAGAAAGATATACTTGAGGAATTTATTTTGATTGCTTCCAATTTGACGGCCTATTCGTAGCTATGAAATGCATTAGTGAAGTGTACATCTCCTAAATCTAAGCATGTGTAATTTAGAATATGCACGCTTCTCATATTTTAAAATGTTCTTGTTCATATAACCAGTGCTCATATTGTACTTCCTACTTGATATCTTGTCTGTCTTCAGATTGTGATCTCCATAAGGTAGGGATTGTGCCTTCTGTTTGGAAAGCACCTAGCTCATTGTAGAAGTTACTGGAAAAATCACCAGATCTACGAAGAATGGAAACGGGGCTCCAAAACTGAAAACCGTTTTTGACATGGCCTGATGGGCTGCATTCAGGACACAGCACAGGCGACTGCACACAGCACAGGCAGTTGCAATAAGAAAGGCAGATGATAACCTTTTGATCAAACCTCAGTGCTCTTTCTAGTCAATCACAGGATCCTGCTGACCTACATAGAAGTCTTGGTGGAAGTGGATGTCAAAGAACCAGATTGGCTCCGACTGCTCCTTTCAAATAAATGCCAGAGTGGTGAGGGACAGCTGCTCTTAAAAAGACTGGAGTCTCACAAGGATCAGTCTTGTTCCTTCTCCTTTCAATATGCGACCCTTGTGAGGTGTGGTAGTGATACGTTTCCCTAAAGCCATAAAAGAAGGGCACTGCCGGCAGCAATGGAAGTAGCTATTTGAAAATCCTAGCTGGCAGCTGCTCTGCCCAGAGGAGACAGAACTTTGCAATGTTGTCAGGAAGAGGAGAAACTCTTAGAGGAGTTTGCTTAGAACCTGCTTAGGATGGCATCTATGGTGGATAGCGGACAAGCAGCGGTGTAGCATCGGCTTTGCTAGATTAATTTCTGCTCCTTGATAATCAAGTAGTGGTCAAGAAGCAACTCTGGATTGGCAAGAAAAAGGCTTGTTCTTCTTGGATGGGGTTTTCGTAACAATCATCTCCATTCTGGAATGTATTTCTGCAGCACAATGTCTCCCACAATTCTGATACATCTAGGCTATTCCGCTCCTGTCTGCAGTTTCTGCAGGCAGTTCGAACCTGTAGTACAGCCCGTGCTAGCCATGCCCCTGCCCTCTAGCTTGCTGCCAGAACTGCCTCCTAAGTAGTGGTTCACTTTGCTCCTCGTGTTGGAGCCACAAAACAGCTGGGAGGGCAATGTGTGCCCTTCCTATTCTCAGGCAGCAGGTCCTGACACTGCTAGAGCATGGGGCTCGGAGTCAGACAGGCCTGTTGGGTCTCCCCCAGCCCCCAAGAAGTCATGACTCCAACACAGAAAAGCCCGAGCAGGAGCTGCAAAGCAAAGCATATAGATCAGTCCATAGATGAGGAGGACTTCCGCTAGCCAGGCTAGGGGGTAAGTCCTAGGACAGTACAGGACCAGAAAGACACAACCCTTAAAGGGCACCACGTCCCCCTCCCATAAGTACTAAAATGGATCCTAAATTCCCTGGGGAGAAGCAGGATTCATATTCAGCTCCCCTTCTTCCCAAATCAAATCAACTCTAGTAATGAGACCCTATCCCCCAGGGCAGGGGGAGTGGGACTCTGAAGGGAAGGACATTGAGGGAGACTCATCCAGAAGGCTGAAGGTGCTGCATAAAACAAAGTGCAAGAGACCACACCCTGGCCACAGCTGGGTGGCAGTGCCCACTAAGTAGGTCAAAATTGCTAAAAAAAAATCCAAAAAGTCTCCCCCTCTCCCCCCAAGGTGTTCATCCTTGGGCTCAACCCCTTCCTCCCTCCACTAAGGAAGGAGAGCTCTCTGATTCAGGCTCTGAGCAGAGCATGGGTGGGTGGAAATGCAGCAAAGGTTCCCCCCCCCCCCCCCCCCCCCCCATTGAAATTTTTGAAATCGTGTGCAAAAGGGTTGCATCCACAATCCAGATCCAACCTGAACAGGCACACAAGGACAAGCCTAAAAGCAAATATCAGCCTTCTAAATCCTTGCCTGAGATGGTAATTCTGCTGCCCCCATCCTTTGAGAATGTGATCAGACTCAGAAATGGGAAAAATCTGACACCACTTAGATAGTACAAATTGAGACACAAAAAATCCCATCACAGTTATACCAAATATTGATGCTCCATGGACATCTTTCCCAAAGATGCAACTGAAGGGAAGCCACCCTCAGAAGGGACTTGGAGGCTTTTTCGGACAGCCTTGCCCCTAGCAGCTACGTATTGCACAAGTGTCCCAATGTCCTGGCAGGACGACCGTAAGGCCATGAAGGATAAAGATCTTCCAGATTTCTGGTCTACACTTAAGAAAATTTACCTAGCAACAGCCTTTGGGGCAGATGGCACAATGGATGCAATGAGATTTCCAGTCAAGGCCATGGCATCCTGCTTAGCCAGAAGCCACATCTGGGTTTGCCCCGGAAGGTCAATGCTCTGGAAACTACAGACTGGGGGGAATAGCCCATTTTTATCAGAATTGTAGGAGATGTTGCTAGCAGAATTGTAAATTTCTTACCTGATGATTTCCTTTCTCCTCTTCTCCCATCCCAACTCCAGGAGTGTCCAATGGGAGGAAAACACAGCTAGTAGTTAGCCAGGCACATGGCAGAACTGGTGGGGGAGAGAACACCTTCATAATGAGGTAAGAACATGTGCTTAGACTCGGAGGCACTATGCAGTGTAGGAAGTGAAGGGTGGGAGGTTGGGGACTGGAAAGGACTAACAGAACGGTGAAAGAGTGGAGTGATGGGGTTGAAGGAAAGGAGAGAGAAGGTGGTGTAGTTGCTGGAAGAACCTGAATGTTTCAGAGAGAGTTTCCTGCAGCAAGTCTGTGCATTTACTATCTCTGTGCTATGCTCATCGCAGAGGTATCCGAGCATCTTTTCCAGTAGCTAAGCACCTTTTAAACTGGCATGTACTAGTTACAGAATTAACAAAACTCATCTTTTCAGTGCTGTAACAACTGGAATGTAAAAAGAACAGGAGTACTTGTGGCACCTTAGAGACTAACAAATTTATTAGAGCATAAGCTTTCGTGGGCTACAACCCACTTCTTCGGATGCATATTGAGTGAAACATATCGAGGAGATATATATACACACATACAGAGAGCATGAACAGGTGGGAGTTGTCTTACCAACTCTGAGAGGCCAATTAAGTAAGAGAAAAAAAAACTTTTGAAGTGATAATCAAGGTAGCCAAGTACAGACAGTTAGATAAGAAGCAAGTGTGAGAATACTTACAAGGGGAGATAGATTCAATGTTTGTAATGGCTCAGCCATTCCCAATCCCTATTTAGCCCTGAGTTGATTGTGTCTAGTTTGCATATCAATTCCAGCTCAGCAGTCTCTCGTTGGAGTCTGTTTTTGAAGTTTTTCTGTTTTAAGATAGCCACCCGCAGGTCTGCCATAGAATGGCCAGACAGGTTAAAGTGTTCTCCCACTGGTTTTTGAGTATTATGATTCCTGATGTCAGATTTGTGTCCATTAATTCTTTTGCGTAGAGACTGTCCGGTTTGGCCAATGTACATGGCAGAGGGGCATTGCTGGCACATGATGGCATATATCACATTGGTAGATGTGCAGGTGAACGAGCCCCTGATGGTATGGCTGATGTGATTAGGCCCTATGATGGTGTCACTTGAATAGATATGTGGACAGAGTTGGCATCGGGCTTTGTTACAAGGATAGGTTCCTGGGTCAGTGTTTTTGTTCAGTGATGTGTGGTTGCTGGTGAGTATTTGCTTTAGGTTGGGGGGTTGTCTGTAAGCAAGGACAGGTCTGTCTCCCAAGATCTGTGAGAGTAAAGGATCATCTTTCAGGATAGGTTGTAGATCTCTAATGATGCGCTGGAGAGGTTTTAGTTGGGGGCTGAAGGTGACAGCTAGTGGTGTTCTGTTATTTTCTTTGTTGGCCCTGTCTTGTAGGAGGTGACTTCTGGGTACTCGTCTGGCTCTGTCAATCTGTTTTTTCACTTCAGCAGGTGGGTATTGTAGTTTTAAGAATGCTTGATAGAGATCTTGTAGGTGCTTGTCTCTATCTGAGGGATTGGAGCAAATGCGGTTATATCTTAGAGCTTGGCTGTAGACAATGGATCGTGTGGTGTGTCCTGGATGGAAGCTGGAGGCATGTAGGTAAGTGTAGCGGTCAGTAGGTTTCCGGTACAGGGTGGTATTTATGTGACCATCGCTTATTAGCACAGTAGTGTCCAGGAAATGGACCGCTTGTGTGGATTGATCTAGGCTGAGGTTGATGGTAGGATGGAAATTATTGAAATCATGGTGGAATTCCTCAAGGGCTTCTTTTCCATGGGTCCAGATGATGAAGATGTCATCAATGTAGCGCAAGTAGAGTAGGGGCGTTAGGGGACGAGAGCTAAGGAAGCGTTGTTCTAAGTCCGCCATAAAAATGTTGGCATACTGTGGGGCCATGCGGGTACCCATAGCAGTGCCGCTGACTTGAAGGTATATATTGTCCCCAAATGTGAAATAGTTGTGGGTGAGGACAAAGTCACAGAGTTCAGCCACCAGGTTAGCTGTGACATTATCGGGGATACTGTTCCTGATAGCTTGTAGTCCATCTTTGTGTGGAATATTGGTGTAGAGGGCTTCTACGTCCATAGTGGCCAGGATGGTGTTTTCTGGAAGATCACCGATGGATTGTAGTTTCCTCAGGAAGTCAGTAGTATCTCGAAGATAGCTGGGAGTGCTGGTAGCGTAGGGTCTGAGGAGAGAGTCCACATAACCAGACAAGCCTGATGTTAGGGTGCCAATGCCTGAGATGATGGGGCGTCCAGGATTTCCAGGTTTATGGATCTTGGGTAGCAAATAGAATGTCCCTGGTCGGGGTTCTAGGCATGTATCTGTACAGATTTGTTCCTGTGCTTTGTCAGGGAGTTTTTTTAGCAGATGGTGTAGTTTCTTTAGGTAATCCTCAGTGGGATCAGAGGATAATGGCTGGTAGAATGTGGTGTTAGAGAGCTGTCTAGCAGCCTCTTGGTCATATTCCAATTTATTCATAATGACGACAGCACCTCCTTTGTCAGCCTTTTTGATAATGATGTCAGGGTTGTTTCTGAGGCTGTAGATGGCGTTGTGTTCAGCATGGCTGAGGTTATGGGGCAAGTGATGTTGCTTATCCACAATTTCAGCCTTTGCACGTTGACGAAAGCAATCTATGTAGAAATCCAGTCTGTTGTTACGACCGTCCGGAGGAGTCCACGCAGAATCCTTTTTTTTTTTTTTGTAGTGCTGGTAGGGGGGATTCTGTGGGTTAGTATGCTGTTCAGAGGTATGTTGGAAATATTCTTTGAGTCGGAGACGTCGAAAGTAGGATTCTAGGTCACCGCAGAACTGTATCATGTTCGTGGGTCTGGAGGGACAAAAGGAGAGGCCCCGAGATAGGACAGACTCTTCTGCTGGGCTAAGAGTATAGCTGGAAAGGTTAACAATATTGCTGGGTGGGTTAAGGGAACTACTGTTGTGGCTCCTTGTGGCATGTAGCAGTTTAGATAGTTTAGTGTCCTTTTTCCTTTGTAGAGAGGCAAAGTTTGTCTTGTAAATGGCTTGTCGAGTTTTTGTAAAGTCTATCCATGAGGAAGTTTGTGTGGAAGGTTGGTTTCTTATGAGAGTATCCAGTTTTGAGAGCTCATTCTTAATCTTTCCCTGTTTGTTGTATAGGATGCTGATCAGGTGGTTTCGCAGTTTCTTTGACAGTGTGTGACACAGTCTCTCAGCATAGTCTGTGTGATATGTAGATTGTAATGGATTTTTTACCTTTAGTCCTTTTGGTATGATGTCCATCTGCTTGCATTTGGAAAGGAAGATGATGATCCTTTACTCTCACAGATCTTGGGAGACAGACCTGTCCTTGCTTACAGACAACCCCCCAACCTAAAGCAAATACTCACCAGCAACCACACATCACTGAACAAAAACACTGACCCAGGAACCTATCCTTGTAACAAAGCCCGATGCCAACTCTGTCCACATATCTATTCAAGTGACACCATCATAGGGCCTAATCACATCAGCCATACCATCAGGGGCTCGTTCACCTGCACATCTACCAATGTGATATATGCCATCATGTGCCAGCAATGCCCCTCTGCCATGTACATTGGCCAAACCGGACAGTCTCTACGCAAAAGAATTAATGGACACAAATCTGACATCAGGAATCATAATACTCAAAAACCAGTGGGAGAACACTTTAACCTGTCTGGCCATTCTATGACAGACCTGCGGGTGGCTATCTTAAAACAGAAAAACTTCAAAAACAGACTCCAACGAGAGACTGCTGAGCTGGAATTGATATGCAAACTAGACACAATCAACTCAGGGCTAAATAGGGATTGGGAATGGCTGAGCCATTACAAACATTGAATCTATCTCCCCTTGTAAGTATTCTCACACTTGCTTCTTATCTAACTGTCTGTACTTGGCTACCTTGATTATCACTTCAAAAGTTTTTTTTTCTCTTACTTAATTGGCCTCTCAGAGTTGGTAAGACAACTCCCACCTGTTCATGCTCTCTGTATGTGTGTATATATATCTCCTCGATATGTTTCACTCAATATGCATCCGAAGAAGTGGGTTGTAGCCCACGAAAGCTTATGCTCTAATAAATTTGTTAGTCTCTAAGGTGCCACAAGTACTCCTGTTCTTTTTGCGGATACAGACTAACACGGCTGCTACTCTGAAAACTGGAATGTAGTTCCTAAAACAAGAACAATGTTAACACAAACTGAAGCAAATTGAAAACAAATATACATTTTTCTCACTGGTACGCCCAGTGAGAACTGAGAGTGAAAGCCAAAGCTATCGATACAGAAATAGGTAAGTATAGTCATCTTAAAAACAATTAGCACTAATTAAAGAATGTAGAACCAATGCAATTGTAACTTGCGATGGGAGCATAACTTTGGAATGGAAAGAATCTGTGGAAAGCATCCTAAGCATAGGGTTTTCACAAACCTCCATCTCAGGGCCAATGTGAAGAGAGGTCTGGTTAAAGTCCTCCATGAACAGGATTTTGCTGCTGCCTTGCCTCACCAGAGAGTGCTCAAAACAATCAGCCCAGTTCTTGGAAGAATTCCAACACTTGCCCAAATGAGACTTTTTTTATTTGTTTATAAATATTTCTCTTAACATGGGGTTATCATAGAATTGTAGAAGAGGGATCTCAAGAAGTCATATATTCCTGTCCCCTGCACTCAGAGCCAGATTAATGCAGGGGCTTTAGGAACTGCAGCCCAGGGCCCCACACCGCTCCCGAAAGCGGCTGGCTGCTGGCACGTCTCTACAGCCCCTGATGGTGGTGGTGGTGGGAGGTGGCTCCACATGCTGCCCCCATCCCCAGCACTGTTCCCGCAGCTCCCATTGGCCGGGTGGCACTTGCAGGTCTGGGCAGCACACGGAGACACGCTATACCAAACTCCCTCCCAGACCCTGCATGCCCTCCCGCCCCCCTTCCCCAGCCTGGAGCCTCCTCCTGCACCCAAACTCCCTCCCAGAAAGAAACTAATATAACAGCTGTTCTAAGGTAAAAGTGGGCTATTTTGAATTAACGTAACTATATTCTACATGTTTTAAAACTGAAATGTAACCACAGAACGGCTTTGTTAATTAAAAGGCAAGTTTAGTATAGCATTAATAGCCTCGATGCCATAATTGTGATCATTTTGTTTTAAATTAGGAAAAAGACTTTATACAAGGGCCCCACAAAATCTAATAGCCCCGGGCCCACAAGAGAGTTAATCCGTCCCTGCCTGCACTCAAGGCAGGACTATGTAATAACTAGACCATTCCTTACAGGTGTTTTTGTTTTAAACCTTAGACCATTCCTTACAGAGATTTGTTCTTAAAAACCTCCAATGATGGAGATTCCACAACCTCCCTAGGCAATTTGTTCCAGTGATTAACTACCTTGACAGTTAGGAAGTTTTTCCTCATGTCCAACCTAAACCTCCCTTGCTGCAATTTAAGCCCATTGCTTCTTGCTCTGTCCTCAAAGGTTAACGAGAACATTTTTTTCTCCCTCCTCCTTGTATGTACTTGAATACTGTTGTCATGTCCCCTCTCAGTCTTCTCTTTTCCAGACTAAACAAACCCACTTTTTGCAATCTTCCTTCATAGGTCAGGTTTTCTAGACCTTTCATCGTTTTTGTTTGAGATGAGTATGAACAGAATATTCCCTCCCAAATCCCCAAAGCAATAAGCTTTCTTGATATTCCATAGCCCTTATTTTCATCAATGGTCTTTCCTTGCTTACTCTCTGTCCTGAGCTGAGATGAGTTAATCATCAATTGGTTGTTCTCCTCTGGACTTTCTCCAATTTGTCCACATCTTTCCTGAAATGTGGTGTAGAGGATTCCAGTTGAGGGCTAATCAGGATGGAATAGAGCGGAAGAATTACTTCTTGTGTCTTGCTTACAACACTCCTGCTAATACGTCCCAGAATGATGTTTGTATTTTTTGCAACAGTGGTACACTGTTGACTCATATTTAGCTTGTGATATACACTATGACACCCAGCTCCTTTTCCACAGTACTCCTTCCTAGGCAGTCATTTCCCGTTTTGTATGTGTGCAACAGATTGTTCCTTCCTAAGTGGAGTACTTTGCATTTGTCCTTATTGAATTTAATCCTATTTACTTCAGACCATTTCTCCCGTTTGTCGAGATCATTTTGAATTTTAATCCTATTTTCCAAAGCACTTGCAACCCCTCTCAGCTTGGTACTGTCTGCAAACTTTATAAGTGTCCTCTCTCTATGCCAGGGGTTCTCAACCTTTTTCTTTCTGAGCCCGCCTTCCCCAACATGCTATAAAAACTCCAGGGCCCAGCAGGGGTGTGTGTGTGTGTGTGTGTCCGGGGGTGGGGAGGATGGGACTCGGAGCTCCAGCCACCGGGCAGGTGGGGAGGTCCCCTCAGACATAGGTGTAGTTTGATTTCTATTTTGGGGGCCCTAGGGAGGGAGCACTATCTCCATCCCCTGACTCACCTCAGCAGGCCACCCAGCCTGTCTGGGTTGTGGGGGAGAGGGGTGCAACCAAAAATTCTTCAAGTGTTTGCTCATGTCCATTCCATATTAAGTGTGTGTGCTCGCCACATGCACCGGTGCTGGAAGTTTTTCCATCAGTAGTATCCGTAGGGGACCAGCTATGGCGCCGTCTGGCTCGCCCCACCCTCAGTTCCTTCTTGCCGCCAGTGACGGTGTTGGAGCGTCTGCTGCTTCAACTAGCATTGCGCTTCGTTCAGTGTTTCTTACGAACGTTTTCCTGTAAAAGAGTTGCACCTAGTTAATAGTTCCCTTTCTGTTAGTTCTAATTTAGTCCGTCCCGGATGGGACTTGGCCTAAAGACGGGGCATGCCCCGGTCCCCAGACTTTAAGCCCTGCGATCGTTGTAAGCGGCCTATGCCAATCAGTTGTTTAAGGTGTCTGGGCGAAGTGCATATAAGCGACAAGCGTCTCATCTGTAAATCCTTTAAACCATGGGCAAAAAAGGAGAGACACATCTGTCTCAGGATGCTCCTGATGGAGTCAGCGCTAACTCCGGCACTGGAGCAGCGGTCCGACTCGGCACCGGCGGTGCTTGGGGCCGTCTGAGCCGGCATCAATCCTCCTCCCCAGAACCAGCCAAGAAGCCGAAGAGGACCGCGAGGGGAAGATCTCCCACTTCCCGTAAGGTAAAGGAGAGGGCCGGAGGAGAGCCAAGACCCGTGCTGGGCGGCTCAGCACCTCCATCAGGGTGTCGGGCCCCAGCTCATGTTGAGTAGTCCATCCCATCCCCTACTATGCCTGCCACACTGGACAGTGATGAGGGCCTCAGTCAACCAGAAGTACCGTCGACACCTGAGGCCCTGCAGGCAGCGCAGGAGATCCTGCCATTACGGGTGCCACCCACACCGGCTATGGCGGTACCCAGGTCCAGGGGTAAACCCACCTTGGGACCTCCCCATGTGTCCCTGCCTCAGTGGCATGGCGCCAGCCCTCGCCTAGCTAGAGCCGTCACGCCTCGGAAGTAGGGAGGCAGGGTCAGCGAAGCTCTCTTCGGTCTCCAGACCCTGGGCACCAACAGCTGGATTGGGTGTGCAGCTCGCCGGTAACCTGGTGTAGACCTACAGAGGCACATGTCCCCTGGCAAGAGCATCGAGATCGTCCCTTCGTGTCTCCAATGTCTCGGCACTGATCACATGACCGATCATTTGAGCAAAGCCACCAGTCACTGACCCGCCGACACCTGTCACCGAGATGCAGATCCCCACGGTCGGGGAGATCCTCCCAACCACTGGCCTGCTCCCACTCGAGATCCTGTTACCGGTCGAGCAGCATGAGGCGTAGATCGCTGGATTACCGATGCCGAAGCACCGAATGCCACCAGTCTCCGAGGTCCTGTGCGAGGAACTCTTCTTGGACAGTTCAATATCGAGACGCAGCAGCTGGGACTGCACAGAGAAGGGCTACTGGGTTGCCTGACAGCAACCACCCTGGTTCCGGCTCCGGCATGGAGTAGGAGTCCTTGACATCGGGACAAGCCCTGGCACCAGTGAAACCGTCTACATCATTGGCACTGCAACCAACCCCCTGGCCCCAAGGCCAGTAGCTGGCAGCCTGGTACCCCAGTGTTGGGGGCCTTGGTAGGCCATTGGCCTCAGCATCCTGCCCTCCTCTGGAAGTAGAGGCCCCAGAAAGGTGGACCCCCCCCCCCAGGCCCAGGAAGACCCAGGGGAATAGTCGAGTGGACCACCAGGGGACATGGCAGATCCCACGGCATCAGCTTCTTCCTCCTTGTTGCCAGATGAAGCTATTACGGATCCCCCTCACCCAGTTCCATAAGATGATGATGCTAAGGCTCATCAGGAGCTATTGAAGAGGGTCGCCTCCAACCTGGGGCTCCAGGCTGAGGAACTAGAGGAACTGTCGGACTCCCCGTTCAACGTCCTTTGCTCCATGACATCTGCTAGGGTGGCTTTGCCCCTACATGAAGTGGTAGTGAAAATCACTGATGCCCTATGGCAAACCCTCTTCCCCCCCCCCCCCCCGCCTCCCATTTCAAAAAGGGCTGAGTGCAAATACTTTGTGCCAGCTAAAGATCACGAGTACCTGTACACTCACCTGGCCCCAAACTCCCTTGTAGTTGAAGCTGTTAATCAGGGTCAACCCGGGCTACGCCCAAAAATAAAGACTCAAAGAGACTGGATCTGTTTGGGTGAAAAATCTATTCGTCTTCCAGCCATCAGTTGGGAGTGGCCAACCACCAAGCCCTCCTCAGCCTCTACGACTATCATGTGTGGCAGGCCATGGCCAAGTTCGAGGCTTCATTTCCTGAAGGGTCCAGGAAGGAATTCTGGGTGATCCTCAAGGAGGGCGCGGCTGCGGCCAGAGCAGACCCTCCAGGCAGCTGCAGACACGGCGGATTCCGCGGCTCAAACCATGGCCTCGGCCATCTCCGTGCGGCGGGCACCCTGGCTGCCCCTCTCTGGCCTGTCGACTGAAGCTCAGCAGTCAACGCAGGACCTCTCCTTCGGCCAGGCCCTGTTTGCGTGGCACGTGGATGGTAAGCTGCTTGGACTATAAAAGACTCCCGCACTACCCTGAAAACTCGAGGGCTGTACGGTGCTTTGGGAGGTGCTCTGGACTGTTTGTAAGTTCTTATAATGATCACCAACAGAATGTGTTTCCATTTGCTCATGTAGCAAAAAGATGGAGGTCATCCCACTGAACAATAACTTGTGGGGGGGCGGGGAAGGAAATGGTTTGTATTTTTAAAGGAACTTTCCCAAGTACCAAAGGCCACCCCCATTCTCCTAACGCACAGGGATTTTCAGGAAACAATCCCGTACAACAAACAAGCCTCAAAAGAGAGTTAGGCTGTACTTTTATTTATTTATTGTGGACCTGGCCAAGTGCTCTTGCTATTTAAATTAGATTTCATTTGAAGAAAAAATGGTGGTCCATGAAAATTTGAAATCAAGAAATTTTGTTACAAAAGGAAAAACACAGTGTGCAATTTGCAATGCAAAAGCTAATGAAATCCATATTCCATGGAACATGTACGCTGAAATTTTATGAACATGAAAGGAAACGTTCATAAGTAAGTTAATACTCACTGACAGAGGAAGATTCTCTCTCTACCACTGTGGTACAGCCTGAACAATGCACTATTTGATGCTGTTGGCTAGGAACTGATATTTTATGTCAAACAATATTTTGTTGATTGTATTATTTAAAGCAGTTCATTCCAGCACTCAAGGGCTAGATCCTAAGCTGGGGAATAATTGGCATGACTTGACCGAAGTCATGGAAGCTGCACCAATTTGCACCAGCTGAGGATCTGGCCCAAAGTGTTCATAGTAGTTTTTTCCACTAACAAATGTAAATCTAGTTAGTCTAATGCGGTGCGGCTTCTCATTGCCTGTGGAAGGCTAAAGTAAATATGCCGAAGGTTTCCTGGGAAATTTACTACACTGCAGAATGATGAAGCCTTGAAATGTACAAGTGTTATCAGTGCAGTGTTATAGATGGGAGAAGCCGTCAAACACAGCTAAATGCTAGTCAGGAGAGGTGATTTTAAAAATTCTTGTCAGCTGGGACAAAGTTATGTCTAGGCTTTCAATGGCCTTGACGAGCAGCAACAGCCTGCAGTGAAATTTACATGTGGCAATAGCGCATAAAAACGTACCAGCTCCGATGGCAGTAAATTAAAGGAACAGGTTTGATCGTAAACCTCCTGGAAAATAGGAGGCTATCAAAGCAGGCGGGATAATTAGCATAATTACATCACAGCAAATGCAAAGGAGATCATATTAAGGGATATTGTATTGCAGGAGCTCTGCTTCAACTGGTAGTACATGTTGAACAAAGGGCTAATAGACTGCTTCAGGGAACAGAGCAGTAAAATCTTGTTATGAATTTGTTTATCAAGAATGCAGAGATAGGAAGGAACAATGAGGGCAGTTAACGGGCTGAATTATTGCTTTTTTAACCTTGCTTTCCCCTGATGTTCTTTTCTCAGTGCCCCAGCACCCTGTTTGATTAGGCGCAAAGGAACAGCAAGAGCCAAGAGTAGACTATAGGGCCCAGCAGCAATTTATACACCAGAAACTAGGCATCTGCTTATATTGGTGCATCTCTCCTGTGGTCTTCCCTTGATCTCCTTACCGTTATTTATGCTGCTACCTTCATATTAATGATTCCAGCCGTCTCTGAGCTACCCTCTTGTGTGTAGAAAGCCAATTACACCAGTTTAAATTCCCCTCCCCTAGTCTGCTTTAGTTCATTGTCTCTCTGGGCTGAGCGTGCTTGTCTCATGTGATGTACTGAGAAGGGTCAAACTAGGTCAGATGGGAGAACTCCAAAGGCAATGAAAGAAATTTAGTTGGTGATTCACTATTCCCTTGGAGTCACTACTGAGCCTGGGATGTTTTGCTGGTAGGAGGTGCTCTCTTTCAGATGAGATGTGGAATCAAGGACTTGACAACATAAGGTAACCATCCTCTCTCTGCAAATAGATTTTGAACAACCTCATGTCCTGACCAGTTTTGTATAATTATGACATTCTGTCCAACTTAAAAAAACCAACCAAACAAAAAAACACCCTCTTGGAGTATTAAGTAGATATATTTTCCTTCACTTCCTGTCACAGCTGCTGCATTCCATCCCACAGGTGGCTGCATTTTGATGGTGGGTAAAGTGAAATGTCTAGATGAGTTTTGTAAACCAATAGGTGTCCTAGGGATGCTGTACAAACATATAATAAATGACAGTCCTTGCCCCAAAGAGCTTAGTCTTAACCCCTTCTATCCTATGTTCATAAATCACACCATATCTTAAACTCGCTTTGTTCATGTGAAAGCAAACCCAGAGCCCACGTCCAAGGAATCCACCTCTCAGTCACGAGAGGGCTAAAATCAACAGAAATGGAAAAACTGATGGGAATTTAAAAAAATAAAATTCTGCAGCTTTCAGATGAGTGAAATGAAACAGCCACACGGTGGCAGCAGAGAATAAGGAATGAAAAGTTCCTGGGTTCGCTTTATAATGGAGTGACCCAACAATAGGGCACGAGAAGGCCAATGGTCACACATACACATCTACAATTTTCTTAAATAAAAATAATCCCGAGCCCATAACTTTTAATTCTTCCTTGCCTGAAAAGTGAATGGATTTCATGGACTGGTTGAGTTCACCACCAGCAGTGGAAACGCCAGACAAATGATCTCCCCCTGCCATTAGAGAGAAGTAGCTCATTCAGACTATGGGCAGTTGGAATCACTGGCTGGCAGGTTTTCTCCATATTTTCAGATCTCTCAACAAATCTGTGCCCATCTTAAGGGCTTCACGGTTGTTTCTGTGTTCCATAGTGACTGTTCAGAACGTCCTGGTGGCAGGGTGGCTAGAACTCTGCTCCTCCTGCTCCAAGAGCATAGGCCCCAGGAGAGCACAGTAATGTGGGATCTGTGGCCCACAGAGCAGTTCTGATTCCATCCAGCAGAAGGCAGTGGTGCACATACTCGTCAGTCCAGTACAATGTAGTGAACATAACAAGGGTGACTCTAGATCACATTCTAGGACTCATTGGGTTGTGTTTGGCCCATGTGGTATAAACTGGGCTGCCTAGCTTTTTAAAGCCTTCTAGTGAGAGACTGAAGAAGCTCGGTCTGTTTAGTTGATCAAAAAGACATAGAGGTGACTTAATTAGTATCTTAGAACTTTGTTTCTCAACCTTTTTGATACCAGGGACCAGTTTGCTGCCTTCCTAAACTGTGTCAGGGAGATCTCGGGGACTGGCGCTAGTCCACGGACTGATCATTGAGAAACACTGTATCTTCGAACACATAATGGAGAGAAAATACCAGATACTAAAGAGCTTTTTAATCTAGCAGAGAAAAGTATAACAAGGACCAACGGCTAGAAGTTAAAACTAGATCAAAAGAGTTCCTTGCACATTACTGTATAGAGACCTTACAGACAAAACCTTCAAAGCCAAGGTTATGTCTGCACATGAAAGATCACATGTACATTTTGTAGAGTTCTTAGCCCAAATTCCGTCTCCTCAGTTATTCTGTAGCGTGTGAGCTGGTTGCTACCCTCTGCACCAGAAGTGGCTGCGTCCCAGTGGTGGTGTATGTGTATATTTTGCTTTGAGATCAAAAGTGCCGTAAGTGTAAATTAATATTATTTATTGTCATAGTGGAGCTTTCAGGACTGCCTGGTAGTCATGAAAGTCATCTAGGCATGAATGAAGACCTATTATGTAAAAGGGAATTGAAGCAAGAGGGGGAATGGTCTAGTGGTTAGTCAGACAGGCTGGGTTCTCTCCTGACTATGATGCTAGCTTTCTATATGGGCTTGGGCAAGTTACCGTGCCTCAATTTCCCCCTCTGTATAATAAAGTCAATCTGCTTCTCTGGATGAAAGGTTCTATGTAAGTGGAAAGTGTTAATATTATTGTTACTTGCACCCCGGCTCCACATTTTGATATGATTGCCAGTAACAATGCAACTTTCCTTTACCCCAGATGGTGGGATGCATGATGTTCTTCCTGACAGATTGCTGTCAGTGCCCCTCCCTGGATGGATGGATGGATGGATGGATTGACAGAGAATGTGGGAGTGGCGTGGTTCACATACTTCACCGTTGGAGGCCTAGGGCCTGATTCTCCCCTCGGTTATGCAGGTTTGAACATAAGAACAGCCGTACTGGGTCAGACCGGTATCCTGTCTACCGACAGTGGCCGATGCCAGGTGCCCCAGAGGGAGTGAATCTAACAGGTAATGATCAAGTGATCTCTCTCCTGCCATCCATCTCCGCCCTCTGACAAACAGAAGCTAGAGTCACCATTCCTTACCCATCCTGGCTAATAGCCATTAATGGACTTAACCTCCATGAATTTATCCAGTTCTCTTTTAAACCCTGTTATAGTCCTAGCCTTCACAACCTCCTCAGGCAGGGAGTTCCACAGGTTGACCGTGCGCTGTGTGAAGAAGAACTTCCTTTTATTTGTTTTAAACCTGCTGCCCATTAATTTCATTTGGTGGCCCCTAGTTCTTCTATTATGGGAACAAGAAAATAATTTTTCCTTATTCACTTTCTCCACACCACTCATGATTTTATATACCTCTATCATATTCCCCCTTAGTCTCCTCTTCCAAGCTGAAAAGTCCTAGCCTCTTTAATCTCTCCTCATATGGGACCTGTTCCAAACCCCTAATCATTTTAGTTGCCCTTCTCTGAACCTTTCCTAATGCCAGTATATCTTTTTTGAGATGAGGAGACCATATCTGTATGCAGTATTCAAGATGTGGGCGTACCATGGATTTATATAAGGGCAATAAGATATTCTCTGTCTTATTCTCTATCCCTTTTTAAATGATTCCTAACATCCTGTTTGCTTTGTTGACTGCCGCTGCACACTGCATGGACGTCTTCAGAGAACTATCCACGATGACTCCGAGATCTCTTTCCTGATTAGTTTTAGCTAAATTAGCCCCCATCATATTGTATGTGTAGTTGGGGTTATTTTTTCCAATGTGCATTACTTTGCATTTATCCACATTAAATTTCATTTGCCATTTTGTTGCCCAATCGTTTAGTTTTGTGAGATCTTTTTGAAGTTCTTCACGGTCTGCTTTGGTCTTAACTAAAGCAGTTTAGATATCAATGAAAGTGAACCTGTCTGACAGAAGGGAGAGTTGGTCCCTCAGAATGGCCATTACAGCAGTACAAAATGTTTTTACTGGCCAGCTTGTGGAGATGTGACCTCCTTTCCTTTACATTCAAACCCTCTGCTGGAAACTAAGTGAAAGGGCTCAGTAATAATGATGACCAGTTTCTCTAGCCGCTTGGGCAGCTGGGAAAGTGCCAGTCCCAAAGTTTTATGCCCAGGCACTAGTTTACCATGTGGTGGGTACAAGACTTTGCCACCGGAGTAAGTTGTCTGCTCCTTCTTTGCACGCACTAGCTTCTTGATTATGACTTGTCTGTTTTCTTGTAACAAATACTTGCCTGTGGTTAAGAAATAGATGCAAAGCGAGAAACGGGCCTGGATTCTGGAGTATCTGTACACCCTTAGGGTATGTCTACACTGCACACCTGGGCTCTGACTCGGTTTGCGACCAACCTCTTCTTCCATGCACACACAAATCAGTCTCACTCCAGTCAGCAAGCACTCAGGACCTGGGTTCTAGAACCCTACTCGGGGGCTAGGGCAGGCACCTAGTCCTGCTGAGATTCTGGTCCAAGCCCTGTCATTTTACAGTGTGGACACAGCTCAAGCCATGGACCTGATTCAGAAAGCCTGTGTAGTGCTGTATGGACGCACACGGCTGTGAGACCTGGGTCCAGCAACTGTAAACCCAGCTCTGCAATGCAGTGTGGATGCTCAAGCACAGGCTTGGAAACACCGAGTCCACAAGCCCAGGTCTCTCAGACCCAGGTTTTCAGTCCACTATAAAGAAGGGGAAAAAAACTGGAGTGCCAAGTCTTCGAGCCTGGGTTTACAGATTTGGGCTCACAGGGCTTGGCTATGGTGCTAAAAATAGCAGTGTAGGTGTTCCTGCTCGGGCTCTGAGACCCACCCCCTCACAGGGTCTCAGAGCCTGAGCTCCAGCCTGAGCAGGAATGTCTACACTGTTCTTAGTGCCAGAGCGTGAGACCTGCGAGCCTAAATCTGTAGACCCAGGTTCTGAGACTCTGCCACAGGAGGGGAGGGGGGGAGGGTTTGCAGTGTAGACATACCCTTAGAGGGCTGGGCACTGTGCCCCCTCCACCTGGCAACAAAGCAATGGGGATCATAGCTCAGAAATTACATGCACGCTACTCTTGGCTTCCTGTGGGTATTACTGCAGGAGTGGATCAGAGGGCCTGTTGGCCTTAGTGGCTATTTTCTTCTATTGAAGGAATACAAATTGTTCTTGCTAATCTAGGAGTAGAAGCATTGTCTCTGCCGAGCACAGCCCTGTAATGTTTGTGCCCTTGCCTTGAAGTTAAGTTTTTCAACCATTCATACAGATCTTTTTGGTGGAAACCTGCACGTTGGCCTCTGACTTTGTCTATGACTACGTCCTAGTTTCACATTGCAATGTGTTCATTGGGACATGTATGTAACATCTGTGAATACAATAGCTTCTGTTTGCTATTAGGAGCATTGTCAGGATTGAACCTGTTGTGAACAGAGCCTCTGGAGCAAGGGGAAACCTATTGCTTGCAGTTACAGCAGATTGAAGATTTGAACAGAAGTACAATGGCTCCCTAGTGGCCTGTTTCAGGTAGTGGTTCTAGTTGGCCCCTCCATAGTTCTTTTGGGTCATTGGGAAATGCTTAAAAAGGAAACTGAGGTAGGGGTGTGTGTTTGTGTGTGTGTGTGTGTGTGTGTGTGTGTGTGTGTGTGTGTGTGAGCGCGCAGGGGGGAAACAACCTAACTCCCAACAAAGAGATATGCCAGGATAAAAAGCAGCAAGGGATCTGATAGTGGTGGCAGATAAGGGGAGTTCAGGTAGCACTGAAGATTCTTCCCACTAGATCCGAACAGTGTCTGAAGCTGGATCAGTCTATTCCAGAGGAAAGGTGCCTCATGCTGCTGCTTCATGTTTACCTCGAAGACGTGACCTTCTTAATTCTCTTTTTAATATTTGCTTATGGTAAGTTGCACCAATAGCCAGTTGCATGTTCTGAATAAATGCTGATGGGAAAGTTGAAATCTCTAACAGGTGGGCCATGTTAAACCTTTCAGAAATAAGGGGGCAAGCAGGCCCTTTCATGCAACTGCCTGGGCCTAGAAAGGCCCCATCACTTGAGGCAAGCTGTGCTGTCTTGTGGTGGCTCTTTGTCATTCCAAACAATGCCATTAGGTGGTGCTCACTCCATTCTTGGAAGGGTACCACTCCCTTGTTTGTATGTTTGACACCAGCCTTGTGTTAGTGCATGAGAGAAATAAACTTTGTCTTTTGTAATAATATGATTGGATTGTGGGGGACAGAGAGAAAATGACAGCTAGTGCCATAAAGGGCTTAAAGTCTGAAGCAGTTCCAGCAAGAAGAGCGGGTTATAAAAATCTACAATATACATCCTTTCCTTCCACATACAGCAGATGTATTTCAGAGCGTAAAAGCAGTTCTTGTCTTTTACAGACATCTGATCTCTGATTAGCCCATGTTTAAGCGTGACACCATTCTGAATGCTCCCAAGGACTGTTACAGCACTGTTCCTCCTAATTCCCTTCTTAATCATACAGGGCTAGGCTGCACAATCCTTCCCCATGCAGATGACGGTTTACTCACAGGAGTAATCCCTGATTTCAATGGGATGGTTCCTGTGAGTAAGTGCTAACCAACTCTGATAAGAGTGCCACAATCTAGCCTAGAGCGTTATAACAAAACTAAAATCTTAAAGGAGAAAGAGAACTTTCCACTGTTCTCCAGTGCATCCGGAACATTTCCATATGGAGTTTCAGCTCGCTTGTCATGGATTATTAATTTGTTATTCAGCACTCTAAAGTGTGCTAGGCCCTGTACAAACAAACAGATACAATGGTGACTGGTGGGAAAGAATAGAATAAACAAGGGTGGGAGCATTTACAAGCTAGAAATATAAAAACTTCCTGTGCTCAGAGTGCTGTCTGACCTTCACCCAACGCAGGCAGCAAATGGTGTGTCAGAACTAGGGAACTAGTCTTCCCAGTCTCAAAATCTATCTTCAGCAGTGTGTGTGAGATTTTCTTGGCACAGGCCTGGATTCTGCCACTTTTTGCTTGTGTGGAGTAGTCTCTTACTCAGAGTTTAGCAGGGCTACTTACTGATTAAGGTGCTACTCACTAGCAATAAGGTGGCAGAATCATGCCTTAATAATTAACTCTTTGAATGGAAAGGGCCAAATTTTCATAGTCTCTGCAGACCTCCACAAAATGAGGGCACACAAATTGGACCATAAAGGGCGGTCAAGTATTGTGTGTACAGATATGTACACCCAGACATTTAGCTGTCACATTTTTGGGAGCAGTGTAGTTGTAGCTGTCTCTTTAATATTGTTGGGAGTCTCTTTGAAAACTGTAGAGAGGCAGCATAGATGGTCCAGTGGTTACAGTGCTAACCTGGGACTTGGGAGATCTTGGTTTGTTCTTGCTCTGCCACAAACTTTCTGTATGACCTTGGGCAAGTCACTTAGTCTCCCTCTGCCTCAGTTCCCTGTGTGTAAAATGGGGATAATAGCACTGCCCTGCCCCACATGTGTGCTGTGAGGATAAATAAACACATTGAAGTGTTTGAGGTGGGGGGAGGGATAGCTCAGTTGTTTGAGCATTGGCCTGCTAAACCCAGGGTTGTGAGTTCAATCCTTGAGGGGGCCATTTAGGGATCTGGGGCAAAATAATCGGTCAGGGATGGTACTTGATCCTGTTGTGAAGGCAAGGGACTGGATTTGACTCGATGACCTTTCAAGGTCCCTTCCAGTTCTACATTTCTATGATTGTAGGTGCTCAGATACAATGGTGATGGAAAATTAGCTAGCTAGACATGGAGTAGTGTTCTAAACATGGGACTGGGAGTCAGGAATTCCTGAGATGTGCTGTTTGATGCTGGGCAAGTAATTTAGGCCAAAGAGAGAGAGACCTCAACATTTCCAAACTTGGTTGCCTAAAGTGAGGCATCTAAATCCAGATTGAGGCACTTAATTGAAAGTGGTACAGAGTGTCGTCAATTTCCATTGATTGCTGACATCAGGCCACTTCTAGTTCAGTGTCTAAGATAGTGGATGTAGGTGCCTTATTTCAGACAATCAAGTTGGCCTTAACTTCTCCCTCCCTCACATAGAATCATAGAATATCAGGGTTGGAAGGGACCTTAGGAGGTCATCTAGTCCAACCGCCTGCTCAGAGCAGGACCAATTCCCAAGTAATCATCACAGCCAGGGCTTTGTCAAGCCTGACCTTAAAAACTTCTAAGGATGGAGATTCCACCACCTCCCTAGGTAACCTATTCCAGTGCTTCACCACCTTCCTAGTGAAAAAGTTTTTCCTAATATCCAACCTAAACCTCCCACACTGCAACTTGAGACCATTGCTTCTTGTTCTGTCATCTGGTACCACTAAGAACAGTCTAGATCCATCCTCTTTGGAACCCCCTTTCAGGTAGTTGAAAGCAGCTATCAAATCCCCTCTCATTCTTCTCTTCTGCAGACTAAACAATCCCAGTTCCCTCAGCCTCTCCTCATAAGTCATGTGCTCCAGCCCCCTAATCCTTTTTGTTGCCCTCCGCTGGACTCTTTCCAATTTTTCCACATCCTTCTTGTAGTGTGGGGTCCAAAACTGGACACAGTACCCCATCTGCAGCCAGAGACGATGGTTCTTACCTTGTCCATAGGGGTGTTGGGAGCCCGATTCTTACTGTTTGGAAAGTGCTTTGAGAGCCTTGTATGGCAGGTGGGTTAGAGGACTGATGTATTCACAGTAACGTTAGAAAGTGCCAGTCTTTATTGGGACTTTTATTTACTTTTGTTTGTTTCAATACATCATAAGTAATGGTGCATGAGGATCAATTCAACACAATGGATGAAATCTTGGCCCTAGTGAAGTCAATAGCAAAACTCCCATTGACCTCAAAGGGGATGGGATTTCACCCAGTGAGAAATTCAAGGGAAACATCCTTTCATCCAAATTATTCATTAATTCTTTCTTTAATCCAGGGTGAATTGATTAAAAATAAAAAGGAGACAAAGTGGCTTTGGGGGGAGGGGAGAAACTGTTCACACGAAGCAAAATATAGGGCCAAATTCTGCTCACAATTACGCTAGGGTAAATCGAGAGCAAATCCACTGCTGTTGATGGAGTTGCTCTGGATTTACATCGGCCTATTTAACTGCATTGTCATCGGCGTTTATATGGCTTTGTACATCAGGATAAATGAGTTGAATTTTGTCCAAAATGCTAACCTATTGTTTTTTCAGTGACATGGATATGCATGGCATTTTAAAGGCAACCTAGTAAGAACAGATTGCTTGGGATTGCAGATTTCAGTTTCTATTATTCATTTTCATTACTTATTTGGGCTACTTTAAAGCCCCGTAACTTTCTAGAGAGATCATTTTGTGTAGGGTTATTGGAATTGTGACCGTATAAAGCGGAGCAGAAATAGTTTTACTTTAGCAATAAAATAAATGCAAAAGGTTACAAAAAAAGACCCCAAACCCTATATGCTTTAAAAAAAAATAGTTTCAATTATTATTTGCATCCTTTGTTTCCACATTGTGAGGAAACACACAGAAGTGCTGTCTATCCTACTCCTGCTACACATGGCCAGTGAGTAAACCATGAGCGTGTGTATAGGAAGAGAAATCTGAGCTGTAATTTTCGGAGGATAAGAATCCAATGAAAGTTCCTTTAAAGGAACTTTGCCATTTTCTGTCTTTCACTCTTTTTTTTTATTCTTGAAAATTTCTTTCTGAAACATTACCATTAGTGCCATTTCACTGCTGGTTCTTAGTTTAAAATCTGAAAACAAATACACCTACGGACTATAAAACCTCAAATTTCTGTCTCAAACCAACCTCTAACTGGTTGGGTTGACGAATAAATTCACTCTATGGGCAGATTTACACCATAATTGACCATTAGGGGGTCTCTTGTTCTTTCCTTTGAAGTAGAGCTGGTTGGAAATTTTTTGACGACTTGTTTTTTTCCTTGAAAAATGCTGATTCACCGAAACAAGCAGTTTGTGAAACTAGGTTGGGTTCGATGAATTTCCTGATCCGAAGAAATGTCAAAAATGATTCTTAAAATTGTCTAGCTCATTTTGACATTTTTGATACAAAATGCTGGTTTTCTGGTTCAAAACAACTTTTTCTGTCAAAATATAAGCTGATTAGACTGGGAAATTTTTTTTAAAAGGTGTGAAATAAAATAAAACCCATTGAAATTATTGAAACAAATTTTTGATTGACCCAAAATAAAACAAAAATAAGATTTTTAGTTCATTAATATTTTTGAGGTTTTGACTGTTTGGCCCAATTTCAGGCAGGGAAAAATGTCGAACTCTTGAATATTCACAGGGTGGGGAAAATGTTTCCTGCTCAGCTCACCTCCGAAGTATCTGCTAGCAGGAAAATCCTTGACTAGATGGATCCTTGATCTGATCTGGTTTGGCAATTCCTAGGGTCCTATCTGCTGTGTATAGATAAGACAAGGACAGAATGGGATAGTAGAGAGACAAAACAAAGGAAGAGGGATATTAGAGGTGCTCGCTAAGGCAGGGTTGGGCTAACTATGGCCCGTGAGCCGTTTTAAGCCAGCCCGCAAGCCGCACCATGCGGCACGGCCCCATTCCGACCAGGGCACAGGTTTGGGCCACACCACGCGGCTCGGCCCTGCTCCAGCGCTCTGGCTGGGGTGCAGAGTCGGGGGCCGCACCACATGGCTCCCAGAACCCGCGGCATGGCCCCACTCCGGCTCCTACGTGCTCCAATGGGAGCTCCATGGGCGGTGCCTCCGGATGGGGCAGCGCGCAGAGATGCCTGGCCACGCCTCTGCGTAGGAGCTGGAGAAGGGACATGCCATTGTTTCCGGGAGCTGCTTGAGGTAAGCGCCGCTCGGAGCCTGCACCCCCTGAGCCTCTCCCCACGCCCCAACCCCCTGCCCAGAGCACCCTTCTGCACCCCAAACCTTTCATCCCCAGCCCCACCCCAGAGCCCGCACCCCCAGCCGGAACCTGCATTCCTTCCCACACCCCTGCCCCAGCCCTGATCCCCCTCCTGTCCTCTGAACCCCTCGGTCCCAGCCCAGAGCACCCTCCTCATCCCCAGACCCCGCACCCCAACCCCAATTTTGTGAGCATTCATGGCCTGCCATAAAATTTCTATTCCCCGATGTGGCCCTTGGGCCAAAAGTTTGCCCACCCCTACGCTTAGGTGACGGGCATGGTCTAAGCTCCAAGATAAATAGGTGGTAGATATGTGGGATGTGATTTTCAGAATTTTTTCTGAGGAGAAAGGGGAAGGTCTTTATTTCAAGTGTTGGTCATTTTTGCTCCTGTTACCTTTTGGGGAAGTAGTATAGCAGAACAAACTTCCTAAGGGGTTGAATGAGACAGGAATGACCTACTCATAGTCAGTATTATCAAGACAACCAGAGGAAATCATATTCATATTCACAATGTACAAATAAATATACAGGGAAATATTTTGCTACGTCTCATAAAGGGCTGAATTCTTCCCCCAAATTATTCCCTTCAGAGGGGATGTCTTGTGCATTTTAACTCAGGGCAGAGTTTAGATCATAGTCCGACCAATTTCTCCCAGGACACATCTGACCCCAGCAGGCTCAGATTAACGAATGTGCACTTGCATAGGGCACTTATCTAATGGGGGGACAACACCACACATGCAAAACCCAACACAGAGCTAGAAGGGGATGGACCATCGTGGAGGGGGGTGATCCCCGCCGGCACACTGTGACAAGAGCCAATGGGCTGAAGCGGAGAACCAGCCCAGCCCTGCAGGACAGGCACTTGTGTGAGGTGGGTTCACTTTCCAGTACCCAGCCCTGGGGGGACCTGACACCCCCCTCTGCTGGGGGCCCCCACCCCCTGGGGGCAGGGAAGGCGCGGGGGGGGGGGGCAATTCCCATTGTGCACAGGGCTTCAAAATTCTCTAGTCTGGCACTAGATGCCAGTGACTATCTGAGGACTGGCTAGCTGGGAGTGATGTGATGAGCTGGTGAGGACCTCGGCTAGAAGGACAACCTGCTGCTGAAGTGAATATTCTGTAGTGCACATCTGAGTATCCTCATTGACGAAGGTACGAATCATCTCCTCCATTCAGGCTTTGACACTTGATGAACCAGGCTTTGCCTGTGTCTGAATCTGAGCCCTGGCTGAATGGTTAAGACAAACGGAAAGTGTTCTGAATACCTGGCCCAACTGGATTCAATGGGAGGATCAGGCCCATTTAGTTTAACATTTGGTACTCAGATGTTTATTTGTAGCATGATGATTCTAAATTGTTGCATCTAGTTACATGCACAGACACAGTAGGACGGGGTAATCAATCATTTTTTGTCAAGGGCCAAATTTCTTGGTCATGGTATTGTCAAGATCCAGATTCCAGTGAAAATGATACAAAACCAGTAACAATATTGATAATAGTAAGTAAATAGATGTTGTGGTCCATTCAAAAGCATCTGGCAGTCTGGATTTGGCCCACAGTCTGCCTATTGACTACCCCTGTGGTAGGAGAATTTGAGTAGTGCCCCAAACACCCAGTATTAATGATAACTTTGGAGCAGTCTTTTTATTTTGTGTTTTTACAGCAGCTACCACGCCGGGGTCCTGGTCTATGACTCCAACCATTTACCAAACTCAAAGGTAAAACTTGCTTTGGTTTTGCATTGCTTATTAGCTCAAATTTCTTGAATGTAGGAGATATTTGTGAGGATTTAATTAATCTTTGGGAAATGAAATCATGTTTAGAATCCCCAAATGAGGCTTAATCCAGAATCCAAATCCCAGGCTGATTACAGAATCCAAATGTTAATTGGATTAGAATCCAAAAACTGGCCTTGACTCTGAATTCAGATGGATTAGAATCCAAGATTAGGATTTCAATTCATGTAATGCTAGAATGCAAACCTCACACTAGACTGCACTCTAAGGGTACATCTACACTACCCGCCAGATCAGCGGGTAGTGATCGATCTATCGGGGATCGATTTATCGTGTCTAGTGTATCGCGTGAGGATGTGAGGTAAGTCGATCTAAGATGCATCGATTTAGCTACGCTATTCTCATATCTGAAGTTGCGTATCTTAGGTCGATTTCCCCCCCCCCCCCCCACACAGTGTAGACCAGGCCTAAATCTGAGGCTTGATTAAGCAAGAGGAGACTGGTCCAGAGTCTCCAAAATGACCAGCTACAGGCAAAATAATTCAGACTCCAGCTGAATTTAAAAAAGAAAATGCTGCTTGTGATTATTGCTACTAATATTAGCTTTAAAGACCACACGGAACTTTTGTCCAGGTAGCATTGTGCCATTTATCAGAATAATCTGACTGATTGAAAATGGTATTCCTATTTATAAGTGCCCGCTCAGTGACCAAGTGATCAGAGCCACAGCACAGTAATGATTTGGTTTCCGATGAAATGTTGTTGACACAAGTAAGTCTGAGCTCAGAGATCTTAGAAGTAAGGACCTTGAGGGCAATGTTGTTTGAAGACCAGAGAAAGCAGAACAAGCTGATTTAAAAGATAAGGTTATTCTGCATTCAAAACAAACCTTTAGCTAATAATACTAAATGGCAACAAAGGAGAACCTGGTCATTTACGGGTAATAAACTATTAATTAGAGCTTGGTCATAAACTATTCCCGACCTCCGAGTCAAGACAATAACCAATCTCGAATCCTTTGTTTCTGTTCTCATGACTCCAGCAGTGTCAAATGTTGGATACAGGTGAGTTGAGTTCTTCTCTCCCTTCAGGAAAGGTGAAGCCTGGTAACTTGAGGATATTCACCAACTTAAAACTAATTAGTTTAAAATTAAATTTTCCACTCTGCCAGACCAAGCACAATAAGAGGGATCTTAAGACACAAGAGGCCTTTGGAAAGGAGGAGGGGGCGAGGGGGAAATAAAAGAATCAGCATGCGCTTCAGACGTATGCTAGGACTAATTATCTATAGGCCAGATCCTCAGGTACTTTAAAATCCAGCTGATTCCAATGGAGCAATGCCTATTTACACCCGCTGAGGATCTGGCCCCTCTTTTTTCTTTTCCCCCCCCTCCTTACCTCTCTTGGTAAATGTCAGCCAAAGGAAAAATAATGCTGCTGATCTTTCTATTTGGTGTCATTCGCATGAAACACACCGAGGCCAGCAACTCCGCTGTTTGCCTGCAACAAAAGAGAGCTCAAAGTTGCCTCTTGGTATTTTATGTATCTGGTTTTGGAACCTTCCTGATGAATGAATAAATTAGGAGAGGGGAAATCTACTACTAGACTTCAGCCTCAATCCACCTGCCCTTCATAACCCTCTCCTTTCTTCCCTCTTCCTCTCCACCGCCTTCCTTCCTTCCTTCCCCTGTCCCTTTTACCTCTCTTTGTTTTTCCTTTAACTAACCCTTTCCCGGCTTTGCTTCTCTCCTCACCCTTGCCCTGTATACACTTAATAGGTAGAACAAAATGAAATACTAAAATAAATAACCGTAGTGCTGCTAATAAAGATACTGTTCCTAGTTAGCTGAGCGGATGAGCCCTAGAGCGCGTGGTGGTGGTTGAACATGAGAGGAACTGTAACTGTTCATAAGCAATAGTAGCCCTTCCCAAAGTACAGTATTGGTTTAATGGATCATTAAACCAAGATAAATAATGCTGAAGTGTACATGAAAGCAGCCAGGATTTAAACATAATTACCCAAGGAGACTTGGAGCTTGGTTCTCCTCTCATTTATGCTGGAGTACGTCAGGAGTAATGCCCCTGAAGTGAATGGAGTTGCACGGATATAAAACCCGGGTGACCCTTGGACTCGTTGTTCCACAATACATCCTTTCTGTTTACTGGAATAATTCTGGGCCAGATTCTGAATGTATTTCCGCTGAAGTGGAATAACTCCAGGGACATTACTGGAGTTACTCAACTTTACGCTGATGTCAGTGAAATAAAAGTCTGTCCCTCTGTTTTAATTTTACCGTTTTAGGAGCTCCTTTAAGGTCAGTTAATTAAGATTTAGAATGTCTGGGCTAAGTTTTGTATATTTCCACGCAGTCCCGGTTGTATTTGGAGTTCGTATATTTCAAGATCTAAAGGGAACATTGTGATCTTCTAGTCAGACTATCTACATGACCCGGGCTGTAGAATTTCAGCCAGGGATTCCTGGGGTGAGCTAAACGTAAGGACTTCAAGTGATGGAGAATCCACCACATCCTTTGGTAACTAGTTCCAATGGTTAATTAACCTCACTGTTAAAAATTTGCACAAATTCTACCACCAGTTGCAATTATGCAATCGTAATTGAAATCTGTGTGGAATTGCAGAGCAGAATTTGCTCCTAAGACCCCAGAGGAGGACTTGAAAAATCTAATTAACCACCTTAAGAGATTTAATTCACCTAAGCTAACTGAAACTGCGTGAGTGAACTGGAGAGGAAGAATTCCAGACCTGCCTACCATACATTCATTAGCAGGGTATTAAGATTTATGCCATCATAACAGAGTCCTTTAAGCTAATCATACCTTGAGGTTATGGCACTGTTACCTAGCAACTTCTGAAAGTTCCTGGTATTGCAAATTAAGAAGCCCCCTTCACTTGGAACAGCTAACCAAGACAGATACCTTTACCTGAGTTTGCAGAGAGTCTGAAACAATTGTTCTTAGATATGAACCGCCACATTTGTATCAACACTTGTTAACTCAGATGCAAATGATGGTACTCTAAATGTCAACACTGATATCTATTTCACTGTTTATCCAAGTGCTTTTTATTTTTTATTTTTTATTTTTTAAGAGGAAGTACTATATTAAGATTTCAGCAGTGTTCAGGATGAAGAAACAAAGCACAAAAAGTGACTTGCACAGGAAGTTTGTGGCAGAGCAGAGAATTGACCCCAGGCAGCGTCTTCTGTCCTACGGGACTGGGTATGGCTCCCCACTCTGGGTGTTCAGAAACAGACTTCAAAGAGAAACAGCAGAACTAAAATTCATTTGCAAATTTAACACCATTAATCTGGGCTTGAATAGGGACTGGGAGTGGCTGGCTCATTACAGAAGCAGCTTTTCCTCTCCTGGAATTGACACCTCCTCATCTATTATTGGGAGTGGACTACATCCACCCTGATTGAATTGGCCCTGTCAACACTGATTCTCCACTTGCGAAGTAACTCCCTGCTCTCCATGTGTCAGTATATAATGCCTGCATCTGTAACTTTCACTCTATGCATCTGAAGAAGTGAGGTTTTTACCCACGAAAGCTTTATGCCCAAATAAATCTGTTAGTCTTTAAGGTGCCACCAGACTCCTTGTTGTTTTTGTAGATACAGACTAACACGGCTACCCCCCGATACTTGACACTCTGGGTGTTGTGACCCGGTGCCCAGGGCCACATGCACAGCGTCTGAGTGACATCTTTGTGATGAAAGGGCAGCTGGGCCAAATTTGAGTGAGTGGTATTGGAAGCTGGTGCACAGGGTCGCTGCACTACTCAGGTTTGGCACCCTTGGTTTCATTCTTCCTGTGGATGCAACTGAATCCATGACCTCTTGCTAAAGCTGCCCCGGATATTTAGGCACATATTTAAGGGACTGGGACTGGATTTTCAGAGGGACCAAGCAGCAGATCCCACTGAAGTCAATTATCTCAACTTCTTTTCAAAATGTGCCGGTGTCAACAGGGCTGATTTGAACAGATTTTCACATTTAGCTAGGAAATGCAGCAATTGTATTATCCATTTCTTTATTTTATTTATTGTATGGCTGGAAATTTGCAGTGCTAATGTGAACCGCCTGGATCCTTACTACCTCCCGTCTCCTTTTATAAAGTCAGTTGCTTGGACACCAGAGGGTCTCTCCCCACCCCCCATGGGATGAGATGACTTTTTTTCCCCTGCACCTCAAGAGGGCAGCAGAGAAAAGAAAAGCTGACTTGGCTAGGAGCTACTGTACATAGTAGGAGCAGCTGCGTTTCAGTATCCAAACACACTTCTCTGTTAGGAGGGTAATTTAGAGCAATTACACCGATTATTATTGCTTTTCTAATTAGTGCTTTTCCTACAGAATTAGCTGAGTGTTTATTAGGAGCCGCTTGTTGCCAATAGCTTAACTGCTTCAGCACCAGTTTTTATCAAACGTTAGTGGGCTTTTATTTTTTTCTGTGTGTAACTGTTTTTGTTATCTGGTTTCACATAAAAGCACCGATTAAATATTCATTTTGCTTTGTTACATATAGTATTAAATTTTTATGAGCTGTATGTTCTCCTTGAAGTCTTTCTTGGTGGAGCTAGCCAAGACGACCTTAAACCAGAATGCTTTTTGTTTGTTTGCTTGGGTAATAGGGTTCCTGCGGGTATCGAAATTTGGGATTGCAAAGAGCCATTGTCAGGGGCTGCTGAGTCTGCCTTAAACTCAGGCAGGTGGAATCACTGCCCCTCATCGTACCCTCTTGTGTGTATGCTATGCAGCACAACGCTGTGAGATGAAGGTTGGTCCTCCACGTAAGGTGCTGGGTTGGGACTTAGAAGAACCTAGGTTCAATTCCCAGCTCTGCTACAGGCTTCCTGTGTGCCCTTGGGCAAGTTTCTTGATCTCTGTGTGCCTCAACAATTCTTCCTTTGTCTATTTCGATTGCAAGCTCTTCAGGGAAGGGGTTCTCCCTTATTATGTGTGTGGACAGTGCCCCGCACAAGGGGACTCTGATCTTGGTTGGGGCAGTACAAATGTAATAACGACAATAAAGTACCTGAAATCCCCCACTGCAGATCCTGGCACAATGTGGTGAGTTAAAGAGCTTGGTCGTGATTCACTTCCATGGTGTATGAAAGTTGCACTCCCCTGGGTAGCCTGCCTCCCCTCTGGCAGAATTTACCCTACCAGAGGGTTGTAATCCAATCTGTATTCCCTGGGCAGGGTGACCAGATAGCAAGTGTGAAAAATCAGGACAGGGGCCGGGAGGTAATAGGAGCCTATATAAGACAAAGCCCCAAATATCGGGACTTTCCCTATAAAATCGGGACATCTAGTCATCCTATCTACTAAGGCCTTGCCTTTGCTAGGGGTCTACGTCGCTTAGCTAACTCAAGTTAAGAACACACTTTTTTTTGTAGTGAAGACAAGGCCTAACAGAGGACAGCTGCCGTTCTCCACTGGTGGAGGCTGCTGGGTGATGAACTGAAATAGTGCATCTCCTAGTTGTCCTGGCTGTGTCCTCTCCCTTGTCAGCCGTGCCCATTTTGAGAGTGTGAACATCTGTAGGCCCCTTGGTGGAGTGGGAGTTGTTGGTGGCTTGCGTCACTGCTTCAGATGAACTCTGTTATGTTGGTTCTGCTGGAGGGATGGGATTTGGGCCATGGGACATGCACAAACTCTGCATTGCTTGGCTGCGGTGGGTTGAGATCACTGCCTTCGTGTTAGCTCTCTGAGGTATAATGGTATAACGGTGACCGGAAGGATGTGTTCAGATAGACTAGCTAGGTGCACAGCTATACGGCTTCAAGACTATTCCTCTTCAATAAGATATATATAAATCAACCAACCAATAAATTAGTTACCAAAAGTCCCTCCTCGCCGTCTGCCCCCTTCTCAGCTGGCAGTAGATCTGAGTGAGGTGACCAGATGTCCTAATTTTATAGGGACAGTTCCGCTATTTGGGGCTTTATCTTATAGAGGTGCCTATTACCCCTCACTCCTTGTCCTGATTTTTCATACTTGCTGTCTGGTCATCCTAGATCTGAGTGAAGAACAGAAAAAACGATTTTGCAGAATATTTCAAACTTTTGCAGATGTTTGTTTCCAAGGGTTTGAAATGGAACAATTTTTTATTTAAAAAAAAAAAAAATCTTTGGGAATTTTAATTTTTCTTCCTTTCTGCCCCCCTTTCCGGCACTGTGTGAGACAGAGTGCCAGCAGCACCCTGATCACTGGCGTTGCTTGCATCATACAAAAGGCTGCAGGCTCAGCTGGAAGTAGTTATCCACTTTGTGTTGGGGGATTATGAGCTGCTGGATGGTAATTTCTAGGCTGTTGATACAACTGGCAGTAACTGGGAGGATGTAAGTGTGAGGAACAGGAAGGAAGCGCTCAGAGGGTGAGCTGTGTGAAGGTCAGAAGCTGTGTGGGAAGCTCCTGCTGCACTATGTCCGTCTCTTGTTCTGTTTGCAAAAGAACTGGAATAAAAGGTAGACATGGTGCAAGGAAAACAGCCTGTGGGCTGACAGAAACAGGGAAAAGAGCATGGGGCGCTGCGTAGCTTAGGGAGATCCCTACGACAGAGTACCACAAAGTTAATTAGCTCCCATTTTTTTCTTTTTTCCTTTTCTACTCTTTAACTTGGAGCACTGACAAAGTTGCAGTGTTTCATTTTTTTCCTGTGACACTGTGCCACTTTTCCAAAGTTGAGGATGTTTCAAAATGCTGCAGAGTGGGGGAAAAAGAAAACGAAGGATGATGGTTTTAAAAAATTTGTCTTTCATTTGCTGGAGAAAAGAGGAGGGAACCCTCCCCCTGCATCTGGAATTTTTTTTTCCGGTTTTCTATAATGAGAACAAAATACAATATTTCAATTCAAAACAAAGTGGGAAAAAAATTCATTTCTCTTCAAAATTTCCCATTGAAAAAATTTATCAAAAAATGTCTTGCAAACAACATTTGTTTTTGATGAAAACTCATTTTCCTGCGGGGAAAAAAATGGTCAAAAAACCTTGACCAAATTTAATTCTGGTCAGTTTTTCCAGTGGTGTCATGGTAGAAATAGTTTTGGTTTGTTGGGGAGGGAAGGGGTGAACAAAATAGAAAATTAAAATAAAATTTCTTTGAAAAAAATCCTACAAACTTTTAGTTTTTGTTTTTCTGTCCCCCTTTTTCAGAGGTGAAGGGGGAGAATGAAGAAAGGGGAGTAGAAAGGAAAATGCCAAATCTGAACATTTTCAGTTCAGAAAAATTTCACAAAAATTTACCCCCCAAAATAAAAACAAATTATTTTCAAAAAGCTTTGAAACTAAAATGTTTTAGAAAGTTCTGAATTTTTTTCTTCCATTCCAGCTCTAGTGATGGTGCTTGTGGAAGAAGTGGATGAATAAGTAATGGAGGAGGACTTGGTTGGTGGAATAGAGAGGACTGTGGTGGTGACACAACATGATACAGGGGGACTACGGAAGGACAGTGATTGCAAGAAGCAGCAGCTTGAATGTGATGCAGTTGAGGGGCTCAGAGGGGTGATCTAGTCAGAACAATGAGCCAGGAAGATGATCTCTCGGTATAATTGGCCTATATTTTCAAAGATGTGAATGCACATTTCATAGATCCCTTCTGGCTTTGGAATGTATGGATCATTGTGATCATCCAGTCTGACCTCCTTATAACACAGGCCACAGAACTTCCCCAAAGTAATTCCTAGAGCAGATCTTTTAGAAAGATCCAGTCTTGCTTTAAAAATTGTCAGTGATGGAGAATTCACCATGACCCTTGGTAAGTTGTTCCAATAATTAACTACTTTCACCATTAAAATTTGCAATCAGAAGCCTCTAAATGACCCTCTATATGCAACTTCTTGATACCATAACTTGCTCATTGTTGTCCAGCTGGCATCTCCCCCAAAGTGTTCAACTTCCTGGCCTTGGGTGCTTTCCCAATTCACAGCACTTTATTTAGCATCAAGGTCATCCAAAGCTTTTTGAAGCTGTCTGCATCTCAGAGGTGTTTTTTTCAGGTTGAACAGGATTTGTTTCCTTGCTGCGTCCAGGAGAGTGGGGTGCGCATGACGACTGTCGGCTTGTACCCTCTAAGCTAGAGAGGGGCTCAGTCCAAAATCCCAAAGCGGAGCACCACCCCAACGTTGAGGAAGTTCAGAGCTGGATTTGACAGTGAACTTTATGGCTCAAGCCCAGCTCTGGTATCAATATGTATTTTTTTAATGAATCCATGACTAGCCACAAACTTCCCAGCTGCTGCACATTGTGGGCACTTGGAGCGTCGTGACAACCGCTTGGTACAGTTCAGAACCTCCTGCCCCAAAAGCCCAGGCCTCCGTAGCTTGAGCTAAAAGAACTGACTCCTATAGCTTGTGGCACACTGCTGAGAATGGATGATTCTGTCCATTGAAAGGCAGTGCTGTGTATACACGCAGCCCCAGCACTGTCACCACCTGGCTAATATTCTCGTGCCATTCTTTCTGTATGTGGCGTTAGGTGCGGTATTTATTAACGCTAATGGGGGTTGGCGTGCATGTGTTTCTGTGCATCAGGATGAAAATCTGCCCCTTGATGTGTGTGGTCCAGTTCTAGAGAGAGAATGGAGAATCCTTTTCTTTGATTATCACATAGCTCCTGACGTGCAACTCTCCAAACCAAATCATAATGAAGTTACAGGACAGTGCATGGTCATGTTGAATTTATTGTACCAGCTATTTAACCAATGCTGTAACTGTTAAGCCAAAGGATGAGTGACTTAGACACCAAGATGAGCCCTCAACTGTTGTAGACTGGGATGTAGGCAGTCATACCCTAGTGGTCAGAGCAGTGGTGATCAGGAGCCAGAGATCAGAGCTGGAGTCCGAGTCAGGAGTCAAACCCCAGGTCAGAGCTGGAATCAGTAGTGGTGGTGGAGCATAGAAGCAGGGACCTGGACCAGGGGCAGGAACAGGGCAGGAAGGCAGTAATCAGGAACAAAGCATTGCTCAGGAGTTGGGTGAGAAGGCATTGTCCAGTGTAGCAGCCAGAGAGGCCAGACATCTCCAGTTGGGAGCTTTGTGGGCTGTGTCCATGGTGAGCAAGGATCCACTAGCCCACACTGCCTGCTGGTACCAGCAAGCTGATGGGTAGTGACTGCGGTCTGAGGAATGTGTTCGGGACCTGTGACCGCTCACATCAACAATTAAAGAGAATACTTACTGTTAGATCAAACACACTTAGGGTCCATGTATTAGAGTAGCACAAAATGTACGGTCTGTGTTCCTACGAGCTTTTATTTTTTTAAGGCTGCTGTTTCATTTTCTCTCTCTAAGATTCCAGGGCTTGTAGAATAACTACATTGCAAAACATTGAACAGAACATAAAATCCACAAAATTACATCATACTTATGGGTTTCCAAAAGCTAGCTTTGCAAGAAATTCCCAGGGATAAGTACGATAGGAAATACACAAGCTAATGTGTGTCCACACACATAGTGAGCAAAGCTGTTCCCCTAATAGTTTAAATAGAGGAAGGTGGAAAGATAAATGAAATTCATAGTCAATAGATCATTTCTTATCTCCCTCATCCCCCTCTTGGGGGAAAGGGTTCAGTGTTTCTATAGGAAGAAGTAACTTCTATAAAGATGTTGCTGGATGTGAGAATGACAGAGGGACTGTAGGATACTCTGTTCTGACTATCCAGGATGCATTTTAAAAAGTGTGTGGAGCTTAGTGTCTCTGGAACTGTATGGATGTAAAATTCATTACTGACTTTCTTGTGCACACACTTTCTTGTGCTCGATACTTTCGAGGGAAAAAAATCCCCCCTGCTCCCTTTTATGCTGAAGGCTACTGTAAAAAAAGAAAAGTGCTGCCGAAAGTAAATCATGGGGTCATTACCACAGAATCCTAGAAATTAGAGGGAAAATATCTATCAGGCCATCTTCTCTAGTCCGTGGGGTCAGAGCAGGGCTCTGCCCTCTCCTTGTCCACTCCCCACCTGCTCCAGAGAGCGGCATGCTGCACCCAATCGCTTCTGTGCACCAAGGTCCAGGTGGCTTGGGTACAGATTACTAAAGCTATGATCTAATCACGGGTATTTTTAGTAAAAGTCATGGACAGGTCACAGGCAAGAAAAAAAAAATCACGGCTTGTGACCTGTCCATGACTTATACCATAAATACCCCTGATTAAATCTGGGGGGGCCTAGAGTGGGGAAGCCTGTGGCACCAGCTGTGGGGGCGGGGGTGCCCCAGGGGCCCAGAGGCTGCTCCGGCCATCCTGGGACTACTGCCAGGAGCCGCCAAGCTACGACTGCTCCCACCACCCCAGTACCTGGGGCCAGCCGCATCGGCTGCTGCTCGGGCAATCCCCAGGACAGCTGCCTGAAGCTGCCAGAGCAGCGGCCGATGTGGCTGGCCTTGGGGCTGCTCCAGCAGTGGCCAGTGTGGCTGTCCCCAGGATCGCCCAAGCAGCTGGCCCTGGGGTCAACATCCGCCACGCTGGCGGCTGCAGAAGTCACGGAGGTCGCAGGAAGTCACGGAATCCATGACTTCCGTGACCTCCATGACAAACAGGGAGCCCTAGTTATTACTCCCTTCAAGGGTGTATAATCGAGGTCAGTCTCTCTCTAAGAAAACTATGAAATTATCCTGCAATAGCCCAAATGTCTCCCGCCACAAAGTACTTACACCATCTTTTCTATTAAAAGACAAGAAATTGTGGCTTTTATGACTAGTTGTCCCCTGAGGAGTCTTGGACCACTCGTGTGTGCTGCCTCTGCTCGGTATATGGCCCTTGTAGTGTTGTAGCTGAGTTGGTCCCCGGATATTAGCAAGACAAGGTGAGTGAGAGACTATCTTTTATAGGACCAACTTCTGTTGGGGAAAGAGACAAGCTTTTGAGCTCCGCAGAGCTCTTCTTTTGGGTCAGAAGGGCATGCAGCTGGGAAGCTTGTCTCTTTTTCACCAAGAGAAGTTGGTCGGATAAAAGATATTACCTCTCCCACCTTGTTTCTCTGTCTATGACAGTGCAGCTCAAATCAGGACAAGGTGGTAGCTGGCTGATTTTTTTATTTTAAAGGAAAAGTGTTTTTCTGTTTTGTTTTGAAAATGGCCTTTGTTTTGGGGTGGGGAGAAAAATTGCTGACAATGTTTTTCGTCTCTTCCAACAAAAATGTTGGGCCTCATTTTGAATTTTTTTAGGGGGAAATGTTGATGGGAAAACATTATAAAATCATCATGAAAAATGGTTTTGGTCTGCCAAAAACGTGAATAATGTTTTTGATTTAGAAAAATTGAATAAAAATTTGAAAAATGAGTCAGTTTTGATCATTTTCATACACCCCCCCCCCCCCCCAAAAAAAAACCCCACAGACCCTGAGGTGACTGCATTTTAGTGCAGTCTGCGGTGATTTGTGCAGTGCGTTGACTTAGTAAAGTGGTCCAGTTGGAGAGATGTTCTATGAATGTAAGATACGAATAGTGACCTGATGCCCCTCACTCCCATCCTCTCAAATCAGCTGATTCCCAGGCCTGGACTTAGTGACTTCCTTTAGCCTCCTATAAGCTTCTCCTGCTTTTTGTATCTTATCCTTCCTGTATTCTAAGGGAGTACATGTGGGAGGATGGTGTGGCGGCAGAGGGAGTTAGACAATAGAGCAGCTACAAGGTAGGGAATACTTAGCCAAACTTTTTCAAAATATTAAAGTTTGGGGGGAAGGGCGGAGGCTTAAACTGGCTGGGATTTCTCAGACCTGGGTCTGTCTATTGTTTTCATAGCAAGCTGCTCACTGGGATTTCCCAGCTGCTAATTTGCAGACACTCACTTCTGCTCGTGTGTATTTTTCTTTACTGTAGAATAACCACATTGCAAAACATAGACGTAAAATCTGTGGAATTACATCCTACTTATGGGTTTCCAAAAGCTAGCTTTAGAATAAATTCACGGGGATAAGTAGGAGAGGAAATACACTGGCTAATATGTGTACACGCATACAGTGAGCAAAGCTGTTCTCTGAACAGGTGGAAAGTGGTAAGAGAAATGAGTTTTTTATGGTTTCTTGCGGGTCATATTTTCTGTAGGAAAATGTGGCTGGTTAAAGATGTGAGAGCGATGGTGGTGCTCCATTTCAAGGCTACAATTTTGAAATGGCTCCATTGGATTTGGATAGACAGTACATTTGGGCATCTAGTAGAAGATTTCTATCAGTGGGATATCTAGATAGGCAACCATTGTCCTTTCGGAATGCTTGTCTGGGATTGGAACCCAGGGTAACATGAGGAAGAGAGTGTGTTGAGGATCAGCACAGAACATTTTTAAAGGCCATGGTATTATGATTAAAAGGGCATTATGGGCTTGATGCAGGAACCACTAGATGAGGTGCTGTGGCATATTTTATACAGGAGTTCATACTTGAAGTTCACAATGGTTCCTGCCGGCCATGAAATCTCTGAATGATGTAGCTTGTTGAATACATATTTTGGGCAGTATATATTATTCTTTTGACTTCAGTATGATAATCTGTGAGGCTCTTGTGACTTTTGAGACTGAGGTTCTGATCCTGATCTCACTTGCATTGCTGTAATTCTGTGGACTTCAGCAGATTCACTCCTGATTTGCACTGATGGAGCTGAGGGCAGAAGCACACCCTCAGATGCTGTGGTGGGATTTTCAAAAGTGCTAAGGGAGTTAGATGCAGAGCTTGGGAGGCACTTCAGTCCAGATCCTCAGTGATACTTAGGTGCCTACTCCCATTGAAATCAGTAGCAGTTAGGTACCTAAATGCCTGTGAGGATCTGGGCCATATTCTCCATTGAGAATAGTTCCTTTCATTCAGAAGGATTCCAAATTTTCTGGGCCAAATGTAGTAAAGGGTGCAACTCCAGTTGAGTCCAATGGAAGCTGAATATGCTTACTCCAGGGCAGAATTGGACTCTGTGTCGGCTGAATGGATCCACATTTATGCATACACAAGAATCACTCTTCAGACTGAAATGCAGCCATCTCTTAGGAGGAACCTCAACACCTGTTTTGCTATGCGGGATGACTATTAGAAGAGGAAGTGAAGTGGTATGGGATCTCTAATAACCAGAATGGAACAAGATGCGAGTTTTAGGAACTGTGTGGTTAAAAGAAGATCTATCAGGCAAACTCCCAGTGCATGACAAAAATCCAGGTGAGTGCAACACAAATGTACTCCTCGTGGGAGTTGCATTTCATCACTTTACTGTGGGAGAGCTGTGAAAATCAGACTGGGTCCCAGACGGGTTTGGGCTGGTTGTAGGAAACAGAGACAGGCTTTTTGGCCTGCGTCTCGTGGTTTCATGACATAGAAACAGAAATGCCCCAGCAGATTAAGAACATCCTCTTTCACCTAAAAGATACGGGAGAGAGCAGGGAATCAAGGAAAATAAAAAGCAGAGCCATTGAATAATTGATGAGCTGCAGACCAATCAATGCTACAGCAGAGCAGGGCTAATTAAAGGTTTCTAAGGAATCCCTGTAGTAATTTACTCAAATGTAAGAAGTTCATTCTCTCTCTTTTTTTCTGTTCTTAGGAATTCCAGTTTTAGGCTTCGGCAGTCTCTAACCACTGTTCGCTTTTCCCCTCCAGGGGGGTGTTTGCTATGGAAATATGCAATTAATATTGCAGCTATCATAATTGCTAATTATTAAAACAACGCTACCCCCTTTTTCGTGGCCTACTTTCATGTTTAAAATCATTTAAATAACGGAAAAAAAAGTTAGCTGCAAGCAGAGTGACAGGGCGAGAGACGCGTGATCCACAAACACAAAGCCCCAAAGCCTGCTACCCTTTGCTGCGATGTTACTGGCTCTGAGACGATCCTACTGTATCAGCATTAAAAGCCAATATTGCACATTTTGGATAAAGGATGTTTCTTGAAATAACCTTGCAACATGCTGAGGAAATGCTTTAAGACACCAGGAGTAATTCTAACCTGTTTACAGAGTAGAATGCGTGGAAGGATGGGGGTTTGCCGGCATTTCTAAAGAACCCGTCACTGGTATCCAGGTGCCTAGCTGTTTATATTGAATATTAATAGTCAGTGATGAGAAATGAACTGGCAGAAGTATACAATATCAAAAGAAACATGAATCGCACCGGGCTAGATTCTCAGCTGGTGTAACTTGGCATAGCTCCATAGGACAATGCTGATATATACCAGCTGAAAATCTGGCCTTGTAGCATAAATCCATTTAACCAAACCCAGCTCAACAGATGCTGTTGGTTAACTGAAACCCGGTTCTGTCCCCCAGAGCTAGCACTATGGTCTCCATTAGACTCCAGGTTGTCCATCTCTGCAACCGTTGAAGAGCTGGGGGTGACTTTCCCTGAGATCAGCTGGCTGAAGGGAAAGGTGGAAACTAATTTCCCCAACATCAGTGAACTGAGGTGGAGCATTTTTGCTGTCTCTGATTGCCAGCTGGCCTTGGGGGAGAAGAGGCTGCATTCCAGTTGTCCTCAAGTACAGTGCAAGGCCACCTGCCCCAGCTCAACAAGGGTCTTCCAAGAGTGTGGTATCTGGCTCGACCCCACCACACATACACAAGGCAGTAAGGAGTGGACAGTCTGCTGCCAGCACTTCCTGTTGGAATTAAAATCTCAGCAGCCTTTGTGTGGTTGCCAGGGTATAGTCAGCTGTCCCTAGGTGTGAGAGGCCCTGTGTAAAGTAAATTCAGATCCTTTCTATCGCCATCAACCGCTACGACCATTATTGTTTTATCTAGTATTGCCTACAGTTGAGATAGGGCCCTGTCGTGTTAGGTGCTGCACAAACACATAACGAGGTGGGCCCTATCCTAAGGAGCCAACAATCGAAATTTACAAGATAGGTACACGGTGGCAGAAAGGAAGGATAGTTATCCCCATTTTACAGATAGGAAACAGAGGGATTGTAATTTGCCCAACATCACACTAGGAAGTCTGAGACAGAGCTGGGAATTGAACCTAAATCTCCTGAGTCCCAGTCCAGTGCCTTAATTGCAAAACCAAGATCTCCCCATACTCCCAACAGCCCCCTTTAGCTGAAAACTGCTACTGTGCAACCTACCCCAAAGGCTGTGGCAGGTATCGGCAACCTTTGGCACGTGGCTCGCCAGGGTAAGCACCCTGGCGGGCCAGACCGGGTCGGTTTGTTTACCTGCCGGGTCCGCAGGTTCGGCCAATCGCGGCTCCCACTGGCCGTGGTTCACCGTTCCAGGCCAATGGGGACTGTGGGAAGCAGCGTGGGACGAGGGATGTGCTGGCCGCCGCTTTCCGCAGCCCCCATTGGCTTGGAGCGGCGAACCGCGGCCAGTGGGAGCCGCGATCGGCCGAACCTGTGGACGCGGCAGGTAAACAAACCAGCCTGGCCTGCCAGGGTGCTTACCCTGGCGAGTCATGTGCCAAAGGTTGCCGATACCTGCGCTGTGGTGATGACGCCTCCTCAACTTGTGAATCTCTGCAGTATCTAATAAAATCCCTTTGTGGACGGGAAGCCCCAGGGTGTAATTAAAGTGCAACTTTCCAAGCCAGAAGGATAACCATAATTGGGGAAATTTAGCCTGCAACCTGTTAGCGTGACTCAGAAAGGGCCATGGCTGGGATACTGAAGAAAGGGCTATGGCTGGCAGGTCAGGTGTTGTGTATATTGCAGGACTACTGCAACTCTGGGACCTTACATGGCTGTATTGATTGCATAGACCTAAGGCTGTGACTTCATTTGACCTGGTTTCCTGGTGCACACCATTATTCTATAGGTGTCGTGTTGGTGAGATAAGGAGTACAAGGAGGAAGCTTGTAGCTAGTTCCTGCAGGACTCTGCTCATGAGTGTCTTATTACTTGACTTTTTTCTACTCTATCATTACATTCATTTGAAGCTCTCCTGAAAGCTAGATTTCGGAAAGCTGTAAGTGATACTTAAAAATAATGTAACCAAGACTCCCTCAGAGATGAACAGCATAAGCATCATTTCCTTCATCAATACTGCACAGTAACAAGAGAGGAAGAAGTGAACCCCACCTTTGAACATGCTGGAGGTGTATTACGCCCATCCGCATGTGTACTAAACATCAAACAATGGAAACAGAGAGAGATGGTCCTTTTTCCCGAAGCAGGCCTGGTGTATGTAGATATAAGGTTAAAAATGTCCCCTGGTGTGTTGGCAAGAGAAAAACATCCATTTTCTTCCACGCATAAATGAAAGCAAAAATCAACAGGGTTATAATAAAACATGAAAGGCTTATGTGTAAGCTGGGAAGCAAGGCTTTGAATGGGTTCCTGGTGGTCTCAGGTGGTTGAAGGTATATCTATAATACAGAAAGCAATTAGAAACAGGTTTTCTATTAACTGGCTTACTTTGCTCACTGCTTTGATGAAACTGACCTTTCCTTCCCTCAGTACTGGAGAAGGTAACAGGTGTTAGGCAGACAAACCTTCACATCCAGATGTTCAACATGGACATTGATTCTCCATCTCTTAGCTTATCTCGCCGGCAAAGAATGATGCTGCAACCTTTTGTTTCTTTGTTTGTTTTCATGATGTCTGAATCCTGTCTCTAATTACCGCTCTCAGATGATCTCTTTGAAGGTATAAAACCAAGAGTAGATATGGCCCAAAGAACAACAGGCTGAATTTTGTTCCTAGTTCCTTTATTCCTAGTTCACAGGTACACCTCCCATTCAGATGAGCAGAGAGCTTAATTTGGTCCATTTTTAGGAGGTTAGGGCAAATTAATAGCCTCTGTTTCCCACACTATGGGTCATATTTTATCCTTAAAATTTCCAGAGATGTCAATGGGAGTTTTCCAGCAACATCAAGGATAAAATATGGATCATGGGGCTTAGTTTAGCCCTGGTGGAAAAAGAGACTTTCCTGGAGTCATTCCCACTTACACCAGGGTTGAATTGAGCCCCTAGTAATTTGGAAGAGGGCATTGGTTTTATCTTATGAAAAGAGTTGGGCAACTTTTGTTGACCAGAAATGACCTCAGCCTTTGAAGGCCTTAGTTGAATGATTCCCCCACCCCATTAAATGTATACGGAACTTAATTCACTTACTTTAGAAGGCTGAGTGGACCCTGCCAAGATTTGAATTTCTTGTTTATTAAATATGTGTGGTGGCTTGAGCCGTTCTGTGACTTTCCTCATGGCTGACAGGCTATGCTTTTAACTTCATCAGCAGGAAGAGGCAGAGCCCAGCTGTGGCTGATGTTACTGTATTCCTGTGCTGACCCAGGGTGACTGTTCAATCAGTGGATCAAACATTCCAATGGGAAGACTGCCTCCTCTAGGTGAGAAGCTCTAAAGAGATTCAAGGATTCTATCCAGGTGGCTTCTTTGTACCTTGGGAACTAAAAGACTGAAACTTGGAATGGAAGCTTTTGTATAGCTCTACCAACAATGTCCATAGAATATTTGCCATCTACGCCAGGAGTGGGTGTGACATTCCCCGGGGTACAATCTGGCCTGATGGACAGCTGTGTCCCCTTAATTCTCCAACCTGGCGTGTCTTTTATACTGCATCGTTCAGAGAATGACCACTCCTAGTCTGTTCACACACAGCCCCTCACATGCAAAGTTACTCCCAGCCAAATTATATAAATGCTTCTAGCTAGCCACTCCTGCAGAGCGACACCAGCAAGCTCCCAGTCCCAGACTTGTTGCCAGAAATGTGTCTTGTACCGCCCAACGCCTTCCTCGACAATACAAGCTCATAGAAAGTCTGTCATTTTGTGAATAGAAAATGAGATGTACAAACTGTTATCTCAAATAGAAGTTCCTAAACACTTCAGTCCAAACACACTGCTTAGATAAAACAGTAAAGCAAGTTTATGAACTACAGAAAGATAGATTTTAAGTGATTTCAAGTAATAAGGCATGAAAGCCAGAATTGGTTACAAAGAAATAAAAGGTAAAACTCAAACGAATACCTAACTTAACAAACTAAATGAATTTAAAGCAAAAATGTTTTTTCTCTCCACATGCTTACAGCGGTCTGACTGGAATTTCAGCCAGGTCCCCTACCCCGGTTCAGTGATGCTTCTTTTGTCTTTCCAAGCATTGTTGACTCTGTGACTAGACATGAGGGGGGAGAGGTGATTTGGGGCCTTTGTTCCTCATTTTTTATATCTTTTCTTCCCCTTTGAGACTCAGCTACATATGGGGTTCAGGCAACAGCCAGTCCATTTACATGGGAACCCCAGCTGTTCCATTGCCAATATATAAAGTTCTCGCTCACCCCCTTCTTCCTGCCAAAGAATGACCACTGAACCAGGTGATAGTCCACTTGATTTTTGTTGACCCCTCGCTGAGGTGTTGGCTAGCCTTTTGTCTCTGGGGAACTGGTCTGAAGCTGTTTTTCTAAACTTGGAACATCTCAGCAACATCATATACTAGAATCTTATAACTTTACATACAACGTTGACACATTTTGCCAGGACAATAATGTTCAGCAGATTATGATACCTCACAAGGCATCCTTTGCACAAAATTTGTCATGATGAAAAAGGATGAACATAGGGTTGCAGACTACCACAGTGGGCTGATAGCTTAAGACCTTGTGATGACTTTAGCTGTCATAGTAAGACCTACAGAAAGAGGTGCTCTCTCTAATAGCAGGGCCTCTGTCATTTAGGACTTTGAAACTCTACAAACTCCTTCTGGAAGTCAACCAGTAGCCAATAGATGTGATGTGCTTTCTAGCTGAGAAACTGCTTAGCGAATAGGCTACTTTGTTCTGTATTAGGTGAAGTTTCCCAATGGATTGATGGTGCCACCCCACGTAGAACAGGTGGCAGTAATCTAACTGGGAAGTGCCAAGGGCCTGCATAACCATGACAGTGTTTGCCGCTGAGAGTAAAGGATGCAATTTAGTTGCTAAAGGTGGATGAGAAGCTGTGACCTTGACAAACTGCTGTTACCTGGAAATCCAGAAGCAGCTGCAGATTCTACCCTTTCCAGATTGAGCACCTTAGAAATACGGGATTATTAATTATGAACAACAATAATTTGTATGGTGGTAGCAGCTAGAGGCCAGGACCCCATTTTACTTGGCACTGTGAAAACATAACAAAAAGACAGCCCCTACCCAGAAGAACTTGCAGTCTAAGAAAGTGATAGGCCAGACTCCACTAATAGGGATGTGGGTACTCTTTGCATTGCCTCTGTTTGCTTGTCCTATCCTACAAGGGGTTGTCTCATTCATGTCTGGGCTGAGCCTCAGCCAGCAAGTCATCCTCCATGGACCAATGTCTGGGAGAAACTGACAGACGTTGCACCTTTAGCTGGGTCATCGGCATGCAGAAGACACCCAGACTATGGCTATTAGCCAGGATGGGCAGGGATGTTGTCCCTAGCCTCTGTTTGCCAGAAGCTGAGAATGGGTGATAGGGGATGGATCAATTGATGATTCCCTGTTCAGTTAGTTCCCTCTGGGGCACCAGGCATTGGCCACTGTCGGTAGACAAGATACTGGGCTAGATGGACCTTTGGTCTGACCCAATATGGCTGTTTTTATGTTCTTATGACTTCTTCGCTAACATACCTAATAGCCCATATGCAATTTGAACAGGAGGAGGAACAAGGGGTAGCACAAGGCTCTGACTGGTTTCCACTGCTCAGTATTTGCGTTAAGCAACTGGCTGGTCGCACAAGGGTCTCTCATCCATTGTTTCCATTTGAAACATATGCCAAATAAAAATTACTTGGCCATTCTCTTTCCTCTATAAAACCTTTTTATAGAGGAATGATGGGGGGAAAAAAAATCTGAGAACAGATACAGCCAGTTGGTCAGCACTGACCATTTATTCTGGCTGATGTATTCTCTGATCCTATCTTTGTTGTCTGAAGGTTTGGCTCCTTTTGGCCTTTCCAAACCTTCGTATCATTGTGACGCTGCACCCCATATTCTTCATAAAAATATGGTTATGATAAATACGGCATAACTAAGATATGTTTTATGCAAGACGGGTCATGTCAGGTATCATTGAAAAGGTTGATTTGCAGAATGTGATTATACAATTTGTATACGTGTAACATTTCTGTATCTGAAGTTAGGAATATTGACTCTGTAACAATTACAACTGTGTGTGTACTTGGGGGAATGCCCACCCACAGTAGGCAATCATCCCGAATGAGCCATTTAAGAAGGACAATAGAACTTTGATACTAATCTCCCACCTTCCTGAGGAGCGTCCTGGGATGTTGCTTTGACACTGCAGGGTCATCTGATGATGTCACCTATTACAGAGCACTGCGTTGGACACTGTTAGTATTTTTCCACTGAAAACAAAGGGTTCCCACCTTATGTGGATTCTGTTTAAGGCTGGGGAGTAGATCAATCCGGACTCTTCTCCTTTGCCTGCCCAGGAAGGAAGACTGCTAAAAACACCTGGACTGAGGCCTTGTCTACACTACAAGTTTTGTCGCCAAAAGTGATGTCGACACCCAAAATTCAACATAATAAAAATCGCAATTTTGTATTCACACTTGCTCCCTCTGTCAGCAACTCGCGTCCACAGTGGGGGCACTATCATCGACAGTGTGAGCAATGCACCACGGGTACCTATCCCACAGTCGTTCTGTCGCTAGGTGTTGTGGGACGACCGAGCGGATCGCAGCGCATCTTGGGACAGTGCTAAATGTCCCGTGATGCATTGCTTTCTGTCCCAGCACTCCATGGGCTTCTGGCTTTCTTTCACAGCATTTTTCAATGGCCCTTCTTTGCTGTGCACCCCGGCATCTTTGTGACGAGGGATGGATCCCACACTCCTCTCCTATGCTCTGTTAACTGTCATGAAGACATCGCAGATGGCAGTGCATTTAATCATGAAGTTCCTAACTAAGGGAGACTCGCAGGCACCCGACATTCTGCGTGACATGGATAGGAGCAACTTTAGATTGCTTTTGGCATTCACAGAACAGCTGCAGAGGGTGGACCGTCGCTTTTGGACTCGTGAAACAAGCACTGAATGGTGGAATCATATCGTCAAGCAAGTGTGGGATGATGAGCAGTGGCTACAGAACTTTCGGATGTGGAAAGCCACCTACCTGGAACTGTGCACAGAGTTTGCCCCAGACCCGCAGCGCAAGGACACCCGAATGAGAGCTGCCTTCTTGGTAGAGAAGCATGTGGCAATTGCTGCCTGGAAGCTGGCAACGCCAGACTGCTACCGGTCAGTCGTGAATCAATTTGGAGTGGGGAAGTCAACCGTTGGGGCTGCGTTAATGCAAGTGTGCAGGCAGGGCTGGCTCCAGGCACCAGCCGAGCAAGCTCGTGCTTGGGGCGGCAGATTCTATGGGGCGGCATTCCGCCCAATCGTAGGGCGGCACGGACGCTTTTTTTTTTTTTTTTGTTCGCTGATCCGGCTGCCCAGTAGGGGGCGGCAGTGCAGAGGACGGGAGCGCCCTCCTGGGAGCAGGCTGCGTGCTCCGTCTGCTCCAGCCGGTGCCAGGTCTGTAGCAAGCCCGGCAGGGCAGCCAGCGTCCTTCCCTCCCTGCTGACCGGAGCGGCGCAGAGACCTCTCGGCAGGCGGCATGGCAGTTGGGGCCACGTGGCGAGCGCCCCGCTGAAGCCCTGGCCGCCCCCCTTCTCTCTCTTCCCCAGCTCCCTCCCCTTCCCCCCCGCTAGCTGGGGCACGTCTGCAGTGCAGGAAGTCCCCCTGCATCCTGGCTCCGGCCGCCCCGCAGGTTTTTTTTTTTTTTTTTTCCCCCTTGCTTTGCCGCTCTGGCCTCCCCCCAGGTTTTTTTTTGCTTTGCCGTTCTGGCCGCCCTGATTTCTTTTGTTGTTGTTGTTGCTTGGGGCGGCAAAAAAGCCAGACCCGGCCCTGTGTGCAGAGCAATAAATCCAGGCCTTACAGGGCCACCGGCAAGGTGAAAGAGCAAATTTGTACAGAGATACAGAACATGTTGGACCTGGGGGTAATTAAGGAATCTGACAGCTCGTGGACATCCCCTGTGGTCTTGGTCCCCCAAAAGGGATGGCGCTGTAAGATTTTGTGTTGACTATAGAAAACTTAATGCTGCCACTGTATCAGACGCGTACCCCATGCCAAGAATTGATGACATGCTGGATGTGCTAAGCCAAGCCAAATACCTCAGTACTTTTGACCTGACCTGAGCTGACTCATGTGCCACAGCTGCTCTAAGACTCCATAACTTGTTCCCCCGTATTTCCAGAGTCTGTCTTTGCTTGAGTAGCTGCTCTGAGCCTACTTCTAGCTTCCTTCTGGTTCCTTTACTCTCAATGGGCCTCTTTGTCTGCTCCTGCAGCTCCCTGGACTTTATAGCCTGCTTAGGTTCGGAGTCACGAGATAAATAAGCAGTTTCCCTACAGTTCTGGCAGCCGTTAGTTCAGTCATGTGTGATGATGATACCACTCAGGACAGAAGTTGATCCCAGAAACCAGGCCATTGTTGGTTTTGTAGTGGATAAACAACTGGGAAATTGCTTTTGGACTGGGAATGACAGAGATGGGCAAGAGATGTGAGGACACTCCCTTTGTCATGGCCTGCCCACCCCCTTCTACCGCTTGACAGCAGGACTCACCTAAAATCCCCAGAGCTAGACCTATCTCACTGGGTTCAATGTGAGTTTTCCATGAGTAAAGTCAAATAAGAACCTTGAGGTTTGGTCTGTTAACTACAACAGAAGTTTTTTCTAAGTAAAGTATCCAGGATTCGGCTCTGACAAAATATTTATCATTATGTTCTCCCGGGTTTTAATTTTGAGTTTATAAATCCAAAGCACTGAGCAAGGCTTTGCCATGCCAACAGCCCACTTGTGCCCACGTCTACTTGTGTTACACATACCACGCTCCGCAAATACAGCGTGTCTAATGATATTCACAAATAGCTGGTTCAATTGATTGTGGAATAAATTATTTGCAAATTAATGTTTCCACTATTAGACCTGCTCCAGAGAAAGTTGAACCATATTTGACAAATAAACTAGTTGATTTTTTTGGTTGTTGGCAAATAATGGGTGAAGACTTTTAGCAAAGGACGGGAAAAGATGGGGCAATTCCTAGGAGCTGCTTGGGTCTGTGGGAAGCCAAGGGCTGGTTGGTTATTTGCTGTGGTTGGACAAGGCTATGTTCATGCTCCTTCCAAATGTGCTCCCCACACCTCCCTCGCTCCATTCCCCATGCCCTTTGGGCACATCTTCCTTATATGGAACTGACCAACTGCAAATTTCCCCATTCCCATCCCAGGAGGGCTTGTCTCGATCTAGCCAACTGGCTTCTGTAGAGCACATTCTAGTAGAGATGGATACAAACCAAAACCCTGAATCTGAACACTTTCCCCCAATTTTTTGTGAAAGTCAGGATTCAAATCCAGATCAGAATCAGGATCCATTGTGGCTGGCTCATGGACTGAACCAAACCCTTGGATCCAAAATGGCCGTGAATTTATGGGGGCCGGGGAGATGGGTCAATCTGGATCTGAACTCTACGTGCTTCAGGCCCATCGCTTCTTTTCAGGAATGAATCCCAGCACGGCTGAGACCTAGAACTTACCAAGCCTCGCACACAGAATGAAGTGCTGACAGGACTGAAAATGCTAGGAACTGACTACGTTCCTGAAGAGTGGCAGATGGTCTAGCAAACTAGACCGTTAATCCAGCCAAATTATGGCAACAGATGTTTGAAGATGTTTGCATTCAAATTCAAACTGTTAGCCCTCTTGGATGAACCATACAGAACGAGGACGTTCACTCTCCTTATTAATTAAAAGCAAAAAAAAAAAAAATCCACATTGGTGATTGTGCCAAATTGCTGAAGCGTTTTTCACCTGCTGTAATTGAAAGCATTGCTTTTCCCCTTCAGGTGTAAAGGGAGATCCTGCGCTAAAGAAGGCCGAGAATCTCGCCGGTCTCTCTCCCAGCTCTGCCAGGCTGGACATTTTTAAAGGCCACAAAATAGTTAAAAAACACGCTTCTGTGTAACAGCAGGATCCACTGGAAGAACGGTGAAAGATTGGCGGACTGTAATGATGTGCGCTCGCTGTATGGAAATGCCCACCAGCCATCTGCAGTGTCCTCTCCGCTACACATAAGGGGGATGCGGCATCAACAGGAAGAGGGAGCATTATTGATGCTCTTGCCTCGGGGAGGGAAGCAGATAATGGATGTGGGATGTTGGCCGTGCTTTGTCATCAAACGAGGGGCCTGAAAGATGGTGCACTGGAATATTATCAGTCATTCCTTGATCAAGATGTAATACTATCAAGGTCCTTCTCTCTCTCTCTCTCTCTCTCTCTCTGCACTACTGAGTGCTTTCATATTGGAGGCTGCTATAGACTTTGACCTGTTTGGGCTAGTGTGCGGGGCCCTCCAACTCCCCCCCCCTTTAACCAATGAGACCCCCCAAAATCTGAAAGTGATGTGAACTTTATTCGATCACACAATCCTGATCTATAAGGACCCAGCTTGAAAACATCGTAGCAATAAAAAAACCAACCCTCTGACTTCCTCCACATGCCAGACTCCCGCCCTCTCTGTATCTTTATATATTATGTGTGGGCGTGCGCATGCTTAAATGTTATTTGTACGGTGCTATTGACAGGAATAGCACTTTACAGATAAATAAAAAGGTCAGTCCCTGCCTTGAGATTGCCATAACACAGCCAGGGCTGGCAAACATGGGGGTTTTATCACTTCTCACCTGTATTTAGGCAGATCAAATCATTACATATTTTACAGCACTCTGTAATGGCTTGATGCAGCCAAATGAGACCTCCCTCCCAGGGAGCGTAAGCGGCATATTAGCTTTATCACTTGATGACTCATAAAATGGTGTGCACCCCTTAGTGATTACCTGGCTTGCTCGACACATCTCTGCAGGGAGGATATATAAATGTTTGCATGATCAGTTTAAGAATGTAATGGCCCTTTCCATCTGCTTGTGAAATGTGGTGGCTTCCCTATTCATGTACCCATTGTATAGAGGAGTAAACCGAGGTACAGAGGTATTCATTGTCTTGCCCAGGGTTTCTCAGTGAGTGAGTGGCAGAGGTGGCATTAGAACCCAGGGCATCTTGACTTCCAAAGTCTCAGACACTCTGTGGATTGAGAAGCTGTTTCTAGAATGGTAAACCAAAAGGTATCAAAAGCAATGATAAGCCCTCAAAAAGTATTTGTTCCATGGGGACCTTAAGGGAGTCAGAGCAGTTCATTGCACTGCCAATGAAATTATTTAGATCCTTGTTTCTGTGAAATGAATGGGGGCTGGTTGGGATGGAGATGGAGGAAATAAGAACAGCCATTCTGGGTCAGACCAATACTCCATCTAGCCCAGTATCCTGTCTTCCAACAGTGGCCAGTGCCAGATGATTCAGAGGGAATGAACAGAACAGGGTGGTGATCCATCCTTTCGTCCAGTCCTAGCTCTGACAGTCAGAAGTTTAGGACCCCCCGGAGCATGGGGCTGTGTCCCTGACTACCTTGGCTAATCGCCCTTGATGTATCTATCCTCCATGAACTTATCTAATCCTTTTTTGAACCTAGTTTTACTTTTGGCCTTCACAACATCCTGTCATAACAAGTTCCACAGGTTGACTCTGTGCTGTGTGAAGAAGTACTTCTTTATGTCTGTTTTAAACCTGCTACCTATTAATTTCATTGGATGTGTTATGTTATGTCCATTCTTGTGTTATGTGAAGAGGTAAATAACACTCCCCTATTCACTTTTTCCACGCCATTCATGACCTTAGTCGTCTCTTTTCCAAGCTGAACAATCACACGCTTATTAACCTCTACTCATATGGAAACTGTTCCATACCCCTAATCATTTTTGTTTCCCTTCTCGGTACCTTTTCTAATTCTAATATATCTTTTTTGAGATGGGGCGACTAGAATTGCATGTAGTATTCAAGGTGTGGGTGTACCATGGCTTTATATAGTGGCATGATGATATTTTATGTCTTCTCATCTATTCCTTTCCTAATGGTTCTTAACATGCCAGTGGCTTTTTTGACTGGTGCTGCACTTTGAGCAAGTGTTTTCAGAGAACTATCCACAATGACTCCAAAATTTCTTTGTTGAGTGGGAACAACTAATTTAGACCCCAGCATTTTGTATGTACAGTTGCAATTATGTTTTCCAATGTGCATTACGTTGCACTTGTCAACACTGAATTTCATCTGGCATTCTGTTGCCCAGTCACCCAGTTTTGGGAGATCCATTTGTAACTCTTAGCAGATAGCTTTGGACTTAACTATCTTGAGTAGTTTTGTATTGTCTGCAAACTTTGCCATCCCTTTTCCAGATCATTTATGAATGTGTTGAACAGCACTGGTCTGGGTACAGATCATTGAGGGACCTCGCTATTTACACCTCATTGTGAAAACTGACCATTTATTCCTACCCTTTGTTTCCTGTCTTTTAGCCAATTGCTGATCTATAAGAGGACCGTACCTCTTATCCCCTGACTGCTTACTTTGCTTCAGAGCCTTTGGTGAGGGACCTTGTCAAAGGTGTCCTGAAAGTCCAAGTTCACTATACCAACTGGATCACCTTTGTCCACATGCTTGCTGACATTCTTAAAGAATTCTAATAGATTGGTGAGGCGTGATTTCCCTTTATAAAAGTGTTGACTCTTTCCCTAACATATTGTATTCATTTTTGTGTCTGAGAATTCTGTTCTTTACTATAGTTTCAACCAATTTGCCTAGTACTGAAGTTAGTCTTACTGGCCTGTAATTGCCAGGATCGCCTCTGGAGTCTTTTTAAAAATCCACATTACATTAGCTTATCTCCAGTCATCTGGTGCAGAGGCTGATTTAAGTGGTAGGTTACATACCACAGTCAGTAGTTCTGCAATTTCATCTTTGAGTTCCTTCAGAGCTCTTGAGTAAATACTATCTGGTCCTGGTGATTTATTATTGGAATAAGGACAGGAAAGTAGCAGTAGGTTAAGCATGATTGCACTTAAACTTAGGTCCCCCAAGCCTCTGTACTGGGACCGGTACCAATTTCATAGGTCAGTCTTTTAAGCAGAGTACGTTATCCACATTAGAAGTGGGCGGACAACTGACACATTTAGCTTTTTCTCTTCACAAGTTAATCTTGATCAGGTTGTGGTTTACAAATGTGTTCATTGTGCTCAGGAACTTGACAAATAGTTTGTACAAACAAACATCAGCATATGGATCGTTTTCAAAATGAATCCTATGAGTAGTCATTTAAGGAACCAAATCACACACTGCACATAAGTCATGTGGTATTGTTTCCAATTCCTAGTTGGATGATCTAGGATTTATAAACAGGGGAAATTCCTTTTTTTTTGGTTCCCAAGTTGTGAAATTCATAATTTATTTGAAGAAACTTTTGTACAAATATTAAAATGAGCTTTTCAAAATGGCCATGAACATACTTCACAAATGCACTCCTTCCCACTGATGACGCGTATACTTTCTTGTGAACAAAAATTCACTCAAATAAATACTTGCAAGTAAAACAGTCTGTGAATACAAGCAAAGTGAAGGGATGGATTTCATTATCAAGAATGTTCATCCAAAATTAAACACTGGGAAACAGGATAGAAAACTGGTGCAGTGAAGGAAATGATGTGGCAGCTTTTGAGAGAGTAACAGTAACAGGCGGGGAAGAAGTCTACAAATTTGACATTTGGGCCAAGATTTTTGAAAAGTGACTATTGATTCTAGGTGCCTTGATTTTTGGATGCCCAACTGAAAAAGGCCTGAATATCAAAGGGTGTGTGCTCAGCAATTTCTGAAATCAAGCCTTCAGAAGGCATGAAGATGGGCTCCAAAGTTTCAGGCATCCAAAAATCACTAGTCAATTCTGGAAAATGTGACCTTTATTTTGACAATTATTTCACTCTCATAACTATGGAATGGTGATGAGTGGGGAGGGCTGTTATTGGGCCTGGTGAGACACTTATATGGTGACGTCAAAATGACCATTTCTTCTCTTTGCCAGATATTTCTTCTGTCTGACGTGGTACATTCTGAGAGCATGTCCTCTTTTCCTGCTTTCCTGTGGCTTGCTTCTCTTTCATTTAGTTCTTTTCCTACAATGTACAGCAGTGAACCAACAAAAATTATGATGTTGGGACAATGAACACAGTTGATATTGTTCCCACTTTTGAATTTTTTATTTTATAACTGCTGGTGCTTCCTTCACCACTGCTTCATACAATATATTTCCAAGGGTTTGTGCCACTCTTCTCAGGAATGTGTGAATTCCTTCCCTGCCAGATAGATTGGCAACAAAGTTGGTAATCGGCTTCTTGCAGTATCTGGATCTTCCCCCTGATTGTGTTCTAGGAAGCTCTGTTTGTAATGAAATAGAGGAGGCAAAGACAGCAGCTGATGCTGTGAATGTTGGTTAGGGTTATGGTGGGGGAAAAAAACACAGTGCACAGATATATAATTACAGTTTATACACATATATTCTATATCTGTAACATATATTTATAGGGGTGTGTGTGTGTGTGTGTGTGTGTGTGTGTGTGTGTGTGTGTGTGTG
>NW_020664420.1:7669617-7840300 GCF_002925995.2 Terrapene triunguis | reverse complement strand
GTGTGTGTGTGTGTGTGTGTGTGTGTGTGTGTGTGTGTGTGTGTGTGTATCTATCTATATCTTTAACTGTTTTTTGTTTCAATCATCCAGGTCTGATCAATACAATGCAACCAGTATGACTGCAATTTGCTTCTTTCAACCGACTAAGCAAATTTTAGAAGGAAAATTCATTTTCACCTTGGTTTGCAGATTTCAGGATGGACCTTAAGATTTAGTGTTCCAACCCGCAAGGAATCCAACAGGTTGTTGTTTCTCCAATTGCGGGTGAATTGATCATGTAAAACAGGCATATAGTGGGATAAAAGAGAAGGAAACGCTCATTTGAAGTTTACCAGCTATCTGGGTGAACTTGTAACCACGATGTGGCCCAAATTCTCTCTGTTTTTGATACTCAGCAGCAGTGTAGTTCTGCAGATCGGGCATTGGACTGGGCAGCAGGAGACTTGGAGTCTGTTCCCAGCTTGCTACTGACCTGCTCTGGGACCTTGGGTGAGTCACCTCTCTTTCCCCTCCCATTCGTTGTCTGTCTTTGTGGTCAGTACGCTCTCTGGGCATGAGGGGTGAATCGGGGAGCGAGCCTCCTACCCTGGGTAGACAGGCGCATGCCAGCATGCTAAAAATAGCTGTGTGGACATTGGAGCACCGTTGGAGGCTTGGGGTAGCCACCCGAGCTCACGTTCACTCTGCCATCTGGGTCCACGCTCTGGTGGCTAGCCAGAAACTTTGCTGGTGCTGCAACATCAACATAGCTAGTTTTTTGCACGCTAGCATAAATCTGTCTACCCGGGCTGGGCCGCTTGCAGTGTAGACGTACCCAAGGAGGCCCTGATCTTGGCTGGTGATAGTGGAATACAAATGACTAAAAATAACAACTAGTCACTGGAGAAACTCTTGATTTACATCAGTGTAAGACAGACCAGAATCTGGTCCATAAGAGATCGTTTTAAAGAAGCTCAAATACATATTGAGGGCTGGCAATATGATTGATCCTTACTCAGGTTAGTACAACAGTTATTACCCTGGATGCAGGTTTTCCAGGGCATGGATTGGAACATGAAATCGCTCTCTCCATGAGAGGTTTTATTGCAAGGATTCTTGTTGAATCCAAATGAATAAGATAAATGTCTATCAGGGATGGTCTAGACAGTATTTGGTCCTGCCATGAGGGCGGGGAACTGGACTCGATGACCTCTCGAGGTCCTTTCCAGTCCTAGAATCTACGAATCTATAAAACGCCAGTGTGGCAGAAGCTCTCCATGCAGTTTTACGAGCACTAAACCAGCAAACACAAAGTGTATAGGTAACTCCTACATTTCCCCACATCTCCCTCTCCTGGCTTCCTTACTGTGCTTCTCTCAGCTCCCTCTGGTGACATGTCCTTCTTTTACAGTGCTGGACTTCAACAGGCTCAGCTGCACTTAATTAGCTTTGAATTTTGAGCGCTTCCCTGAATTGCCTCCGTCCTGATGGGAAATTAGCTCCAAAACACCAGGTCAATATGTGGCTTGGCAGAGCTTCATCCTAGGACCAGCACTGTGGGTGTGGGTACATGCAGCAGAACTTTGGGGTCCTCTTCGGGTGGTGCCAAAAGATGGAAGCACCTTGTGACACCAGGAAACCGCTCTCAAAATCCATTTGGATCTCTAATTATTACTGGACACATCCTCAGCCAAACGGTAGCTAGGATTTTTTTTTAACTAATTCCGAAACTGATAAAATATCCCTAGTTTCTATCTGCTGCTTTCTTATAAATCACAGTGACATTTCCATTCTCTCCATGGGGGTGTAATAAGCAGATGTGATGAAGAGTTTACATGGCACTGCAATAGATCATCTATCACAACGGATGTACACTGAGCAGATCAAGAGTGAGATTTACTCCCGGGAGCACCCCCCAGAGAGAGATCTCAGGGCTTAGTTAAAGATCATTGTCTCGTTCATCATCTCATCACTGATTTTGGCATCTCTTTCGTCTATATATGATTCTATAGGGAGTGCGGTCTGATAATTAGAGGAGCCAGGACTTCTTGGTTCTACTCCTTGTCTTTTAAATTAAATAAATTATGCCACTGACTGGCTGAGCGACCTTGAGCAAGTCACTTAATGCCCTTTGGGTGACAAGCAAGGGGTTCAGGGGATTGTCTAGGCTTGTGTTTGGCCAAGCCTAAGTTGTCTGAGAGCCTGGTGGCTGGATGGGGTGAGGTATGCCCTGATGGAACAGGTATCAAAGGAATAGCTTCAGAAAAGACCAGGGAAGTTAAAGGGCTGTTCCAGCTACTCAGAGGCATGACTAAGCCAGGAGTCGTAGGTTCTGGTGCTTAGAGCAGCAGCCCTATGCTGTAGGGGCTGTAGCCTGATGCAGACAGCAGAGAGTAAGGGCTCCTCCCCCATGCACATCTAGGAGCAGCAGAGAGAGAAAGAGACAGATGGGCAGATTTACTGAACGTTTATGGGATTAGTATGGGGAGGAGGAAGGTTGGGAGTAGGGTCAGGGCTAGGAGGGCTGAGAAGGGAGGCGGTGGAAAGGCTTGGGGCTCCCATATCGGTGTTTCAAGAGAAGGGGTGACTAGAGGATAGGGGGACAGCACTGTGGATAGGCTGCAGAGCAGCACCTGACTCTGTTGGGGCCATACATTGTGAGACAGCTTTGGGGAGGGAGCGCAGGGGAGAGGAGTTTCCTTTCCCCTCCTAATAGGAGACCCTTGCAGGACCTTCCTTAACCTTGTAGGTCATAGAGAGGTGCAGCCATTCAGCACCTCTGAGAAACCGAATGGGCAGCTAGAGTGGCCATGCTAGGGGAGAGCCATGCCTTCTCCGTCCCAGCCAGGGTCTGAAGTGCACTCGGCATCCTGGTTGCTTTTCAAAGGGCCACCAGCAACACAGCTTGCACCCCCATCCCTCTCCAGGGCCCACGGAGGAGCAATGCCGTTGACAGAAATAGAAAACATACCTGTTCCATGGTTACAATACGGTTACGTGTAATGCAAACACGATGTTAATGGTTTTGGTGGCCAGATACCCAGGATCGAGCCATATCCTGCCCTTGTCCCATGCAGCATTTCCTGGTTAACACACCATATATAGGAAGGAGAAATGGATTTGAACGGAAATCTTGAATTCAAGGGAAAGTTTGGATCCAGATGCAAACTTTGCATCTCATAGAATTTAAGGCCAGAAGGAACCATCATGATCATGTAGTCTGATCTCCTGCACATCGCAGGCCACAGAACCTCACCCACCCACTCCTGTCAGAGGCCCATAACTTCTGGCTGGGTTACTGCAGTCATCAAATCTTGATTTACAGATTTCAAGTGACTGAGAATCCATCTCAAGCCTCTCTAATAGAAAGTGCTTGCCACTGCAACGAAGCCACCTCTGCAGTGAAACACAGCAGCTGTTTAACTGCGCACAGCAATGCTGCTCAACAGTGCGTGATTGGGAGGTTAGAAGCTCAGGGCTATGACTGAGATACCTACTGTCCATCACTTTGTCCTTCCCCAGAAAGGGAAGGCTTGAAGCTAGGTGGCGGTAACAGGCAGTGTGGGAAGGATAAAATTGTAGTGGTGCTTCACCCACTTGAGCAAATATCTGTGGATTAAAGTTTTGTTCTTAAATGTAAGTTTTGTTGTTGTCAAGTGCCGTTAGTTTGTCTTTCAATGGCTCTGTGGTCTAGTGATGAATTAAGACATCTGTGGACCAAATTTGCCCCTAAGTACATGCTTGCAAATCCTACTTTACTCAATGGTCATTGTATGTGTGCATAACTAAGGGTAGATTTTGGATATGGTTTTAAATTGAAGGGAAGGTTATTTGCGTACTTTTTTTGGATTTAAACATCCCGTGAAACTTCCTTAGGATTGCTCAACTTAATCAAAAAATAATTTTTCAAAACCCTCTATGTTCACTAACCTGACCTGGAAGCGAGCAGTTTTTGCACTGCTAATCTAATCCTGATCTATCAATCTGTCCCTTAAACATTCATCATGCTTTGTGGAACAAATTCCATTGACTAACACCAAATTCTGGAAACAAGCCCCTCCGTTCCTGTGAGACAGGAGGAATTTTAAAATACCAGGACACTATCTATGTACAGTGATGCTGGAACAATTTTTATAGTGGGAGTTCTGAGAGCCATTGAACCAAACTGTAAACCCTGTATATAATGGAAACCACGTCAAGCCAGGGGGTGCAGCAACACCCCCGACACCCCCAGTTCCAGCACCTATGTCTATGTATCCACATTTCTAATATACCCATCACCATATGTAGTGAATTCTCTTATAGCTCTTAATGTTTCAGTTTGTTTTTGTATTTCAAACACAACAAATACAGACTTTTTAAACACTATTGTCTCAGTCTTCAAAACGCACCTCTGTCCAAATGCTTCTTAAATCGGGATTCTATTTTGGCTTTGATAATTCTTCTGCGGCTTCCAAGATATGTAGAGAATAATGTGTGAGGGCTGTGGGGATCTACTGTAGGTGTTAATGCATGGAATAAATTCCTAACTATTATAGTCCATAAATCCCATGTGATTTACAGTGCTGCAGTCACTGTTAGCACACTGTCATTTTAGGATATGACAATCATGTTTAACTACATGAGTACACAGACTGGTATGTTCAGAGGCACCTGCTAATAATGAAAGTCTGTTTATATTGGAGTAGAACGAATAACTTCAATGCATTTCAATATATAAACTGCAATTTTGGTTATAGTGAAGCCTTCAATTAAAGTGAAGCTGTCATACATACTGATCATATTGACCTAAAATGCTGCATAAACTCGATGTTTAACAATTTGCTGTAACAGAAAGTAACGTAACGTGGGCTCAAGGTGTCCAGCCTCAGGGCACAGTATCCTTTCTGTTTTTTTCTGTAGTGGCTTTACCCACCTGTAATTGCAGTCGAAGGTAGGAGCCAGAAGATATTTCTTTGCAGACGAGACAGTGGTTGTGTTGTTATGGTATATTATGTTACTTTCCATTAGACCAAAAACTTTTCATCTCTAACCCTAGGAGGTGACCTATAGTAAATACAGTGTCATATTTAGCTTTTGTAAATAGCTCAGTGCTCATGAATGTTTTATAGTGGGGGTAAATATTACGTTCTCTTCACTTATTTACATCCGCACAGCATCACAGAAGACTTGTTGGTATTAAATATTAATCGGTAGCTTCAGTGAATCTATGCTTTTGTCAAAAGTGCATCAGGCCACACATCTTTTTCTGGCCTCACACGTTCCTAAACCACAGGATCTTCTGAAGAAAGAACTGGAAGTGCATTACCAGTGTCTTACCAAACTGTCTCTCAGGGTGGATGGCCACAGTTTCCATTGGCTGATCCCTCTGATGCAACAGAAGGATGGGAAAAAAAATCTCACAGGCCCTTCACTGGGCTATTTGAGAGGCCAGTGGTATAAATGCATGTATCCAATGATTTGGCCTGATCCTGAATTTCTTATACCTCCCGAACCCGTCCCCTGTGTAAGGATTTCATAGATTCATAAAGCCAGCAGGGTCCATTACAGTATCTAGTGTGACCTCCTGTATATCACAGGCCATAGAACGTCACCCAGTTCCTCTTGTATTGATCCCCATCACTCGTGTTTGGATAAAGCACATCTTCCAGAAAGGCCTCCAGTCTCAATCTGAAGACATCAAGAGATGGAGAATCCACCATTTCCCTTGGTAGCTTGTTCTAATGGTTAGTTGCCCTCGCTGTTAAAAACTTGTGCCTAATTTCTAATTTGAATTTGTCTGGCTTCAGCTTCCAGTCACCGGTCCTTGCTATATCTTTCCCTGCCTTCCCTTTAGTACCTAGGCTCCCCGTGAAGGCACTTATACATTGTAATCAAGTCACCTCTCAGTCTTCTTTTTTGATAAGCTCGACAGACTGAGCTTCTTTAGTCTCTCACTGTAAGACATTTTCTTCAGCCCTCAAATAATTTTAGTGGCTCTTCCCTGTGCTCTCTCCCATTTTCCATCAAGTTTTTTTAAAATTGGACACCAGAACTGGGCACAGAATTCCAGTGTTGGTCTCACCACTTATAGAGATACCTGGGTAAAAATCACCACCCCGCTCCCAGCACTACTCTGCTCTTTATACATCCAAGGATCATTAGTCCTTTTTGCCACAGAGCCACACTGGGAGCTCATGCTGAGTTGCTTGTCCACTCTGACCCCTAAATCCTTTTCGGAGTCACTGTTTCCCAGGACACAGGCCCACGTTCTCTAGGTATGGCTTGCATTCCTAGTGTGTTATCCCTTTGCATTGGGCAGCATTAAAATGCTCTTCGCTTGAATGGGATCAGTATTCCAGAGAGAGCAGTAGAAGAGGGAGGGGAGTGGGAAGGAGGTCTATAGGCATGAGATTAGGAGTGGTGCCGTCGGGGGGGTGGGTGGGTGGGAGGGATGCCATGAGGAGGCGGCAGCAGAGAAGGGTGTGACTGTGGGATCTGGTGACCAGATGCCCCGATTTTATGGGGACAGTCCTGATTTTGGGGGCTTTTTCTTATATAGGCACCTATTACCCCCCACCCCCTGTCCTGATTTTTTTTACACTTGCTGTCTGGTCCCCCTAGATCTGAGTTTGTGCTGGCGGGAGGAGGGGGAAGATCAGGATGAAGAAGGAAGAGGAGCAGGTAAAGCTGGTGGGAGCTGTAGTGGCGTGAGGATAATATGGATGGGGGAATGGAGCCAGAGGGGGAATGGGAGGAGGGCTACTGTGATGCAGAAGAGGGAGTGTGGTGAGAACCATGGGTGAGTGGCAGATGGAGAAGATAAACAAACAAGAAGTGGAGTTGGCAAAAGGCTGTGAATCCCCTTCCCCTCTCCCCATCACCCCGGAATTAGGCAACTAGAATGTGCTCCCCAGTCCCGAGAGGGGAAAAGAAGGTGGCCAAGCTCTGGCAGTGGGAGGATCTGGGGGGGGATGACACCAAGGCAAGAGAGTCCCCCTGGTGCTTGAAGCAGGTGTTGCAGCCTGCTGCTCTCACACACCTTTGGTCTATAGCATCCTTTCCCTGGTCAGTACAGATCACCCTGTTGGCTGAGTGCTGATCTGGCTCCCTGCCCTTCTGAGGCGTGACTTGTTGCTCAATCCTTGCTCTAAGTGGGATTGGCTCATTACAATATTCTCAGCTGGGTTGCTTGACCAAGGGTAGTAAAGGTGCTTGTATCATGTATATTTATAAAACCAGTGTAGCACCTGTGACGTTTGCATTAAGCTTTCAATTTGTTCTGCAGGGGGTGGAATTGCTAAATCAACCAGGTGCCAGCGGACTGTGCACATCTGATATATGCTATCATTGCTTTCATTTACCAACTGTTAGAGACAGGTTGTGTTTGCATTCTACCTTAATCAGTGTTAAATTAAAGCAAAGGCAAAAAGATCATTAATTTTTTCCCTTAAGTACCTGCTGGATAAGATTTTCCACTAGTGATTTTTGGGGTGCCTCCATTTTGGGGTATCTAAACCTTAAAGGGGCCTGATTTTTAGAGGATGCATTCCCAGCACTTTCTGAAAATCAAGGGGCTTGAAGGTATCTCAAGTTGCGTACCCAAAATCACCAGTCACTTTTGTGTTGATTTTGACCATTTCTAATTTTTAAAAAAATACTGTACTGTGATTATCTTAAATTTTGAAACAAGCTGGTGTTTTGAATAAGAAAACTGGAATTTTTTATTTTGAAAAGGTCAAAACAAACTGTTCTGGCAATTTCCAAACTTTTAAAAAAAATTATTTCTTCAAGTAGAATAATTTGTCTTAACTGACCCATTCCCACAAAAAGAATTGTTGTTGTTATCTGATCAAAAATGTTTTGTCAAAATTCCCAACCAGCTCTATTGTAGGGCCAGGTCCAAATTTAGATATGGGTGAGATTTTAAAAAACGCTCATTGTCATGAGAGCACTGTTAAAAAACAACAATGAGCCCTTTTGAGAATCCCATTTGATGTGGTTCTTCCTTACAACATGGGACCTCAGAGCCTGACCCAACTTCTGTTCCAATCAACAGAATGACTCCCATTGACCTGAATGGAAGCTGGAGCAAGATCTTGGGGATTAACCCATTGAACTAAGTGATTCCTTCCGCAAAGCACAGAATAAGCAGCCGGGGAATGTGGGTTGACAAGAGTACCCTGCCAATCGAGGGCTATGTATATGCAGATAGCTGGGTATGGAGCTGGGGGAATAATTTGTAATGAATAGTTGCCTTGAAAATGTCTTTTGGAATGCAATAGAATATAATCTTTTTGTAGGCTTTTGAAACCATTCTATAGAATTTAATAGAAAATTATATCCTTGCTATAGAATTCTACAGGATGGGTGAAAAGCAACAATAGAAAGATCTCATTGTCCGTTACATTTTCTAGGAATTTAAAGCAATGTCTATAGAATCTTATTAAATTTCTACACAACCCTCTTAGTTTCATCCTATTAAGTTCTATCGGACTTTTCCGTAAGGATTTATTTGATGAATTTCATCTCTTTTTCTGTTCACACGTTGTCCGTGAACATTGAAATCTAGGGGAAAATCATGTGCAGGAGTATTTTTTGAGTAAGGAGTGCTCAAGATTTAGATACTTTAGAAACCCGAAGAAGTTTGCACTAAGATCTTGATTCAGCAATCTACTTAAGCAGGCATGCAGCTTCTAGCATGTGTCTAGTCCCATGGGCTTCAGTGGGGCTGTTCACAGTTACACCAGTTTTACACTAGTATAACTGCACTGATTTCATTGGTGGTGGTCATGATTCACATGGGTGTGACTGAGTGGAGAACCAGGCCCATTGTGTGTAATAGCATGTTTGCTTTGGGAGGTTATGGACATGCTACCAGTAGAGGGCAGTAGATTTGATGGTGTGTGTACAAATTCCAAGCTGCTGCATTTTTAAAGTATTTATTTGTAAAAGATCTGTTTGTGTTTTGCACCTGCAGAGATGACCTCCATCCGTTCCTTCTGACTCTAAGGCTGAGTGGGGTCACTGACTATGCCCTGGTGTGTATCAGAGAAGTGGTTACTTAGACACAGAGGACAGGTGGTGGAATGATGTTTAAAGGCATTGATTTTACATGGAAGATGCATTCTGCCCTTAATTAACCCCATGAATACCTTCTTTAAATGGCCAGTGTCTAATTTTTCTATGAGATGTTCCCCAATCCATCCAACCAAAAGACCAAGCAGACAAAAAATATACAATAGAAAAGAAAGTCTTTTGGTTTCATTAACTATCTGTTTTTCTGACCTAGGGCCTGCTCCATTGACTTCAATGGCTCTTACTTGGCAAGAAATACGCTCACTGCCCCCCATGAACCAAACCCATTAAAATGATTGCCGAACGCTGAGTGAATAGTGATATAGACATGAGTTTGCCAGGTAACCATCAGCCTGGAGAGGCAATGTAGTTATTTGTAAATAGCTAACAAGTTTTGCAACATCCATTATGCTCTAGAATAGGCCACTACCGAGGACAAACCTACAAAACAACTAAACTGCATTATAGAACCTTTAAGCCCTTTAAAATTTCCTAACCTCCGAAATCTCCTCTTAGGATCCAGTTATGGCATCACAATGTCAAGCGCTAATCTCTCCATTAAAGCCTTTTCACCTATTTCCTCAGCTGCACACAATGTACGTATTTAGACAAAAGCAGCGGCTTTTGGAGCCATTAAAGGCTCAGGCCAAAAGTAAAGATGATTTTCTTATGGCCGAGAATGTCTGTCAGCCAGGGTGGGAAAAATATATCATTCTTTTGCTGACCTTTAGTTAAGATAACCTGTGAGTGTTGGGATTACAATGTTGTGGCTAAGATTACTGTGGTATTTAAATATTATGCTATTAGCCAAATGCTGGCATATATAAACCTGTGATAATTGTCTCTCTCTATTTGCTGTCAGTGCTCTGGTTTTATCTGTCGGATTCAGCTCACAGCTGGTCCTTTAAAATCTCCTCCTCCCTGCTTATAAACAGTTATTTATATTTACAGCATTGAACAAAATCTTTCTTCTTTTGTTTTGTGACCTCGACACACTTTGCTTTAATTTACTGATCAGTGACTGACCCTCCTAATTAAAGCAAATATGTTCCGTTTTCAGGAGGTTATGCTGCATTTTCATCCAGCCTTTCCAGGGTGCGTCCATGTTCAACAGAACTATATTTCAACGTCTGTGATTTATTCCATCCTGATTTTTAACTGCACGGATCCCAGAACTGTGTTTTGTTCCTAGAGTCAATAAATGAGAAGAAAAATGAGGCTCTCTGACTTAAGCAAAGGAAACTGGGTTTACTAGGGACACTACTTTGCTGATAATCGTGTGTAAGAAAAATGTAATTAAGGGCCTGATCCTGCATGCCTGACTCACCCCAAACCGTCAGTGTTTCAGTGGGAGTTTTGCCTTTTGAAGGACTGTGGGATGGGGCCTCAGACAATTTTCAAGGTGGACATTTTTGCTTTGCAATGGGGCCTAATATCCCATTGCCTTTGAGTCACATACACCTCTGTGACGGGAGAGCAAATAACTCCACAAGAGGCAAAGCAATGGGAGAACCTGGCCCAGTGTTTCTGCTTTTGTTTTTCTTATGAAATGTAATAGTGCCTTCCATCTATGGCCACCAAAATCCAGGAATAGAAATGGAGGTGCTTTACTTTTCTAGGTGAGTAACTGGAATGGCTGCTGTATAGGATGCCACAGGGAAGGAGGAGTGGTACCAGGACATTGGGAGGACGCTGAACAAACCAGACGCCAAGAAGCCACTCTGACATACAGCTGCAGAAGGAAGCTAGCTAGCCAGAAGGTAGCCTGTGTCTTTGACCCTGACGATAGGTGGGTGAGAGCTTGGGGCAATGAAAGAGTTGGAGATTGACTGGGGAGAGGCTCTGAACCAGGTTAGTGCACAGGGGTTGTATGTGGTGGTCAGCAATCACCCTGTAACAAAGACTCTGACAGGGGTCAGCTTCATTCACTGTTTAATTGATCAGCACCGAGCGGCACGAGCCCCTGCATAACATAGCTGGTTGTCAGAGCCTCTTAAAGGTACAGTTCCCCACACCGTAGGCCTTTGCCTTGGGGCCTGGCTCCTGGAGTCATTGCATATAGGAAGGAAAAATTCAACTGCTCTTGCACATTTACAGTGTTCAAAATTAACGATACGAGCTCGGGAAAGGGACCAGGCTGTCACTGGGGACAGCTCTGCTCAGTGTGTAGCTGCAGTCCAAAAAGCTAAAATGAAGTTAAGATGGGAAATAATAAAGAGATAATTATAAAGCGTATAATGCAGCCTCACCTGGATACAGTGTGCTGGACGGGTCACTCCATCTCCAAACGGATATTGCAGAAATAGAGAGGGGTCAGAGACAGACACTGAATAACATACAAGCAGTTCTCCGGCTCTTGATCAAGAGAGTTTGAAAAGATTAGGGTTATTTACCATAGCGAGGGCACGAGTGAGAGAGGACATGATAAAAATATATAAAATCATGAATAGCCTAAAGGGAGAAGGTCAAGCTTCAGTTCTCCCTGTCTCACAACAGAAGAACAAGGGACGAGTCAATGACACTGAATGATGGCAAATTCAAAACGGATAAAAGGAAAGACGTTTTCACACAGTGTATAATTAGAGTGTGGAACTCAGGCCTCAGGATGTCCGTAAGGCCAAGAATTTAGCAAGATTCAAAACGGGACAGGACATTTATATGGCTATCAAGAATATGCAGAGTTATTGCTATTAATAACAAAGAATTATTAATCAGAAAGGATATTAAACCTCATGCTTCAGGGCTAAGCCAATCTCTAACTACTAGAGACCAGGATGAGACCTAATGTGGGGACAGAGTATCACACATCTGCCCACTGTGGAGTTCTTACACCTTCTTCTTTAGTGTCTGGCACTGGCCACTGTCAGGAACGGGATATTGAACTGGATAGACCTGGGGTCTGATCAAGTCTAAGGATTCCTCTGTTCTTGTGTCATGTGATTACATCAATGTAAGCTTTCATTAAAAAACACATTTCTAGCTTTTATGGTTGCAAAAAATGTTGATTATGTGGCCCAGGTGTAACTGATGCAGCGCTGTCTGCCTGAGTCTGCAGAGAGCCTGAAACAGTAGCTCTGATATTGTAAATGGTCCCCATACATCTCAATGGAGTGTGAACTCCAAGACCTCCTGCTATGGGGAGCCCCTTCAGCACTACCCTATCAGAGGGTGGAAGAATGCAGAAAACCTCACCCAGTCACTTCCTGCTGCCAGCCCAGCCTTTCGAGCAGGAGGGAGAACCCCTGCTGCCAGCTCTGCTATTCCTGAGGGGAGGAGATACTGCTGCTCCTCAGGGTGTGAAAAGAGCCCCATGCTACTGCCCCTGCCTCTCCGCGAGGAGGGGAGGGCCTCCACATGGGGGATTGGGTCTCAGACCTTACGGCGCCTAGGGCCCCAGATAGCCTTAGCCACCCTTGAAGTGACCCCAGCTTTGTCCACATAGAAAAGTTGTTCTGCACTAACTATACGGATATAGTTAAAGCAGTACAAACACCTCCCCTGCTCCCTGGTGTGGATGCAGTTTTACTGGTATAAAGATGCCTTAGACCAGTCCAGCTATTTCCATATGGGAAGGGGAATAAGTTACAGCATTATAAAGCATCTTTATACCAGTACAACTACATCCACAGTAGGGGTTGTACCAGTATAACTACACTGGTTTAAAAAAACCCCCACATCCCTAATTGACCTAGTCAGACCAGTACAGAAACTGTGTGTCAACCAGGCCCCAGAGACCCTGCCTCCACATAGGGTTAACAGCTCTGGAAGATAGTGTTACAGGGAACTGCTACCCTACTGGCTGTATATGTTTGTGAAGACAGAGCACTGAAGTGATTTGCCCAGGGTCACACAGGGAGGTTGTGGCAGAACTTGAATCTAGATCTTCTGAGTCCCCATTGCATGGCATAACCACAAGATCACCTCTCCTGTCTGACTACTGAGACCCCTCAGATCCTATTAGGCCAAATCCTGAGGTCCTTGTTGACTTTTGACTTAGTCCTTACTCAACCAACCCCACTCCCTCAGAGAACAATAGGAGTTTAAGGTGCTTCAGAAAGGAAATGTTCAGCACCTTGTCTAACTCCCTGCCCATGTTATTTATTGAGTACCAAGCAATGGGAGGCAGTGTGGCCTAGTGGATAAACAACACTGGACTGGCACTCGGGAGACCTGGGTTCTGTGCCTGGCTCTACCACTGTCCTTGGGCAAGTCACTGCCTCATGCTGTGCCTCAGTTTCCCCATCTGTAAAATGGGGATAACGATACTGATTTCCTTTGTAAAGAACTTTGGGATCTACTGATGAAAAGTGCTGTATAAGAGCTGGTATTGTGATAGGATCAGTACCTGTGTGCTGCATGGAGCTTCTGCATTTCCAAGGGCCGGAAGGTGAGATGGTGTTTTCCTTGTAGAAAGCTGTGGACAGTGGCTGTTCTGTCCTAGCCTGTGCTTTTCATAATCTCTCTCTTCTCCTATCTCTCATGTTCCCTGCTGTTTATCAGAATTTTTAGTTGTTATTCTTTACACTGCTGTGGTCTCAGTATCCAGTTAAGTGGAGCCTTATATTAGCCATACTACCTAACAGTGTGACATCTGTGAATGGCTTTCTAATTACACAAATAAATCAGCGTGATTGGAAATTCTTGAGATTTTATTGGGAAGGAAATTTATAGTGATTAAAACCAATTAATTTTGGGTTTCTGTTCATCCAGTGGTCTCGGATGCTTCGGTTTCTACCTGCATTGTCTCAAGGAAGTGGTGTTGGTGAAACAATAAATTAATTGATTTCTGGACGATGTGATAAGTGTAGAATTTTCCAAATGAGTTTGCTATGCATCTTGCATCAGTTGCAGCGTTTCTGTTTTAGCATCTGAAAATATCATTCAGGGCTTTTACTAAAGATTCAGACAGACTGAATGGAATCTTTTTTTAATCAAAATAAAGAACCCTTTTTAATTACTCAGACTCCTTCACAGTTGGAGGTAATAATTGTCTTACGTTCTTAAGTAGCACTGTTATTAGCCTTCCCTAGAGCTGTTCTATTTTCCAGAAGTTAGCAACAGTGTCTGTTGAATGCCAGGATAGAGGATGTGTCAGCTTCAATATTTCTATGTCTTCAATGCAAGCCAGACTCTTCAGTGGTGGGAATTCAATGTATTGAGTCAAGCCTCTTTGTCCTGTGCCAACATTCCCAGAATGTCTACATACAGGAACATCCCGACTGGGCTACAGGAGGCAGGGCACATTTAATAAATAGCAGGGGGAATAGTCAGACCCAGATTTTCAGAACTGTGTGCTTGCAATTGTGCCTGCAAAAATGTGTGTACACCTTGGCAGTTGTATGGCTAATGACCGGAGGTTGCAACTGAGGGGATTGAAGGTGTAAATTGTACGTGTACCGTTTTGTGCTTGTGATTTGGAAAATCTGGCCTAAATCTAGAAAATAAAATCTCCAGTGGATATGGTGGAACTGCTCGGTATGCAATAAAACTTTAATTCCTACAGATAGTGCCATTGGTTTAGGGGGACTGGAGATGAAATAAGATACCAGATTTTGGATGACAGCTGTGTTGAAAAGGCATGCAGGTTGTCCATAGTTTGTTAATAAGCCAGAGTCAAATTGTTTGTTACTCGCAGGTGGGGAATGCAGATAGAGACCATACAGGAAGAAATTTAATTTGTCCCCCTTGTTTAAATTCCCCCAGTATTTCTACAATATTCCTCCCAGACATCTTTGCATTTTCTCAGGACATTTTTCTGCCAATACATCAAGGGATTCATTCTACAGTTGAACCTCAGAGTTACAAACACCAGAGTTAGAACTGACCGGTCAACCACACACCTCATTTGGAACCGGAAGTACGCAATCAGGCAGCAGCAGAGGGGGGGAAAAAAGAAGCAGCAAATTTAGTACAATACTGTGTTAAATATAAACTGCTAAAGAAATAAAGGGAAAGTTTAAAAAAAAAATTGACAAGGTAAGGAAACTTTCTGTACCTGTTTCATTTAAATAAAGATGGTTAAAAGCAGCATTTTTCTTCTGCATAGTAAAATGTCTAAGTTGTATTAAGTCAATGTTCAGCGGTAAACTTTTGAAAAAACAACCATAACGTTTTGTTTAGGTTACGAACAACCTCCATTCCCGAGGGACTCGTAACTCTGAGGTTCTACTGTAATTTTGTGTACTCCAGTATATGCTGGTCTAATACCGTTGACTTCAGTGGAGTTATTCCTGATTTACACTAATGTAAGCGAGAGCAGAATTAGACACCAAGTCCTCAAAAGAAGCTGTTTCTACCAGGCATTGAAACCAATCCTTTAATGTGAGAGGATTTAGATTCCATCACCTACGCAGCAATAATCTCTTATTATATTCAACAGTCTTGCTAATTCAGCCTGCTTCTTGTCTGAATGAGAGAGAGAGAGCTTTTATTTCAGTGAAATTGTCCAAGGGTATTGAACCTATTGGCTGAGGTTGTTGTTATCTTACTATTGTCAGATCAATGGGCATGAGTGGAGGATATGACCAATAACCATGTTATTTCCTTGACACTTCCAAGGAACCAGCCAAAATCAGCCTCCTAATAAAGGCAGAACTTGAGAACCACAAAGAGAGTAATAATACAAGAGGCATGTTCACAGTGGTCAGACTTTTTACCCAAAAGTTTTCCCCGTAATTGAACGTAATAAAAGATCATGACGGAAGAGTCCTTAGTGAAGGTGATATAAAACTGTGGCGGAGAGATTACTGTGCCAATCTGCATGCCTCATCAAAGCCACTCACAATACAGGATGACAGAAAGATGAGGATGGAGCCAGAGCCATAAATCCTGAAGAGGAAATGGTGCATGCTATTATGAAAATGAAGCCAGGGAAAACACCAGGGGTGGATAACGTACCGGCAAAATTGTTAAAAGGGAGTGGTGACTGTGGAACTGGTCTCATGGAAAATTTGCACTGATGCATGGATGACTAGAAATTGGCTGCACAACTGAAAGGAGGGAATATTTCTGTCCTTACCAAAGAAAGGAGAGATTGCAGAGTGTAGTAACGATTGTATGATCTCCCTGATACTTCACACAAGCGAAGTGCTGCTCTACATAATCCAGGATCGCACAAAGCGAATGATAGAAGCAGAACTTACCACCACAATGAGCTAGTTTCAGAGAGGGACAAGGCACACAGAATCAAATTGTGAACATCTATCACATCATTGAACAATGCAGGGAGTACAATCACCCACTGATCGTGTGTTTCATTGACTACCCAAAAGCATTTGATACCGTCCAACATGAGTGTCTTTGGAGGATACTGGCAGACCGGGGGATTCCAAAGCATTTAATTAAACTCATTGCAAGTCTCTACCATCAACAACAGACCACAGTGTGAACAGCAGCAGGCAACAGCAAGTGGGTTTTCCACCGGATGGGGTATGAGACAAGGGTGTAGTCTGTTCCCAAGCCTTGTTATTATGAGACAAACCCTGAAAGATTTTGACAAAATGGAAGGAGATGGGATTTCCATTCATTGAATTACATTGGTGGTTGTAGCAAAGAACATTGTGTCATCAGCATATGTAAGATCAGTTAAGAGGTGTACTTGTTAATTGCTTCCTTTCTACAGTTGCTACAGCTCTTCAAAGGAGGGGCTGGGTTCTAGGATGCTTCCCAGGTGGTAGCATGGAAGTCTGGCCTATGGCTGGGGGGCGGTCTTAGGGCCACAGCAGGAGGCATTCTGGACAGATGGGCGAGGTGGGAGCGTGGGAAGAAGAGAAGTGGAAAGGTCAGGGGAGAGAAAAGGGCAGTAGTTGACACAAGAGGTGACCAAGGCCTAGACAAGAGTTTGAGTAGTGGGGATAGGGAGGAAGGGATGGATTTTTTTAATAAAGCTGAAGAAGCATTGGGATAACTTCCTAATGAAAGGACGAAAATAAGCTGAGATAAGGAGTCATTATTCTGGCATCAGGGTCAACATCCCTAGAAAGTCAGGCTCTAATTTTTTGGGAAGGATCTTCCTCGGTGTTCCACTGTCTTTTTCAGAGGTTTGTGTTGCGGTGGCTCATCCCTGTGGTACTGATTCCCTCTGCAGCTGGTTGGCGTGACTCTGAGGCTGGCTGGAGGGGGTTGTCTGAGAGAGAGATGCTTCCTTCTCCCTCTCTATCCTTCTCCAGGGTTGACCATGCTGCTTCCTGCTGGCCCAGGGAGCAAGGCACCAAGCTCAGTTCATCATCCCTGTGTTGTAGGCAGGTTGTAGTGCTGCCTCCAGACCAGCCTGGGTGTTTTACTCTTTTGCTTCAATTTGAAACATCAGTTAATCAAGCCCTGCAAACAATCTTTGAGGTCAGTAGTAGTCGTACCCTCATTTTATGGATGGGGCAAATGAGACACAGAAAGGTTCTCCCAGCAAATCACTAACGACTAAGGTGGGTCCTGACTCCTAGTCCACTGCTATAACCATATAATCATTTGATTTGGTACCGCAGAGCATTCTGATTGAAAAATTAGCACTATACAATGGAGGTATTTCTACTGAGATTTTGTAGGCATCAGTTCTAAGGCAATGCTAGGCACCATTCAATATTTTTATAAAATCTATCTGGAAGTAAACCTAATACCACTGTTGATGTGCTGATGACACAAGGAGTGGCAAATTATGATGAGGGCAAGACAGTTGTATAGAGTGACCTGGATCATTAGGTAAACTGGGCCTATTCAAACAAAATGCATTTTAATTCAGCCGAATACATGGTCATACAACGAGGAGCAAAGAATGAAAAGGAGTGACTCTGAGAAGAATTTAGGGGTTGTAGTGAACAAACAATTAAACATGAGCTCCCATTGTGGTTCTGAGGGGAAAGGAAGCAAATGAGATCCTTGGATGTATTAGCAGGAGTGCAGCGAGTAAGAATAGGGAAGTGATTTTACTTCTGCATACAGTACTAGTGAGACTGGTACTGGAGTCCTGCAGTTGGAAAAACTGGAGAGGGTGCAGAAAAGAATGACAAAAATGATTTGGGGGCTGGCAAAGATGCCTTACAGTGAGAGCATTAAGGAGCTCAATCTGTTTAGCTTCTCAAAAAAGATTGAGAGATGGCTTGATTATGACTATAAATATATAGATATATTTTTATGGAGATATCCTATCTCCTAGAACTGGAAGGGACCTTGAAAGGTCATCAAGTCCAGCCCCCTGCTTTCACTAGCAGGACCAAGTACTGATTATGCCTCAGATCCCTAAGTGGCCCCCTCAAAGATTGAGCTCACAACCCTGGGTTTAGTGGGCCAATGCTCAAACCACTGAGCTAGTCCTCCCCCTACAATTTTTATGGAGCTATCCTATCTCCTAGAACTGGAAGGGACCTTGAAAGGGGTATTTTAATATTTTAATATTTAATATTTTATATTATTTATTTATAATATTTATTAAAATATTTAATTTTTTAATTAGGAGAAAATATTGGCTACTAAAGGGTTCTTTAATCTAGCAGAAAGAGACATAATAAGAACCAATGGCTAGAAGCTGAAGCCAGACAAATTCAAATTAGAAATTAGATGCAAGTTTTTAACTATGAGGGTGATGAACTATTGGAACGAGTGATGGATTCTCCATCTCTTGATGTCTTCAGGTCAAGACTGGATGCCTTTCTAGACAAGTTTTGGGCTCAATACAGGGGCAACCGAGTGCAATTGCATAGCCCATGTTATACAGGAGGGCAGACGAGGGGACCTAATGGTCTTTTCTGGCCTTAAAAATCTATGAATGAATCTATGAATTGGACTCTCTTTCCCTACTGAGCTGAACATAGAACCCAGGAGTCCTGACTTCAAATATCCATTTTGCAGTGTCTCTTAGACAGCAGCATTGTGGGGGATTTCTCTTCTTCCTCCTGCCTATTATTTGCTAATACTATCATGACTTTCTGGTGTGGGGTTCAAAGCACCAGTGAGATATCGCTGTTTCCCCTGTTAACATCTGCTAAGATCCTAAATGTCAGTATGTAACTGATGCCACAGATAGGTTATCTGGCCTCTGTATTGAGACAAAAATCAAAACTCTGATATTAGTAAAAGGAACAGAACTTCTCATCCACAAATTCTCAGATAATCTTTATGGTTGTAGAAGCAAATCTAGCCAGAATATCAAGTCGTCTGTAGATATCCCAGGATCTGGTCTAACACAAGATCCTGGCTTGCCTGCTTAAACATAATACCAACTGAACTGATCAGCTGAATGTAATATTAATTAATTAATACAATCTTTATACTGGGTGAGGCTCAATTTAGCTGATGTCAGCTCTAGTTCCCAGATGGGACCAGTTTTCAACGTAGCACTCATTTTATACTAACCCATCTAAAGAAAGCCATATGACCAGAAATACTGTGAAACTCAGTATAACTAGACAGAGTTGCTGAGTAGATTTTCCTGTGGGGGTGGGGTAAGTGTAACATGTTGTAATGGTATACAGTTGTTATATTTGTGATATAACTGATTATGTTAATATAAAATGGTTTGGCTTTTAATTCTTCCTCTCTCTGTTGACGCATTTAAAATCTAGATCGAGTTAGAAAATTTTCAATGGAAAATGTCATTTTGTCAAACTCAAAATGCTTCATGGAAATGTGACAATTTAGATAAAATTTCATTTAGGAAAAATATCCAAATGAAGCGTTTCAAAGATGTCAATTCAATATTGGAACAGAACATTTTGAATTTTCATTTCAAAATGGCTTTTCATTTCAAATTTTTAATTTTTTTAAAAAAGGTACAATCTGAATGAAATGTTTAGATTAGATTGAAATGAAATGTTTCCATTGGCCCCAAATGAATTTTTTTGTAAGTTATGTTGAGCAGGAAATTTAGAAATGTTTAGTTTTTATTCTAATTCAGGCCAAAAACAAAATTAGAAATTGTGGAATTTTCCATTGACATGAGAATTCTGCTTTTCACCCACCTCTATTAATATCTGAAACATAACTGACATAGAGAACACTTTCTTTGCAATATAATGGTAAAAGAAAGACAACATAAACTAATGAGATAAGGACTTGAGAGAAAATTAATTGCAATTAGTATTATCAGCTGAATGTCCCTTTGCTTGCATACAGATCAATTTAATTGGATATCTACTTGTTTTAGTATTATGAGGACATGCATATCCTATCCCCTCTGATTTGTCTCTTGTCTAAACAGGGCGTATGTTCAATCTCTATAAACATTTTCATGATGCTAATTATTTTTATTTACTGTTTCTGATCCCCTATTTATTCTAGATCTTTTTTTAGATGGGTTGACCAATACTGAATGTAGTATTTAAGATAGGAGCATCCCATTGGTTTATATAATGATACAGGAATCTTTCTTAGCTGCTATAATTCCCAGGATACATTTTACCTGACATAATTTTTATTGGCTTCGCGAAGGCCGCATTCTTATTTTTGAAGGACAACTGTTACCCATCCTGCTCTTGTTTTTCTAGCATTCACATTTCCCTTTTTTTATGCCGGGGTATACACTTGTTCTCTGATTCTGTAATGGCTGCTTACGTGGCCGCTCTGCTGGTCTAAGGATTTTCGTTTCCTCACTTTTGACTTTATGGGTCATCTTGACTAGTTTCCTTATATTTTAAACCCCCCATCGCTAAAGTTCAGTATGTGGTATTTGGTATGAATCTTCCCCCTAGGAAGGTTATTTTACTTAGTGACTCAACTATAGTTTCTTTTTAAACTGGCTCTTGTGTGTGACTTAGGTCTATATCGAGAACAGCCTCTCCTCTTGTGTTCTCTAGAACTACCAGTTCCAAGAATCCGTTGATTAAGTGTCAACAAATTTCTACTTTAACCTTTGTCCCATTGTTACATATGACCAGTTTCTATCTGGACAGTCGAAATTACCAGCTATTACTGCTTTAACTCTTTGCTCTCCCTTAACATGGTGCACTCAATACCCAGTAAAATATTCCTATTACTTTTTTTGTGTCTCCTTATGACCTGGGTTTGTATCCATGCAGATTCTGCGGTATGGTCATTTCCATTTATAACTGTCATCCCATTGGCTTCTACGGAATCTTTCAGCTATTGTGCCATTCACAGACCTATACCACCTAGCTTGTCCCTCCTGTAGAGTTCCTACTCCGGTAACAGGACCACCCAGAGGGGCAGGCAAGTGGGGCAATTTGCCCCAGGCCCCGGACCCCGCAGGGGCCCCCATGAGAATATAGTATTCTATAGTATTGTAACTTTTTTTTTATGGAAGGGGCCCCCGAAATTGCTTTGCCCCAGGCCCCCTGAATCCTCTGGGCAGCCCTGTCCGGTAATAAAGAATCCCATTGACTTTTGTCATTCCACCATGTTTCAGAAATGCGTTTGTCAGGGTCCCCTTCTACTGGCATGCATGATAGTTCACCTGCTTGTGCTTCTAAGCTTCTCCCAATTTGTAGACAAACAGAGTAGGGCTAGATTCTGATCTCAGGTTGGTGTAATCCTGGAGCAACTCCACTGATTTATTAAAGGATTACAAAGTGTTACTGAGATTACAATCCATCCCATTGTTTTTATTTTTGCCTGGAGACCTATTTTTAAAATGTAATTTCTCTGTCCTGTTGTTTTTCTGGACTGTCCCTCTGCAAACTCAACCTGTCCCTTCTTCATCTTTGCTGCAACTTCTATCTTCGATGGTGATAGTTACCTCGATATTACTGGTCAATAAATGTCATTTTTCACAGGAAATTTCAAAAAATTGTTTTTTTCCAGAAAAAAATAAAATTCCCAGGAAAATATGAAAAAAGGGAGTGAAAGGGGGAAAATTGAGGGAAAATTAGTTTTCAAAAAAATTGGTTTTCATTCTGAAAAAGAAACAGATTTTTAAAATTTAGCAAAAACAAAAAAAAAATGCCATTTTCTGTCAACAATATGGTTTTGATGGAAAACTTTCAAAGTTCTAGTCACATGATCTTGAAGGAAACCAGACACAGGTAAGAGCTGAGTCTAGCTACCTCTTAGATTATGGCTCTGGGGTCCGGCTTCAGAGCCCGAGCTCCAGCTTGAGCGGCAACTTCAAAGTTTCCTCTAAGGCCTGGTCTACACTACGACTTTAATTCGGATTTAGCTGCGTTAATCCGAATTAATCCTTAACCCGTCCACACAACGGAGCCAGTTACTTCGAATTAAAGGGCGCTTAAAATCGATTTCTGTACTCCACCCCGACGAGCGGAGTAGCACCAAAATCGATTTTGTTAATTCGAATTAGGGGTAGTGTGGCCGCACACCACCGAATTAATGTGGTTAAATTAATGGGGTAGTGTGGCCGCACACCACCGAATTAATGTGGTTAAAAACCGAATTAATGTGCTTAGTGTGGCCGCGCACAATCGAATTTATACAATCTGTTTCCCAAATTCGAATTATCTAAATTCGAATTAATCTCGTAGTGTAGACGTACCCTAAGTTTAGATGTGGCTAGTGTCTACTGAACCATCTCCGCTATACTTTAGTACACATCTATGAATTGGGCTTGACTTTGAGATTCCATTCATGAGGAAGTATTCTGAAGTTAACCTACACATTTCCAGACTTTTGCAGGAGATGAACCTCGCATTGTGAAGATACTGGGAAATAAACAGTTTGAGACTCATTCTCAGCATTTTAGGTAAATAAGAAGTCAGGAAGCAAAGGGCCTTGTCTACAGTAGGGATTCTATCCACTGGTTTAACTCCACAAGTGTAAACCTGTAGTGTAGACAGGTAAAGCTTTTCTATTGGTGCAGCTAAACCCTGCTTGAAACATGTCCACACTAGGGGATGCACTAGGGCTACTAGCTACCAATGGCTGCAACCAGTGCAAATCCCCGGGAGTCAAAGAGTTAAATTGCTTGTATGTTACAGGTATTTTTCATTGGAGAAGCCCCCTGTCAGAAAGTGGTATCTTTTTGCATGTGAGTTTTAGAATGCTTTTGTGCTAATGCATTTATATTGTGACTGCAAAAAGCTTTTTTTAAAGAGGAAGATAAATCTTACCCAAATCTGATAATCATTTTTTAAAATCTGTGCTCTGCGATTTATGTTGATGTTTTTTTCTCCCCCTAGAAAAAAAGACCCCCCCCCCCCACTGCATCGAAGACAGAAATAATAGCTTGTAAGTACTTAAAAGCTTATGGATAGGAAACTTAAAACTGGTCGGATTCAGCCCAAATCCTATCAGATTTTCTTCGTTCTCATAAACCTTTAATCAGCTCCCATGGGGCATTTTTGCTAACCATAAAACATGTGATTAGAAGACACATGAACTACTAGAATTATGACAGCAAGATGGGCTTTGACTTTAGTCCGACTTAAGAATGGGAATTTAAGAAACCATTCAACTGATAGGACTAGCTGATTGCCCTAGGAAAGGCGGCGGGGGGGAGGGGGGAGTCATGTGGAAGGGCTTCCATCTTTGCTAAGAAAAGCCAATCTTGGTAAATGGCTCATTAACAGGATCTCAGCATCTCACAAACTCTTGATAGTCTTGACTGCTTCGTGACTGAAACTGTTATGCACTCATCTGTGCATGTAGACACACACACACACACACACACAGACACACACACACACACACACACAGCCTTGATCACTACCTTTTAAAGCCCTTAATCAATCTTTAGTTATCTCAACGACTGTCTGCCTGCCTCTGTCTGCATCCCATTGTACCAGCTAGGATTAACGGGGTACTGAATCTGGAGGTCCCTGGAATGAAACTCCCAGGGTAATTATCTCAGCAGAGGGTAGTAACCCTTGAAATTCACTTCCACAGGCGATCAGGATGAGCCTCAATGCAAGACCCATCTCTTCACACCAGCCTTCTCCCAATAGTGATTCTAGAGAGCCATTTAACAGTGGGAGGCAATATCATGTAGCGGATTGAGCAGTGGGTCTGCAGGCAGGAAACGTGGTTTTTATTCCTAGCTCTGTGACATAAGGCATGTCACTTCCTATATGTTCCCTCTCGCACCTTTTGTCTGTCTTGTCTACTTAGAATGCCAACTCTTTGGGGCAGGAATTGTCTCTTACTATGTGTCTTAATGGATCTAGCACAATAGAGGCCCCAGCTGAGATAAGACACCATGTGCCACCATAATAATAATTACTAGGAGATAGCCCCTGAGGCTGATCCAACTTAAGAAGAGACTTTAGATTAGGACAGGAAGGGAGTATTGGTCCCTTTATGACAGAATTTATATATTTATATACATTATATTTCAGGGTCAAACAGCTATTAAGGTGATAGGTGCACTGGAATGTTGTAGCTAGTCTAATTGCACTATATTATATGCTACTGATTAAATTATTTACTAGTGCACGAATTTGCAAGTTTTTCACTTGGTCATTTTTTTTTTTAAAGAATTGAATTTGTTGTTTGTGAAAGGTGCTGGCTGGACAGAGCTTTTTGGTGAGAGAACAAGTTGGGTGTGCAAGTGTAACCCTCTGGTGAGGGTGTTTCACAGGTCCCCAATCCACAGAGAATTTGAAAGTGTTACTTGCAGCTCCAGGCAGAGAGTGTTAGCCTGAGCTGTAGCAGCTCATGCTTTTAGCACCAGAGGTCCCCAGTTCAATTCCTAGTGTCAGACAAGATGGTGGCCATCACAGAAACAGAATCAATTCTGGTATGAAAATTTCCCAAGCTGTGTCTTAGACCTATTTTGAAAGGACCTCCCTATTTTGCAAGGTCAAGGTAATTCACTCTCTGAGGTAATTCAATTCATGGTCAGCCTATTCGGAGTTCCATTGAGGGACCCACTTAGTCCCAAATGGGGTGGTGTGGACAGCTGTCCCCCAGGAAGTGGTGGAGTGACACCACCAATCCATTTCACATGGACATGAGATGGTTGTTGGGAGTGAAGGCAACCTTTGATTGTCAAGTGCAGTTTCTGAGCATTCTTAAAGTTGTTCTGAAGAGATCAACAACATGGAAAAAAACAAAAACCTGCCCACACTAACAGTCTGGTCAGTTGTACAGGAATGGTCTGTCTTGAGATGGATTCTGCACCTTATTGCAAGGGTTTGTTGAAGGAAAGCTAGTCATTAAGACCTCAGAACAGCTGAATGCTCTACTGGAAGACATTCAGATACTATGGAGATGAGGGAAGTACTTCAAGAAAGTGTATAGAATAAGAATAGAAAATACAACACAGCGATATCAGAAGAGGGTGAGTTTCCGGCAGGGTATTTACCATGTAGGACTTTCAATTTTCTGAACCCCAAATGGCCAGAATCAGGATTATAATGCAGGGGTTTCTACATCCAGAACTGTGTTTAGATCACTACCCCACACTGCGCTCTCTCTCTCTGTGAATATATTCTTGTGTTGCTATGCAAGCCTCGATGTCAATTCTTGGCATCCAATGCTTTCTTTCCCAGGGTTACTGTCATTTGTCTAATTTTGTCAGCAACAATTATTTCTTATCACTGAGTAGGAAATAGGCTAAAGAGAGTACAGCAGTAATTAGTGGTTTACAGTAGAGAGAGTCAATACACACACAGTTCTTCATTCACGTTGAACAATTGAACGATCAGCCTCACTCCTCCTATATCAAATGCAAGTTAGGTTCAGTGGCCTATCTGAAATGAGTTGCTGGTCTGTGATGGGGTGTATAAGCCCTACACTGAGGAACTAAGGGTTAATGAGCAACTCTGGACCCAGAAGGCCTTGCGCAGCCACACCTACTGCCTGCTAGGCATGCTCCTAATGGAAGCAGAGCTCAAAAGGGAGTGGGCCATGTCAGTCAGCGGGACAGAGTGAGGAATCAGTCCTACATGGTTAGCTCCTGCAGGGAGGCTGCAGGAACTCCACACTGCCTGGACCAAACCCCACTGCTGAGCTGCCAAAGCCCCCCCTGTGAAGACCAGGAACAATGGGCTGGATCACTGCCAGGGAGAATCCCCTGCTTGGTGAGTCCATAAGCAGACTTTATTGTGACTCTGGAGGAGCAGAGGCTGCGGTAGGTAGTGTCCCAGGGACCAGGCCTGGGGATGTCTGCCCCAGGCCTCATATCCGACCTGCCAGTCACAGGGCCCTGGGTTGGAACTTGGTGAAGCAAGGAGGGCCTGGGTTCCCCTGCCCATGGTCCCACAGATTTTCGCAACTGAGTGACACTGCTGGGCTCCGATAACATTCCCCCTGACGTGATCTCAGACATATTCCAGGTACACAGGCGCCTACTTGGTAGTAGTCACCACAGTTAACATTGTTGGTTGCCTCACCGGAGAGGCCAAGGACTGATAGCCTTAGAGTGCCATACCCTCTTCCCTCTAGAGCAAGCCCCTCCATGCCAGAACTGAGACACATAGGCATAGCATTGTGGGGAAGCTAGCCCTGTTCTACACTCAGGGCCAGCTCCAGCTTTTTTGCTGCCCCAAACGGCGAAGAAAAATAAACAAACAAAAAAAGATAAAGCCGCGATCGGCGGCAGCTCTACCGCACTGCTTCATTCTTCGGCGGCAATTCGGCGGCCGGTCCTTCCCTCTGAGAGGGACCGAGGGACCCGTCGCTGAATTGCCGCCGAAGACCTGGACGTGCCGCCCCTTTCCATTGGCCGCCCCAAGCACCTGCTTCCTGTGCTGGTGCCTGGAGCCGACCCTGTCTACGCTATAAAAAGTACCTTTCGGAGGTCCCTTTGTAACATGGCACCCCCTTAGAATTTTTAAAGCCCAGTTTGGTCTAGTAGTATAGAATAGATGAGCTGACACCATGTTTTTAACCGTGTTCGCGAATCATGCTCCAGCTGCAGGCTTTGCAGGGCTGTAGCACTGGGGGAAGAAACTTAAAACATATTTTGCTGCTGTCCACGTTGCAAGAATGAACTAAGCTGTAACTGCAACCTCTCTCTACTCATATTGTGACAAAGTCCTCTGACAGAACAGATTTTAGAGAGCAGGTGAAATCTAAATTTTAACAACCTGGAAAACATGGTACCTGAGCTATCTTCTGTCCTTGGTGTCCCAAACTGCATCAGGTGCCAAGTCATCAGATGGACTAGTCTTAATTTGGAAAAGTTTTGAGTTTAATAAAATCTAGCTCAATTGCAGTAGAACATGTCTGGGTCCTTTTACAGCAAGGTAATGAAACAGGGAACTAAGTAGCAACCATAAACTATGAGAGCATGGATTTTCTGAGCACTACACAGAAAAGACACAGGAATTTTATGTGCATGCAGATACAAAGCTACAAATAGCTATTGTTCAAATGGGAATGGTTGGGTCACTTGGACTGGAGTCTTCAACTCGCAATGACTTTTAACAGGCAACATCTGACAGTACCAAAGCCCCTTGCAGCCCTGGGTGAAATTATGATAACAAGAGAAAAAAGCTATTACTGCCACCATGCTTTCATTATGCAAATGATATTAAGATAGGCTGTGCGGATCGCCCGTGGCTATGCTATAATCTCCATGCAGTGATTATAATGTGTCAAACTTAGTCATTTTGATTATGACATGTTAATTACATGCCATCCTCATGCAGACATGAATATTACTCGCAGTCAAACAAAACACAAATTGGGGGCATTGGTGTTTTTTTATTTTGTTTTTGTTAGAAATTTTGTTGATTAAATGGATTAAAAGATAAAGAGCTACGTAATATTGTAAACTCATTAAATATCAGCAAACAGCTCCTTGCTTGGCTGGCTGGCTGGAGTGTTTTTTACAAACCGATCAGCAGCTGCATTTTTTTAACGTCTGAGCAGGGGCAAAATTTAAAAATCTATTTTGTAAAATCCTCCCATATTCAGGTTCTTTTTAAAGCCATGGAATACATGGCATTGCTGAGCAGTTTAACTTTTAACCCTGCTGAGGCTGCTAAGGGAAAAGAAAAAGGAACTGCAGACTCTTGGAACTTCACAGCTAGGCCTGGTCTATACGGGGAAAAGTATTAAAAAAAAATTCCACTGGTTCTAACACGGCTTCAGCTGAACCAGTGGAAGCCCTAATGTAGACAAGGTTTCTGTGGCTGGATATATTGTTATCACTGGTCAGTTAGATTTGCCTATCTGTCAGACTGGTCCCTATCACCATAGCTCAATGCCTCCCATTACTTTGAAGATTACTCTGTGCTCTCCTTTCCTTCCTGGCCCCCTAGAGCAGGCTTGGGGCTATATTTTGCGAGGGTTTTTTTAGAGGATGGGTGATCAAGTGAGTATTCCATTTGGATCTTAGCTAGGCAAGGTGAGAGGCCATTCTGATTTCTTCTGGCAGTGAATTCTGAATTCTTGGTCCAGCTCCTGTGAAGGTTCTGTCTCCTATGGGCACAAGCCCCTTGCTGCTGGTGGACAGTATCATTGTTCCAGCAGAATGCAGCTGTTGTGGTGGGGAGAATACAACATAACAGAATAACTAAAAAGAGGAACAAATAAACCAGATGGCTGATTTTTCCCTATCAGGGAGTGTTGGTCTTTCTGTTATTATTGATCCAACAGTAGGCGCTCACACAGGATTGGGTTCCCTTTGTGCTAAGCCCTTTATGAATACATAGGATGAAACAGTCCCTATCCCAAAGAGCATTCAGTCTCAGTAGAAAAGGGAAAGCAGAGGCATAGAGCGGTAAAACGACGAGGTCACAGAGTCACATATAAAACTCTGGTCTCCTCATGCCCAATGTGATGTTTCCTTCACTAGACCACACTGCCTCTCAAATCCCGTTTTTCAAATACAGCAATGAATGCTGGGATTGGGCTAAAGAAGGTACCCCATCTTACACTCTGTCAAAACAATTCCTCTGCGGGACTTCCTGCTATTCTTTGCAGAAAAAAAGTGAGGGTTTTTTAGACTTTCCTATTGAAAATTTGTTCTAAAACATAGCTATTTTGTAGTGTGGCCCAGTGGAAAATACAATTTCAGGGGAGAAGGTTCAATAAAATATTCCCTCTATGATGAAATGTGTCATTAAATATAGAAATAAATCAGACATGGACCATCCCAGTGAGATTCCAGGAATGAAATATCTAGGTAAGAGCTGAATTGCTGAGGAGGGAAGTGGGAAGCCCTTAATACGGAGCAATTCTTAACTAGATTTGTAAATAGCCGGTACTGCTGCTCGCCTGATTAATTTGGGGAAAATAAGCCTCACTAAAGGTGTTTTCCAAGTACATCTGCGATCCATGCTTTTAAAATGTTAAGAATAAAATATTAACATCTAAACAAAGGTATTGTCTTTGGTAATTAAATGCTTTGAACTACTGATTCATTAGCAGAGATCTCATCCTCGTTTGTCCCCTCTTGAACTAACTTTTTGGAAGTATGAGTGAGAGGATGTGTGGGGGTCACATTCGAACCCACACCATGTTTGTGGAAGTGACTCTCTTGTTCAGCGCATGCTGCTCCTCCCGCTTCTTTGTTTAGAAGCCATGCCCTGGCTGCCATCCCCATAATGATACAGTTAGCAGCAGGGTTGGCACATGTTGCTACAGCAGCACCATGTAGTCAGATGGAAAGTGCCCTCCCGTCAGATGGGTGGCTTCGACCTTGGAATGTAGCCTAAGGGAGGTGTTGCCATGATGGAGAAGCAGACAGAGTCGTACACATGGAAAAAGAGTAGGCAGTTCAACAGTTGGAGCAGGCCTAGAGGACGCAGAAGAATTAGAGAGGGAGAGAAGCCTGGGCATGGAAAAAGAGACAAAAGGTCTTGGTCTAGAAGCCCTTACGTCTGATTCTTATTTTCTTTGTGATCCTGGGCAAGTCACTGAACCAGGCTGTGTCTCCACGTGGGCCTGTAAGGGTGAATTCAGAATGTGTGTGTGACGGGTTGGATCACAGAAACCGCCTTGGGGCTGCCAACTGATGTGCCAAGACTACTCCTGCCCCTGCTTTCCCTGCCGGCTTGGGACTCCAGAACCCTGCCTGGTTGTGCCAGACACGCTTGCCGGGTACAAACACAGACCCAGGTCTGAACCACATCCCACAAACTGCAGGCTTAACTGAAAGCAGGTTAAGAAATGTTCCTGTCTCTAACACTCAGATGCCCAACTCTGAATGGGGTCCAAACCCCAAATAAATCCGTTTTACCCTGCATAAAGCTTATACAGGGTAAACTCATATATTGTTCACCCTCTATAACACTGATAGAGAGATATGCACAGCTGTTTGCCCCCCCCCTCCAGGTATTAATACATACTCTGGGTTAAATAATAAGTAAAAAGTGATTTTATTAAATACAGAAAGTGGGATTTAAGTGGTTCCAAGTAGTAACAAACAGAACAAAGTGAATTACCAAGCAAAATAAAATAGAACATGCAAGTCTATGCCTAATACAGTAAGAAAACTGAATACAGAGAAAACCTCACCTTCAGAGGTGTTCCAGTAAGCTTCCTTTTACAGACTAGTCTCCTAGTCTGGGTCCAGCAATCACTCAGACCCCCATGGTTACTGTCCTTTGTTCCAGTTTTTTTCAGGTATCCTTTGGGGGTGGAGAGGCGCTCTCTTGAGCCAGCTGAAGACAAAATGGAGGGGTCTCCCAGGGGTTTAAATAGCCTTTCTCTTGTGAGTGGACAACCCTCCCTCCCCCTGTGTAGAATCCAGCTACAAAATGGAGTTTTGGAGTCACATGGGCAAGTCACATGTCCATACATGACTGAGTTCCTTACCAGCCAAGCTACATTCCTAGGAAAGCTCAGATGTGGATTGGCATCTCCAAGTTCATTGTGGGCTTAAGGGTTTCTTGATTGGGCACTTACTGAGAATAGTCTTTTCTCAGGAAGCTGACCAACTGCTTCACTGAGGCTATTTAAAATTAAACCAGTACATAGCCAATATTCATAACTTTGAATACAAAAATGTTACATGAATACAAATAGGAGGAATGTATTCAGTAGATCATAACCTTTACAGAGATATGTTACGTGGCATGTGTAGCATAAAACATATTCCAGTTATGTCCTATATACATTCATAAGCATATTCCCATAAAGCATTATGGGGTGCAATGTCACAGTGTGTTCAGTTCTTTGAAAAGATTCTGGTCTATACAGGTCATTACTATTATTATCTGTCCTGCCCTTCCTCCCCCAAAGCTTGGAGGGACAGATGCTCCTGTGCAAGGGAGTAGAAATACCCCTCCACTCTATTCTGTCTGTTTTCTGCTCAGAGGGCACAGGCAGGTCTCAGGCAGGAGAGACAGGACTGGGTGAAGAAATGTTTGGGGAGAAAACATTTTCTGTAGAGAGAAATGTTGAGTTCAACCGCAAATGTGAGAGAAACATAACAGTAGCAGAGGAGCACTCGCTCTCTTCTTGAGGGGATGGTTTACTGTCTAAACATCAGCTTTGAAATATTTACTCTCCCTAGAGCCATCAATTAAGATCCAGGCAATGTTGACTTGCACCTTCATCCAGGGAGTTTCTGTTGTGGTTATTTTCATTATTTCCTATTGGTTTCTGGTGGCACCCACAATGTACAAGGCATGTTTCCAACATAAAGAAGGGCACAGTCCCTTCCTTGATTTTCAAATTCAGGTTCCTGTGAAAAGCCCAGCCCTAAGATATACTGGACCATTGTGGCAAATTACAAAATTGGAATAACTGAAGGTGGCAAACCTGTGTACCTAAGGTTGTAGAAAAAACCCTATATGATGCTATCGTCTTATCTGAAAAAGAGTATAAGATCCTGTGGCTAAAGACTGCATCACAAAGCATGTGTGCAATTGGGAGTAATGGGGAGAGGGGCAGCATTAAAGTGTGATCTACTCTGAAAAGTGACAATGTAAAAATGGCACCATCTTGCTTAGCGTATCTAGTGGCTTCAGAGACAGAGCTACAGTCCTCAGTGACAAGAATAGGTCATTTTATTACTATTTCTTCTCATTGAGCCTGTAGTGCTAACACAGACAAGGGTTTGTCTATACTGCAATCATGGGAACAAGATGACAAATTTCATGTGGAACTCCAGTTACATGTTATTGACTAACACAATGCATATCATCAAAAGATTACTGGACATGGGTTTGTTGATCTACTGGTTTGATTAGCAGCATGAAATTTGTTAGAAGTTCTTATCTGGAACAGCACCAAAGAACTATAGGACCAGCTGTACATGTGAACCAACTTAATGTGGAAGGTTTGTCACATGCTAAGTGCAATGATCTTTCAAGGGTTCTCAAGAAGAATAACACTGACGTCGTTGCTCTACAAGACGCTCATGCTGCATGCTTTGAGTAAGCTGCAAGATGCAAAATTGATGTCTATGAACTTATTGTCATTGTGAATGATGCTAAGTATGGCATCACCACTTACATCAGGCATGGTTTTAAAGATGTCTCAGCCCTGGAGGAATCCAAGACCAGGGGAGTTTCTACTGCTGCAATGAGAATCAGACAACTGATCATAATGAACACCTACAAAGCTCCAAATCTTGAATGGCCAGAGCCCATATTAACATCTTTTCCCCATTCAACTGTGTATCTTGGTGACTTTAATAGCCACCATTTACAATGGGGCTATAGTAGAAATGATGCAGCTAGGAAGCTACTCACAGATTGGGCTTCATTCACATTTGTCCATCTCCTTTGTAACCTCAAACAACCATGAACTTTTTGCTCGGCCAGATGAAACACAGTCCAGACCTCTGCTTTCTGAGGAAAGGCATCAGTGATGCTCCTTTGCAAGTTGCACGAATAGTGCTTGGAAACTTTCCTTGAAGCCAACACTGTCTCACAATTCTTCACATCCGCTTTGACGTTCCACTGATTGAACGGATGCCAAAACCGTGCTAGAATTTCTGCAAAGCGAATTGGGTTGCGAATTTTCACCGCAGAAGTTGAAGCTGGGATACACCAAATCAAAACCATGACCGCTTTGTTCACCACCTTATCAAAGTTGCTGTGAAACATATTCCCTGCGGCTTTTGCAAGGTCTGTTCTCCTAGCTGGCAGCAGGAGACAGAACCCCTCCTCAAAGGGTATCAGAAGAGCGGTGACCTGGACACAGTAAAAGCACTAATAAAGTCACTGAACTCTGCCTGCTTGAAATGATGGAACAAGACAGTGCAGGGGCTTCACTCATTCCAGCTGCAAAGCTTAGGCACTTCTCTGTAAGCTTGGAGTGCTGATGGTAAAATACCGTCAGTTGAAAGTGACGGCCAATGCTGTCATCTCACACCTTCTCCCAAAACCGGTGGGTACATACTCGGCACGGCTAAGCCGGGCCTCCGCTGCCGCTACTATGCTACCATGGCTACGCTGCTATTTATACTCATGCTAGCTTGACAAGAGCGAACATGAGTATGTGTACACATGCAGGGGATTCACACCCCTAGTTCATAGTGTAGAGAGGCTGAGTTGGATTCTCTTCCTTCTGGGGCCTCAGCCACAGAATTGTGCCAAATGTTCCAATTAGTTACACCTATGCTTACCCACTAAAGGCAAGGTAGGTGCACAGGAATCACTGAGCATACAATTTGAAGACAGTGGGGTTGCACAGATTATCATCGCGACCCTAATCTGAGCTGCAGAGCTTTTATTACTGGAAGTGATGCATGAGATCAGACGCACCCAGATTGTACAGGGACGGGGATTGTGTCTTCCTGTGTGTTTTCATAGCAAAATAGGGGCCCCCGATCCTGAGTGGGGCCACTGGGCTCATCTGTAATAATAATGCTGGCTTTCCAATCACAGGTTGCACTTATAGGGCTTGGCAGGTGGGAAAAAAATGCATCTTTACATTTTTAAATTGAGCACACTTGATAGAGAAATCACAGAGACACTAAACATGGGAGCCTTCAATCCCATTATGGGAGAGTCAGGTTCAGAACAGAATCCCCCTCCAAAGTTGCACGCACAACTCTAACTTTCCTGATTGTGTTGCTCTTACTTCCACTGCAGCATTGTCCTTGAACAGAGCCCTGACAGGGGAATAGCAGGCAAAGGAACTCTGTCTCCATGAGCATTTCCTATCTCTCCCCCGTCCTCTTGGCTTCTAGCACAGCCCGGAGTGCTTTGCAATCTGCAGTGGCAGTGCGGCTAGCTGTGCAATCTAGCTTTGCATATGGAGTAGCAGTTACTCCACTTGTCAGGGGGCAGTGTATTTTTGAATTGCCTTAGGTAGGAGAGGAGCAGGGGCACATACCCCTCAGTTCCAAATCGGGACTTTTAGCTTTCATTGTTTCATATCTAGATGCATAGAGGTATAAATGTATACACAGAAGTCACATCTAGGAGTGTGAAAAATACAAAAGGACCGAATTCTGCTTAGTTCCACCAGCACAGCCTTATTGATTGCAACCCCATTGACACAGCAGGGGAGCTCGACTTCTCACCATTATGTCCAGAGAGCAGGTTGAGCCCCATTTCTTGTTAGTTTCCCACTTCTGCCAATCATAAAGTTAGCCCCGGCACAGTCACGATTTCAGCAGCTCATCTGAGAGTTTGCTGTTTGCTTTAAATGCACAAAATAAATTTTAAATAAAATAAAAGGCATCCCCCTAAACATTGTGTTTTTACAGAGGGACATTTCAAGACAAGTTTTACACAGGTTTAGCCCAGAGGGAAATTAAACTCTACATTTAAATGGAGATTACACACAAAGGAATCCATTAGTTTCAATATTTCTCAGCAGGAGGGTTCAGAGTTATTTAAATAAGTTTAGATATTAAACCTAAAGTAGCCATTAAAGGAATGCGATTTGTTTGCCTAGTTTTTATAGAAATCTTGTTTTCTCTCCAGTTGACTGAAAAATCCATTGCTTGCATGATGCTGAATATTTTTAATGTATTAAAAAGAGGGGACGGTTTCAATATAGTACTTCCTTTGAATTTTTAAGCACCAAATTACAGAATACTTATTATAGCAAAATGTCTTCTTTAGGAGAGATTAAACTGCAAACATCTTACTTGACTTTTTTTCTTTGCCATCCATGCTTTAGAAGAATGCTAATCTAAACACTGGCATTAAACCATATTGGCTATGTAAGGCCCTTTGATTGTCATTGAGATTATTTTAAAAGTTATTTAGGCCCCCGTGTTACATCTTTGCAACTGCATGGAAAATGTTTCACTATGTTTCTCTTTGCAACATTTCTTTGGGGATTCATAAATATTGATTGTACCGTAAAAAATTGATGGAATCTTGAAACAGACTGCAGTCTTGGCAGCTAGGGAATTTACTCAATTTTTCTCAATAGCTGCAGTCTATAAAAAGAGGAGATTTTGCAAATTGTTTCTCACCTTGTCTTTTTAGTATTTAATAGCTCTCAATTCGGTAGCTTTCTGAACCATGCACGCTGTGTGTTTTCCATCAAAACTGTATCAGGCCTATTCAAAGGGAATTTTAAAAGGCAAGGTGGCACCAAAGGGGTTAAACTGACTTTCATGAGGGCCAGCGTAAGTTTAATTAATGTGGCAATGTGCTTCCATCCTAGTCTTTGCTATGTTAACTTTTTTCTTTTGTTTTTCCTTCTCTTAAGCATTCATGGTCAGACGTGGAAATGGACAAGAAGAAGTCGATTTCAGCTACTTGGTTAAGAAGGATCCTGAAGAAACTCTGTAGTCAGTGCCAAAGTTGTAAAAGCAAAATCTTTTAGCTCACCAGCACTGTACCTTCCATTAATGGATGAAAATCTAAAAGCAAACTTTCAGATGCATCTATCTTTTTAGGTACTTATATGGCCCTCATCACCTTCATACTTAGACTCCTGAGGCATTGTGAGAAACATTAATGGATTTTATCATCACAACACACTTTGTAAGGTAGGGATGTGTTAGCCCCCTTTGACAGATGGGGAATTGAGGCACAGAATAAATGTCTTGAGCCAGGGGAACTGGAACAAGGCAGGCCAGGGCCCCATCCCTTTTTACCAGCCTTAAGGGCTAGCGACGTGTGGGAGGAGGAGGTGGAGAGGAGTGAGTGGGAGTGGGGCTTGGGGGGAAGAGGTGGCATGGGGGCGGGGCCTCGGGGAGAAGGGGCGACTCAGAGGGAATGGGTGGCGCAGGGTGCAAGGCCACGGTTTGGGTGCCGGTGGCCCCCCACTTTTAGGGAGCTTCCACCACTCCTTTCTTGAGCAAGGTCACAGAGTTAATCTGTGACCACGCCTGGAACTGAAACCCTGTATCCTAAGTCCCATTCCAGTGGGTCATTCTTCCACTGGAGGGGGGCTGGTGCCATTTGCTCGATTGACTAAGTGTCAGACTAACTTGATATCTTTTTTTTTTTTTATGAGATTACAAGTTTGTTAGCTAAAGGTCAGAGTGCAGCTGTAATCGAGTTAGACTTTTAGACTTCTGTAAGGCATGTGACTTGATACTGCATGACATTTTTATTAAAAAAATAGAACAATACAAAATTAATATGGCAAACATTAAAGGCATGAAAAGCTGGCTAACTGATAGGATTAAAAATATAATTGTAAATGGGAAATTAACATCAAGTGGGTGTGTTTCCAGTGGAGTCTCACAGGGATCAGTTCTTGGGCATACGCTATTGGACATTTTTATCAGTGTTTGCAGATGACACAAAGAGTGGGAGGGCTTAAAAAATTAAAAGGACAGGTCACTGCTGCAAAGCAATCTGCATCACTTGATAAGCTTGGCTCAAAGAAACAATATGCGTTTGAATAAAGCTAAATGTACATGTATACATCCAGGAACAAAGAATGCAAGCCATACTTACCGGCTAGGAGATACTGGGAGCTCATGTTCAGCTGACTTTCTACCCCACCCCCAAATCTTCTCCAGTGTCACTGCTTCTATCGCGGGAAGCAGTGACACTGGAGAAGATTTGGGGGTGGGGTAGAAAGTCAGCTGTACATGAGCTCCCAGTGTGACACCGTAGCCAAAAGGGCTAACATGATCCTTGGCTGCATAAACAGGGGAATCTCAAGTAGGAGTACAGTGGTTATTTTACCTCTGTATTTGGCACTGGTGTGAACACTGCTGGACCACTGTGTCCAGTTCTGGAGGGGGTTCAGAGAAGAGCCATGAGAATGATTAAAGGATTTAAAAACATGCCTTATAATGTTAATAAGCTCAAGGAGCTCAGTCTATTTAGTTCAAGAAAGAGAAGGTTAAGGGGTGACTTGATCAAACTCTGTAAGTACCTACCTGGGGAACAAATATTTGATGATGGGCTTTTCAATCTAGCAGAGAAAGGTAGAATACGATCCAAAGGCTGGAAGTTGAAACTAGGCAAATTCAGACTGGAAATAAGGAGCAAATTTTTAACAGTGAAGGTGATTAACCATTGGAACAGTTGACCAACAGTCATGGTGGGATTCTCCATCGCCAGCATTTTTTAAATCAAGATTAGATGATTTTTAAATAGATTTCTTCTAGTTCAAAATGAATTATTTTGGGGAAGTTCTATGGTCTGGGTTATACAGGAGGTCAGACTAGATGATCACAATGGCCCCTTCTTGCCTTGGAATCTATGAATTTATGACTGTCTGAGCCTTTTGTTATAAGTTATAAAGAGCGACACTATTTCTTGCCCTTTCTGGCATGCAGCACTGTTCAGTTGTACTGCAATAGCGACAGAATAGCAGAGGTAGTGTGTTCCCAGAGGTAGAACAAGAACCAGGATTCCTGGATTCTACTTTTGGCTCTTTCACAGATTCGCTTTGTGACCACAGACAAGTCACTTAGGCCAAAATCTCCAAACTCGGGAGTATCTAAAGTGAGATGTGTAAGTCCATGCTGAGGCACTTAGCTGAGTAGCCTGAATTTCAGAGAGGCCAAACACCCACAGCTCTCATGGAAGCCCAAGTGACTTGGAGGCTCGTAGCACCTTGCTGACCTTTAGGCCTCTATTCAGTCTTGTCTAGGTGTTTGAAACTCACTCAATCTTATTTATAGGGTGCCAGTCACTGTAGTATTGAAGTTCAAAGTGCAGACTCTGCTCTTGCCATCCTGTGAACCCTTGAACTCGGTTATTTTATTTAAACCCTTCTTCTGTCTGTCTATCTCACTCTCTCTTTTATTCGGCAGGAAGTCAGAGTTTGCACTGGGTTCTAGAAACAGACAGAGAAGGCTCGTTCTGATCTCTGCCAGCAAAGTCTCCCCAGTTTATGACCCAGCATCAGGGCTTCTCTGCCTCCCAGTCCTGAACACTTCCTCCGGGCTGTTAATAGTTTCCATGTCTCCAAGGAGCACAGCAGGTTGCAGATGGAGAGGTGACTTCCGAGGCAACCTGGTCCCATGAGTTACATGAGCCTGGAGAGAGAATAGGGCCACTCTATTGAGTTTACTGAATTGTAATATTCTGGTTTCTTAAATTTTAAAAGGACCACGACTGCCTCAAACGCAGAAGACAATTCTATTCGGGTAATATTTTGGCTATAGCTCCATATGCACAGCTGTCCTTGTCTGGCTTCCACTGGTGTCATATATACAATACCAGGATTTGGTCCTATCTGCAGATATACAAACAGAAACAAAAATGACTAGCAGACAGCTGACTGTGAATTTGCCTTGCTGCTAATTCAATCAGTGAGTATTCTAAGGATTGATGGGTGCAAATGAGGGCATGGGAAGCTCCTCTGCGCTAAGTGCCTTGAACAGATTGGCAGAAATCCAGGGTTGATGGTGCCAACTAATTCCTGGGTAGTAAGGGCATGTTCATATCTCGCTTTCTAGCCAGCAGCAAACAGATGTGAGAAGAAATCCCTGATTCAGTTTTGCCACATTTCCTGTGTTTTCAAATGTAGGCCTTTGAAAAAGTGGTCATTTGCCCTCACATTTCCAAAGTAGTTGTAACCCTTCTGCCACGTGCTGTGGCAGCAGCAAGGGTCAGGTTCAGATGTCTAGGGGTTCCTCTTAAAATCAGCAAACACCATCGGCTGAAGACCCCACCCAGAAATACCTCCCCTCCGTCCCCTTAACAGGCAATACTCCCCACCACACTTGCCAACTTTCACGCGGTAAATAAGCACCCCGACTTTCACAATGAGCCAAAAATCAAGCTAATCCCATTTCAAAACAAGGCCAACACAAGCCAATCCCTAAGAACCCCAACACTCTATGTGACTAGATCCCCCGGCGTGCAGTCTGGGACTGTGGTGGGCCCTCTGTGCACCCCTGACTCTCTCCCCCCCCTTGTCCCTGCTTGCTGGGAGCAGATCAAAAAAAAAAAAACCCAAGCCAAACAAGCAACAAACTAGCCAACAAGCAACTCACAAGCCAATTAAGCCAAAAACAAGCCCAATTTCTGCATTTTTTTTGCGGGTTTGGCATGTCTGCTCCCCACCCCTTGCAAGCACTGACTCTGTACATAAAACAAGGAAAGGCTCTAGTAAGGGAAAGGGGGACAGAGCATTGACTTGGAAAAACACAGCAACAATATATATGAATGAATGACCGCCACTGCCCCACCCTGGTGTCTTTGGCAGTAATCCCATAACTCCATCCTCCCCCCCCGCCGCCGCCAGAGTGAACATCCAATAAGCAAATGTCCCTTTAACACGTCGCTTCCCCACTGCTACAGCCTGCTCCCATTTCGGTGTCAGTGGTTAGTCCTAGAGTATGGGAGTGCACCCGGTGAGCCACCTTCTCCAGTCCCTAGGGAAGTCCCCACCTGGTCTGGTCCTGAGGTTCTACCAACTAGCCCAGCCAGAGTGATTTCAGCTTTGTTGGTGCTGGGTCAGGGACCGTCATTGGGGTTCACTGAGTGCTGTTGCTGCCCTCTGAGGCTTCAGCAAAGAGCTGCCTCCCACTGCAAAGCTGCCCCTGCCTCAGTGTCTCTGTGTCGTCTCTCGTCGTAAAGTCAAGATCAATAGTGCTTAGAGGACTTCTGAGCAGAGTCCTTGCCCGCCCCTTTCCCCTTCCTCTTTCTCAGTTCAGCCCCACTACCGCATCAGTTCAGAGTTCATGTACAGCTCTGCTCAGGCCCCAACGGGTCAGCTGGAGGATTTCTGGGTAGAAAGCTTATGCATATGAAGCTCTCTCTTTTGCCATACTCTCACCTGTTCGCCAATAGCTGGTGGAGGAGCGCTCCTTTGTCTATGGAGCTTGTCTGCTCTTTCCCCTGTTCACCAACAGAGAGCAGTAGAGAGCTCCCTACCCTCCATCGCTTCTGCCACAGAGCTTCCCTACCAATGAGAGATGAGACCAAGCCACAGAATGCTCCTAAGTGTGTGTGTGTGTGTGTGTGAGAGAGAGAGATGCAAACTGCAGATCTAGATGCAGGGGAGTTTCACTAATGTTCTGAGGTGTTTAGATCTGGGATTTTGGCTTGGGCTGGCTGTATCCTCCATCTCTCTGTGTGTGCATGTGCCTCAGGCATTTATACAGCACCATTCACCATCCTACAGGTGCTTGTATCTCATTTCTAGGTCTAAACTCAAGTTGATGGAAGTTTACCAGAGACAAATTGAGTCCAGAAAGTTTTAAGGTGCCCCGTGTGCTAATCACAGAGCATCATGTTACCTCACACAGTGTAATGAACATGGGCTATGGGGCAGAAAATCAATTCGGACAGGAAATCCACAGGCCGGGGAAAATAACTTAAACAAAAATCAGAACGGGGTCTTAAACCCTGTATTAAACCCTTAATCAGGGCTATCTGCCCCCTCTGCAGTGCCTGGTCTCCAGCAGTGGAGATGTCAAGTCACTATTGCTATTTGGATCTCCTACATAGGCAGCCATTCAAAAGTGCCACTTTATCGCTCCTGAGACCAAATCCTCTCTTGCGGTTAGAGAGACCTGTAAAGTTCCTCCTGAGTCAGGTATCAGGGCATCAGAAGAAAAATCATGACAAGATATTGTTATCCGCTTAATGACAGAAAGATTTTCACATCCTTGGCTGGATTTTCCCCCTGAGACTGCCTGTTATGTACTGCGATGTATAAGCAGCCTTTCAGCCTGTATGATAATGTACAGGTCACCCATCTGAAAGCAGATGGCATTTCCTGTTGGCTTTTGAAATCATTCATTGCAGTTAAAAAGGCCTGAAGAGTTTTCAGGAACCGAAGGCTACGGTGTACTCAGTAAAGAAAGTAGCAGTGCTGTAAAGGTTCCCATTCCTTGGGGCCTAGTCCGCTGCTGCTATGAGAGTGTAACTCCCATTAACATTAATGGCAGTTCAGCACGCACACGGGCTGCAGAAAAAGCCTGCGTAAATTCTGTGCCTACTGCAGTAATGGGATGTAAAATGTGGTTTATGCGGTCAATACTTTAATTTTTTATTGCATGCATATAAATTAGAACACAAAACTGCACACTTAGGGCCCAATCCTGATCCCACTGAGGTCAATGGGAGTTTGGCCATTGACTTCAGTTGGAGCTATATCAGGTGTTGTGCTATTATTGTAGGGTTTGGGTTGGCACTAGAGTAAAGTATTCATGCAAATATGTTTCATGTAGATGAGTAAGTCTAAGCCAATATTGCATTAACAGCTGTGTTGGCCTTGGACTCCTATAATCATTATTTTATTTGCATTGCAGTAGTTCCTGGAGACACCCCACATGCCCCCACTTGTGCTAGGAGCAGTACAAACACACAGCAAAAAGACTGCCCCTGCCTCAAAGAACTTGCAATCGAAGTATAAGATGAGAGGCAACAGGATAATACAACAAACAGATGGAGGGCAGGGAGCACAAGGTAAGATAACAATGAGATGGTTATGATCAGGGTATAATGATTTTTAAAGAGATGTCACAAATGCAAATGTTGGGGGGAAATTGCTAAAATATCCAATTATTTTTGTTACCTTTGTTCTCTCTGCCCGCTGATTTGCCTCACCCACCTGTTGTGTCTTGTCTCTTAGATTGTAAGCATTTTGGGGCTGTGTAGCAAAGAGGCGTGGCTGCCCTCAGAGATTGACAGTGAGGGACGGCCATGCACACCTACACACTTACAGGCAGAAACTGTCATTTACTATCTGTGTGTCCAGTGCCTAGCATAATGGGGCCCTGATCTTGGTTAAAGCCTCTACCACAACATAAATGTAAAATAATTCTAATAATACTTCTGAGACAAAGTATTGGGTAACATAACCATACTTAAGACGGGGAGTCCCTTCAACACTTAAAAGGTTTGTAAGTTTCTATGGGAATTTTTGGTCTAATGATAGAATTGCTAAGGATCAGCTTGAGCATTCATGTCACACTCATTCAGTAGGACACCCTAGAAAGCACTTCCATACGTGTAAAGGAGCACATCGATATAGGGATTCTGTGACTAAACTGAAAGCAACTCTCCCCTCCCATTCTATGTAACAGCACCTGAACGGAGTGGCAAGGAGCCTTTTGTAGACACAAATTGGAGTGATTATTTTGTATTTGGAATCCAGATACTGTGGTGGTGGCGCACTAGAAATACATTGCTACAGACAGAGATCCACTCCCCGGCATCTCTTACACTTTCAGTTCCAGAGATGTATATGCACACAGGCTAAATGTGTGTGAGCATTATCTCCCTCTGGTTGTTGGCATGCATGGAAGATAAATGTCTGCTACTGCTGTCTGCTAATGAATGTACTTCTTTAAGTTAAGAAGTAAAGAAGCTTGTGCTGTTGGTTCTGGGTTGTATTCATGCTGATGACCTGTGCTGGCAGTTGTTATATACACACCATTCCCCCTTTAAGTTCATTCCTCACTGTGTGTAATCCTATCAATGCCAGACTGCAGGAAGCACCTCCAATTCCTTTGGGCATCAATAAATGAATATACAATAGCATGATGATAATTCATTGAAACTCCTGTGTGTTTAAGTTTTGTGACTATATCCTTCTTTCCCAGCTGATTTTGTGAATGACAAATAATTTATCTCCAAGTACAAAGTGTTTGGAAATAGACATTGGAGTTTGAGATTTATTAAACGATCTGCTCTTTCTCCCAGAGAAGGTGAAGATGTGTTCCTTAAAATATGTTCAGGAGTGCTTTGTCCCATCTACCCCTAAATGCCTGAAACGATGGGGTTTTCACCACTTCCCTTTGGAGACTTTGGGCAAGTCTACATTACAGTGCTACAGCGCACAGCAGCACCAATGCACAATTACTCCACCTTGGCGAGAAGTGGAAGCTATGTCGGTGGGACAGCATCTCCTGTCTGCGTAGTGTTGGAGTGGACAGCGCAAAACTTGCGTCGCTCGGGGGGTGGGTGTCGGTCTTTTTCACACCCCTGAGTGACGGAAGCTATATCGACTTAAGCTGTAGTGTAGACCTGCCCTTTGCCACGGTAAAATAGATCTTGTCATTGGGGCATTTTCCTCTAACCCCCAGCCTCAATTTCACTTTGCTTATTTTCATCCCGTTAAGCTTAATTGAAAGTGAAATGTAGAAGAGTCAAGAAAGTCAGTCCTTGGTAGTTAGAAAGGCTGGTGCAGACAAGTGCCTGATCCAAAGCCCATTAAAATTTCCTATGGAAATACCCACAGTGTGAAATCCTGGCCTCATAGACTACAGTGGCAAAACTCCCATTGACTGAAGTGGAGCCAGGATTCACTGCCAGTCTTTGAATCAAGTTCAAGACCATCGAACTGCATGGATCAGGCCCCAAACATGTGAATGTAATTGGAGGTATTTGTGATGATCAGCCAAGAACCACCACTGGACAGAGTGCAGTATCTAGTAAATACAGCCATGCTCTGTGTTGAGAAAGATAGCTGTTTTGTATAGTTGTCTTTATAACCTTAACAGTAAAGCAAGCAGCAAGAATTTATAAGAACAGAGGGATAGTTTCCATCTGCAGAGACCATGCTGTTTGATCTGCATCCTTCCTCAGTTAATTGCTGCTTAACATAGTAGAGACTGCTAATGATTCCTTTCAAAGCGCTGGGCAATCTGACTGCCCCTCATTGCGGTGTAGCTATGTAAGTGTAGGTTTTCCTTAAAGGTGGTCAATAATATACTTAATCTACTCAATCAATCATGATGCCATAGTATAAATCAGGCATTGAGTTTGAAATTAGCACTTGAAGAGTGCACTGTACTTTGCTAACCCTTTGTAATGGCATTGGCAGTGATTTTGAGGTTTTGAAGTACAGTCCAGGGAAGGAGCGTCCGAGTGAGTTGGAATGAATGCATTTTGATTTTGTGAAGGACATTGGTCTTATCACCAGTACACTTACTTCACATCACCTTACGTAATCAGAAGTTTGTCCAGATTGTTTGGTCATAGAATTCTACAAACTGATAGGAAAGTTAAGTTTCCTGATAAAGCGGGATTGCTCTATATAGTACATTTTCTAGAACTTTGTCCAGTTAGCTTTCAGTGTCTCAAGAGATGAGGCATCCTCCCTGAAGAAACTATTAACAGTCTAATCTGATAGATTTTATGGTTAGGAATATTTTGCTGATCGTCAGCTTAAATTTCCCTTTTATAAAGATAATTCTGAAGTTTTAGGGCCAGATTCCCCGTTGTTGTCAATCTCTGTAGCTCCAGGGGAGAATCTGGCTTGTTGCACCCTAAACAAAACTCTCAGGGCAAAACACCTCTAATGCAAGTGTCAGAAAAGAAGGCAGAGCTTGCAGGGGGCAGCACTCACAACAAACTCTGCTCACCTGAATTGTAGCAGATGGTGCCATATGAAGAAAAGTAAATACAGAGATTCGAAAAGGAAGTAATTCACTCCAGCTGCTACCAAAAAAAAAAAAAAAAAATCCTGTAACATACAGCAGGGAGGTCTGTTTAAAGGAATTTAACATGGTAGAATGGGAATATCCTGGAACTTGTTTTGGATTGGCCGCAGTAACAGCTGACGCCGGGGAAATGTGTCTTACAGAGAAGCCCAAACGTTCAAAGCCCAGTGCAATGGCACCACCATGCAAAATGCTCATCTGCCGGCTAAATGCACCAAACATTAACCATGTTGTCCTCAGCTAGCGTAAACAGGCATAGTTCCATTGACTTCAGTGGAGCTACACACTGATGTCCTCCAGTTGAGAATCTGACCCAGTGTTTACATGCCCAGATCAGGCAGTTGTGGGCCTGAACTTCCATTGGCAGATAGAATGGCTCGGTTTGCATATGGAAATACAGAAATTTGTGCATGCAATGTGTGCGCGTGCATTCTGATTGTTCTCTCACTGTGAAGGACTTTTACAATATATCCCTCAGTGATTCAAGATTCTTTTGTTTCATAGAGTCAGGCTGTGATCTAGTCACGGCTCTTGACTTTGAGATATTTACTCTGGACTGATTTGCCCATTCTCCCCACCCTGGCTTTTCTGCCTCTCTCTTTATTGGCCTGTGGAAGGGCTAGACTCAGCGGCATGGATCAAATGTCCTGCTCAGTCTGCTGGAGAAGAGGGCTTTTTGGCCAGAGAAGGCAGAGAGGGCTAAACTGGCTCTGCCCAAGAATCCTACCCTCCTCCATCTTCCTCCTGGCCACAAGCCTTTCCTCCTCCTTCCCACAGCCACCGCTACTGGTCTCCCAAACTCTCACTGCTTCATTGTCTGGCTATGGGACTATAGGTGACTATAAATCTGCTCTAAGCTAGGGTATTGTCAATGGCCCTCTTTGGTCGCGGATTAATAAAGAATCCCCCCACCAATCGCTTGAATATTCACATTGGTGCTGACATGTTTCCCCTTTGCAGATTAATAAGCAGAATTCACTTCTGGGTTTTGTTCCTTACAAAGTAAATTTGAAATAGCTAGGCCAGCTCCAGACCTGTTTCATAGTTATTCAAGCTGTCTTCTCCAAGCTGACTCAGTCCAACAGACCCCTTATTCCCCATCTTTTCCCTCAGATTCCCCCTGCAAGTCACCCCAGTACTCTTCCAAGAACCCTCCATTTCTCTCAGTGGCGTAGCCAGGTTCTAACTTCAGGGGGAGCAAACACATAAAAAAAGGCGCCACCCGACATATCAAATGACTAATTACGTACTTTTAAATTTGTTATACATATTTATTTTGTACTTAAAATAAAAACACAAGAATGATCCAACCACGGAAGGGTTTGCACAGCCGGCATTTTGCAGGAGAACTTTAGATTATACTTAGATATACTTTCGATTCTAGAAAGTAAATAACAGAATACAGTAGTTTATAATTGTCACAGGTTTAAAAAAAAAATACTGGCCATTTTTTCCAGTTACTAATTTCATTTTAAAATCAATCAATGAAATGCACCTTCTTTATAATAGATCATAATACTAAAGCCACCAAAAGCGCATGACAAATACAAGTTTTATGAGAACTGGGGAGCAAAGATTTCATAGCTCTTCGGGGTTGGACAAAGCAGTAATTTCCCTTAAAGTAGCTTTATTCATGGGGTTTTTTTTTAAACAAAAGACATCTCTACGACACAGGTTGGCAGCCTAACACTTTTGAAACACTGAGTACTAAAAGTTAGGGTTTTTAACCAATTTAAGCTGTACACAACAACAACCACAACAACCACCACCACAACCACAACCACAACAACCACCACCACCACCACCCACCACCCCCCTTCCTGCTTTCCTATCACCAGTTCTGTTACTACAGGAATGAAATCTACCCATCCTGTAAAATAGCTAGTTCCACATTGTTCTTCAAACCTCAGATCAGAGAAATGCAGCTTTGCATTTGAGATACTATATGACTGTAGTACATTTTGCACTGCCTGCATCTACACTGACATCAGGAGAGGAGAAGAGGACAAGACTGTCCCTAGCATATATGATTTTTAAAAAAAGCCGAGAGACACCCACGCACTATCAATGCAACAAGAAGGGAGAACAGTAGCTGGGGCCAAGAAAGAAGATGCAATGAAACCCTCCTGTACCCACAACTGATGTCTGAAAAGCATCAGTCACTCTGCAGATCAAAGAAAGAAAGAGCAGCCAGTATTCAGACAGATAGGATCCTTATGACCCATAGAGGAGAAGTGCACTTTCTAAGTAAACTGTAGCAGTTTCCCAACCGAGTTTTCTTATGGACTTATTTATTAAGCAAAAATGAAGATGAGGAGTCTGATTTAAATTATGTAAATGTTCAGTTTTAGTTAACTGTGGAACGATTGCAGCTACTTTTATTTTACTCCTGCCTTCATAAAAAGCTACAGAGTTATAACCGATAATTACAAAGACTAAAGTATAGGCTTTAATATAATTAGGACAGGGCCACCCAAGATGAAAACTACACCATGGAAGAGTCCTACAACCAGGTATTTGAGGCCAATCCCTTTATCAATGGAATCCTCAACCAAAATGAGAGGAAGGAGAAGAGTACACCCTCTAACTTTTGACAATAATTCAAGGTCAGCCAGCCGCCAAGAAGACCAGCACCACTCATATTCTGGTTTTGGATAAAACACCTGATCTTGCCTACATCATAGAAACCTTCCTCCCTCCCAGCCTACACCCCACTTCACCCTTTAGCAATAAAGTAACCATTAAACAAGTTCTGAATCAGTCGTCTTTCTTCCCAATTTAGTTTTAACAAAAAAAGCTGCAACGTAAGTAGCTATGGGAGATAACAGTGCAACTACTAGGTATCGGTGGGGGGAAAGTGTGCTAGTAATGTCCTGGATCTACTGGTCTGTTAAGTGTTATTGCTTTTAATATGCTAATGCAAACACTGGAATAGAGTATTAATGTCCCAATCTACTGTAGCTTGTTTTAACTTACCGTAATACTAGAAGTGTTGCACGTGAAGCTCTCTTAAAAGCTGACACTACAGCAGTGATATTCCCCAGCCAGCATGCGTAGGGCTGCGGGGGGAGTGCATTTAGGTATAAGTAACAGCTGTGGGTGGGCGGGAGGCGTCCCATCACCGGCCATTGGAGATCTTTGCTGCTCGCAGTCGCAGATCAGCTACATGCCATTGTGGGCTGCCCCACCATCCCATCCCCTCCATCAACTTTTCTTGAAGTCAGTTAGGGTTTTGCTCCCAGTGCTCCCCTTGGGAGGCTGGTCCAGAACTTCACTCCTCTGATGGTTAGAAACGGTTTAATTTCAGGCCTCAACTTGTTGCTGGCCAGTTTCTATTCATTTGTTCTTGTGTCCACATGGGCGCTTAAGTTTAAATAACTCCTCCTTCCTCAGTGGTTAGTGGGCCCACTTCTTCTTTCCTTTTATTTATATGGCTATAGAACCTTTCACTATTGGCTTTAATTCCCTTTGCTAGGTTCAGCTTCGCTTGGCTTTTGGCAGTTCTCACTGTATTCCTACACTGCGTTCTCCAATCACCTGTTGGGGATGCTTGCTCATCCAGCTTGGTCTGCAACCCTTCCCTGCAAATATTTCCCCCTTGCTTGGGACGTAGGCTTCAGAGAGCTTCTGCAGCTTTGATTTAAAGTAATTCCGAGCCACCTCCACCTTCAGATCCTTGAGTTCTTCAGTCCAGTCCACTTCCCTAACTAATTCCCTTTGTTTTTTAAAGTTTGCCCCCTTTGAAATCAAGGCCCCTAGTTGCAGAGCTCTCTTTGTTTATCCTTCCATTTAATTTAAACAGAATTAGCTCATGATCACTCGAGCCAAGGTTGTCCCCTACAACCAGCTCTTCTCTGAGGTCCTCACTGCTCACCAAAGCCAAATCTAAATGGCTCCACCTCTTGTTGGTTCAGCGCCTATTTGGTGAAGAAAGCTGTCGCATCCAGGAAAACCTGGGCCCTTCTATTATTAGTAGCACTTGTCCTCCACTCTGTATCTGGGAAGTTAAAGTCTCCCACAATCACACAATTCCCAGCAGTATTTTATTTAATTAAAAGCATTACAAAGGTTTCTCTCCCTCTCCATATCCAGATCAGATCCTGGGGGCTTTAGCACACACCAGTCACTAGCCCAGGGGAACCCCTCTGGTAGCTTTCTTCCCCCAAGTGATTTTGGCCCAGACTCTGTCTTATCCATTCCATCACTTCTCATTTCTGTACAGTCTGCCTCCTCATCAATACACATTGCTACTCCAGTGCATCATTCTCATCTTCGCCCCTTCTTTCACAAACAGCCCCTCGGCCTCGGCGCTGCCTCCCTCGTTTGCAGCTCCCCCACCTTCCACTCCTCCCTGCCCAGGCTGGTTCTGTGAAGCCTTCCAGCAATGACCTTGGTTCTGCTCTACCTTTCAAACTATACAAAATGTCAAGAGCCTTAAATCAAACTCTGAGAAGTTATCAAGCTACATTGCCTGTCAGTTTCAGTTATCAGCAGTGGGGGTTTTTTGTGCATGTGTGATGAAATCTACGATTACTGACATTTACCGATTTTGAGAAAAAAAATATAGTTTTTCCAAACCTCCTCATGAGCAAGAGCCTAGAAGCATCATGGACAAACATCTCTAGGAAGCTGGTTTTCCTATTGGCCAGAAAGCCAGAGTCCAGCCCAGCCCAAAGACCAGGTTGAAAATTACTGCTGGGAGAAAACGTGTCTGCAACATTTTTAAACAGTAGAGCGCCACCCCTCCCTCCCTGGGCTGTGGCTGCTGCAAACTCTCACATATCCTACTGCAGTGCTGATAAGTAGAGCCGTTTGTGAGCAGCATGATCGGAGGCAGAAATAGCAGGTGTGATGGATAAGGTCAGAGATACCGGTGGAAGGAGAGAGAAGGCTGTTGCTTTGCAGCGAGGTTTATTCCAAGGTGTGGGTGAACACAGAGCTGTGCGTGATGGATTGAGCCTGGGTTCTAAGCTCAAGGCCCTAGGACTCAGCTCAGGAAGACTGTAGGAAGGTTTGTCTAATGCCTAGGGTTAAGGGGAGGTAGATGTGCTGGGAGCCTCCTCCTCCTCATCCCCGGGGAGCTAGGCAACCAGCCGACGCTGCCTGCAGCCCCCGGAGCCAGCGAGCGAGCTGGGCTGGGGATGCGGGAGGGTGGCGCGGAGCCGAGAGCAAGTCAGCGGCCGCATGCAAAACCCGGCTCTGGAGAGGCGCCGCTTTTGGAAAATGTCCTCAGGGGGAGCGGCTGCTCCCCCTGCTGCCCCCGCAGCTACACTACTGATTTCTCTCTTCCTGAGTCCTCTGAACTTTTCTCATCTATTTCCTTACACCAGTCACCACCATGTATCTCTGCAGAGGGAGGGCGGAGCTTGTTGTTCAGGCGCTGGCCTTGGGCTCAGGAGCTCTGGGACTCAGGAAACCTGGGTTCAGTTTCCTTTTATGCCACATACTCCCGGTGTGAACTTGGATAAATCACTTCATCTCTCTGGGCCTCAGTGTCCCATGGCGCTAATGCTTTCTTCATCTATTTCGATTGACACCTCTCCAAGGCCTGGGTCATCTCTCACTATGTGTTTGTACAGCACATAGCACAGTGGGTCCCTGATCTCAGTTGAGGCCTCTGCGCGCTATGGCAGTATGAATAATAATAATCTCTCGTATCCTTGGATCCTCCCCCCAATTTTTCTGGTTAGAATGATCCTAAACATCTGACCAACATGCTAATTCCTGCCTATCGTTGGAACCCATCTAGCTCCTTTTCATGCTAAGCTGCTCATTTCTGGTTTCTTAATGTAGTTTTAAAGTTGCATTAAATAAACAATGGATATAAAATCAAATTAATTATTAGATACTCCATGCTGCTTAATTTTAAGGCTCCCATTTCACCAGTATTTCTTGTAAGCACAACAAGCCTCGCGTGCCAGGATGAAGTGAGGCATTTTACTCTTAAATATTTTTATATTAGAGTTGAAAATAAAGAAAGGATAAATATTGGAGCATTGCTTTGCAATATTATTTGGAAAAGTTATTTGCTACAAGGGCAGGTTTTTGGTTCACTTCTCCGAATGAATTCATGTATCTAGATTCTTATACAGTACCCATCAATGTAGTTTTGGAGCACCTACATTCATTACCATGTTAGGATGGTGTTAGCGGTGGGGGCATATGTCTCTGCAATTGTCTGTACTGCCCCTTCCCAGATTGGCCTATGGTCAGGAGTAAGGTTCTCATCTGCACCCAGGTCAGTACTGCTCTGCTCCTCCACAGCTTTAGTCCAGATCCTGCCCTGCACCCAACCTTGTTCCCATCCTGTCCCAGCCTTGCTTCTACCTCAGAACCAGCCCTGCTCCTGCCTTCCCTGACTCCTGGTAATCTGGTTCCAAACCCTGGCGCCGCCTCAACCTTTGGCTCTGGCATTCGGACTTCGACAGTAGGCCTAACTCCTGCTCTAACCAACTGGCCTGACCACTTATGACCCAGTCCACTGACACCTATCCTCCCCCATGATCCATTCACACCATCTGGATTTCAAAACAAAAGATTTGTATTAGAAGCGTAAAATGATGTATGTAAAGCTTTACATCTATGAGCTCTCAGGCAGGATCTGTTAAATCCTTTCTTTGGGGGGAAAACAGGTGGATATTCAGAAGCAGACAGACTAAAAATATATTCCTGTACATATGCATGTCTGGAGATAAGAAACAGATAGCTTCTTCCGACAGGTGATGAGCTACAGAATATGCTTTGTGTTAAATTTAGGGATAACCCTGAGCTGCCATATTTGGATCTGGATCCTGATTCAAAATTCCACAAAGTTGAGGAGTGTTTCATAGATTCTGAAGGCCAGAAAGGCCTTTCCAATCATTGATCATCTTGTCTGACTGCATGCGTGACACAAGCTATTAGGACTTCACTCTGTGATTCCTGTATCAAGTCCAACTCATGGCTGAACTAGAGTATCTCTTTCAGAAAGACACCCAATATCAATTTAAAGACTCAGCAGGAGGAGATCTGGGATTTTGGTCGAGCCCCATTTACAGTTAAAATGAAGAGGGGATGCTTTTTGTGAATAAAAAATTTTAAGCCAGTACTTCCCTCCAAAATTCAAACCTCTTCTGAGTGGCAGAAATGTTGATCATTCTTTTGTAGAGCTAGTCAAATAATACAAAAGTGGTTTAACAAAGCATTTTTGAATTTTTTTTTCAGTTTGAAATATCTGAAACAATTTCCCGCCCCCCCCAAAATTTGAGTGTTTTAATTAATTAATTTTGTGAATGAAAATTTTTTGATAACCATTTTGATAACAATTTCAATACAAATGTAGGGGGAGAATTTTCTAAAATACCATGAATTTTTTCACAAAATATTTTACTTTTGTAAAAAACCAATTAATTTTATTTTTCAATTTTAATTTTTCAATTAAAAAAATCAATATCCAAAATTTTAACCAGTCCTATGCTGCTTCTTCTGTCCATACCAGTTTTGCAAGCATAGCCAGTTCAGATATTGATAGTGTGGTCAGGCATCTAAACTTTTGTGAGCTTATTTGAACTGAATCTTCTGAGGTTCACCCGTCATGCGTATTAATGAGGTGGCCTTGTGTTTCCCCTGCCCCTTTCCATATACTGCACTGAACATGCACAAATATCTCTTTTACTGAAAGGGGTGGAGGTCTGACTCTTCTCAGCATAATATGTGGGAGACATGTCTCCTACTTTCTCGTGGTGTCCCCCACGAGTAGCATAAACTGAAATGACAGCAGACAAAATGCAGAAGACAGGCTCACATTCTAAGTGACAATCAGCCCTCAAGAGCATAACTGGCCAAGTGTCAGTCTGGTGTAACTTCACAGAAGTCAAGCCCGTATCTAGAGCGTCGCTACTGAAGTCAGATATCTTTGTAGATCTCATCTAAAGTGTCCATGGTGTGGCAGAAGGATCATATCTGCCATGTATGAGGCTGTTGTCTTGACTGTGTGGATGCTTTGTGAAGCTGGGAATGGGCAACAGGGAATGGATCACTTGGTGATTGCCTGTTCTGTTCATTCCCTCTGGGGCACCTGGCATTGGCCACTGTTGGAAGACAGGATACTGGGCTGGATGGACCTTTGGTCTGACCCAGTCTGGCCACTCTTATGTCCTTATGTTCCCAGGGGTACCTCACCACTATCTACCCTTTGCATGAAGTAGCCTTATCTGTGCTTGGTGTGGATCGGGTCCCTGAATCCACCAACCTCTAGCAACATAAGTGCTACTTTCCAGGTCTCTGCAGGCCTTGCACTCTGTAAAGGTACTGACAGGCACACACCAACCCCCAAGTCCTCAGTGCGGTCCCTGTAGTGTTCAGCCCCTTATCCACTGAACATTCACAGAGTTACCAGGACTGCTGTTCCCAAAGGAACAATACACACCAACTTGTAAGATTCAATTCAGGACCAGTGCTTTGCTTGGTACATAGCACTGAGCTATATTTATAGCAAAAACAAGAATAAGATTATCATCATCGAAGACTAGAGATTCAGGAGATAGTGAGTCAGGATATTAAAAACAATTGGTTATATATAAAACAAAATCATAACACACTTTCTGGAGACTAAACTTAAACAACAGGTTAACCTCCTGTGCAAAGAAGTTTATCTCACCCAAAGTCCTGTTCAGCATTTGCAGCAAAAACTGGCTGAGACCCGGCTTTCATGACTGCGTTTCACTGTCTGTTTACTTCCTAAGTACAGGATGGCAGGGTGTTTTCTTTGCCTTCTAGAAATACCCCCAAAGTTCATTGTTTTTACTCACAGACAGGATAACATCCTGTGGTTTCTTTTTTTCCGGTGTTCTCCTTCCCCATTGACTTCACATCTCTTCGTTAACATTTGACTTCACATGTAAATGGACATTCATTGTGTTAGCTACCAGTTTTTAATTTATATCCCGACAGAAAGATTTCTTATCTCCTGTCTGGAGGAACTGGTCTAAGGCTTGTCACCTTTTGGTGGCCTGCTTTTAATTTACATGCTTCAGAACATAATTTTCTGGTACATAAGAACGGCCATGCTGGGTCAGACTAAAGGTCCAGCTAGACTGGTATCCTGTCTTCTGACAGTGGCCGGTGTCAGGCGTGTGCTGTTTGGGTACCAGTATTTATCAGCATACTTTTAAAGTGGGCTATAAACTAAATCTCTTATAAAACATGTTAGTCATGCAGAAACATTTAATTAAAACAGTATTCTTCATAAGAACATAACATAAGAATGGCCCTACTGGGTCAGACCAAAGGTCCATCTAGCCCAGTATCCTGTCTTCCAACAGTGGCCAGTGCCAGGTGCCCCAGAGGGAATGACCAGAAGAGGTAATCATCAAGTGATCCATTCCCTGTTGCTCATTCCCAGCTTCTGGCAAACAGAAGGTAGGGACATCATCCCTGCCCATCCTGGTTAATGGCCATTGATGGACTTATCCTCCATGAATTTATCTAGTTCTTTTTTTGAACAGATACATGGCTCCTTCCATAGTACCTGTACATACACATGACAATGATATTGATGACTAGTTGATCTGAGACCTCATGTGACATTCTTTGGTGAACCCAAATGTACATACCAGGATCAGGAGATATCTCTACCCCTCTGCACCCCCTTGTCAGTTGCCATTCAGAGGTTCTTGGCTCTCAGTCTTGTCTTTGCTGCAAAGTTAACTTGTTATAACGCAAGCATTGCCCTTCGCGTGAGTCCCGTCTGCACACAAAACCCAATAACTAGAGTGTGGTGGTGCTTTTAACTCAAGTTGGCTGGGGCAAAGGCTGCAGCTTGAGTTAGCATATCTCATCTGCTACCAGCATGGCTCCTCTGTGCTGCTAATACATGTGCTTTCTGTGGCTAATTCAATCACTGTTTGTCTCGCATATATTGTTTTGCCGTATGGCCACTCTCATTCAAGGTAGGTTAACTCTAGCGGAGTAACTCGAGTGTAGACAACTTGAGTTACTTCTGCAGTGAAGATGTAGCCCAAGATGAAGAAAACAGCCCTGTAGTCATCTATGTTTGCTGGAATTTACAAAACCACTAGACGTGCTATATTAGACTCCCGGATAATCAAAAGGCTGAGAATGCAGAGGTCACCACGGCTTTCCAAGGCATTGGGATTGCTCAGAGATGCAATGTTAGCAATTTCACGGCATCTGTTTCAAAGCAGGCCTGAGCAGTCCCACCTGCACTACTATAAATGCAAGCATTATTATTAGTGCAACATTACGTTTGGGAAACCAAGCTCTAAAAAGGCAGGAGATTCCAAAAACTTAGGTTTATGTCATGATGTTAACAAGGCCACGTGGCACCTGGTTAGTATTTTCCATTTGTGTATTTTCTCTGTGTGAACCGTAAGCTTTTTTGTTCATGTTATTAACTCTGTTCCATGAAGTATACAGGTTAGGCACCAATGTCACTCTGCTCCAGCTCCGGGGCCTGGGGCATGGCCACGATACACAGAATGTAAATCAGGGCCAGGTGAACAAAAATTGCCTAAAGCTCTCCTGTTGCCCGGCCCTGATCATAGTGCTGCTCTGCACTTGCTGCTCCCCTGTGCTATGTTAGAGCAGCCAGAGGGCAGGAATGGCCCCAGGGGACTGAAAATATAGGCCAGGAGCACTGTGGCATAGGGGCATCCCTACCTGGCTCTCTTTTCTGTAGCCACACCCTTTCCCTAGCCACACTAGCAGCAGGGAGGATGCACGGGGAACATGCCTCTTCTTTGGTTCTACACCAGTGCAACATTGCCCTGCGCTGGGTAAACCTGGTTTATGGTCAGACAAGCCACGCTGCCCCTAAAGATCAAGATGAAACTCTTTACATTTTACACCTAAGTTTTAAATTCTTTAAATTTGGGGGCTTCTCGGGCCAGTTCTCCTCTCACTTACACCACAGGAAACTCTGCTAGAGGCAATGGAGCCACAGCAACATAAAACAGCGTGAGAAGAGAGTCAGGCTCTCTGACTTCTGAGGGTCTTGGGTTCTGAACCTTATCCTGCAATTCTATTCTCTGTATGTTCTTATGCTGTCCTCATCACCGTAGTGTCTGAGCACCTTCCAGTAGTGCATTAAGCGACGTGACTAACATCTGTCAAGTGTGGTTTGTTCATTCTTTCTTTTCCCAGGGGGAGTATTGTGTGTGCAGTGTAGCGTTTTGTTTTGGTAGGGTTCTTTTTGTTGTTGGTTTTCTCAATGATGACCATGTTTTGTTTGCATTTTCTATGTGATCTCACCTAATCCCTCTTGTCCCATATTTTAAATGTATCTATTTTTGTGACTCGTGCCTGCCAAAAGCTTTTATGAAGCCACCCGGTAATGAGACATGTAAGTGGCCAGTCTTTCCACAGCTTAATGTTTGGTGACCCCCCTGAATTTCTGCTATACCATAGATTTGCCCTTTGATGCTGAGAAAATGATGCATGTTACATGTACCCAAATATGAATCAAGACCTGCAGAATGTTTGCCATTGTAAATTCCCTTCTCAACATAGAGAACGTGCTTGGAGGGTCTGGATGAGAAAGAATCTGTCCTGAACAAACTGATGCCTATTGCAGCTGAACATCAGATGTAAAATGAGTTTTGGCAACTTCCCTTTGATACAGACAGTGATTTTTTTTTTCTTTGCAAGATGGGGAGGGTTAGAAACATTAAAATCAGGCGGTAAAGATGGATTCAATTGTTAAGCAATGGCAAATAAAGGGTTAAACCCTTTTAGTCATTCTTCATGGTGCAACTTCTTCCAGGACCCACACAAAAAACTTATTAAGCAGCTGCCTGTCACCTCCTTAATAAATAAGAATCTCTTTCCAGCCTCTTTGTCTCCTTCACCTCTGGGGCCAGCCTCCTGTAAACACACTGCCAATTAAACCTCACGTCTAGCAAGGCCAGAACTAATGAAAAGCAATAGAGAATTCACTGCCTTTTAATGAGGAAAACATTGCTTTTTACAGGGAACAATTTATTGGGCCAATTCCCCCCATCCATCACCCAGGGGAACCGCTGCCTTTTTTACCTCCTGTTTGTTACTTTGTCAAGTGTGTGTAAAATTGCACACTGAACACAGAGGTGAAGGCTCTGACTCAATTTATGGTGTGACATCTCTGATCTTGCTCCCTGGATCAGTAAGTGATCCTGGCAATGATATGCATAGAAATTAATTACTGTGCCCGCCAGCTATACAGCAGGGCCCTGCCGTTGATAATAGATCAGTTTACAGGAGTTTGTTAAAGGGGTGGGCATGTCTGTTTCTGTTTGCCAACATGCAGACAATGTCAGTTAAGTGCAAACCACCACCATCATTGCAATTCTTGTATACATACAAGGAGGGGGAGAGAGAGAAACGCCAGAGTATCCTTGGAAAAGAGAAAACACTGTTAGACTAATGAAAGGAATGCACTGATTTTTGAAAGAGCTAAGTTCCTATTCCCTGTAAGGACATGTTAATATAAAGGTGACACAAACTTTTTCAAGCCAAGGTCATGCTCATCATCAATATTTACATGAAAAATACACATGCACATTAAATCAAAATTAAAATACAAAGAGTTCGGAAAGGTACATTGGATAAACTCCTTTGAGGCCAGAACCTCTGCTGGTGTAAGGAGGGCTAGCGCCGTGAATTACTTTGAGCTTTGTTTCTTGAAATTCCATTTTAAAGCATCCCTGTGCTGTTTCTAGTCCAGTTTGCTGCTGTGTTTTTTGTGTGATGCTTCTGCTAGACAACTGATTTTTGCTAGACACCTTAGATGGTGTCTTCAGAAGGTTTCACTTTCAGATGGTTCAACATGTGAAGACGCATCAAATGCATACAAGGGGAACACAATGATTGGTTGAACAGATGAAAAGCCCATATGTCTCTGAACGCACACTGTTTTCTCATTAATGGATTTCATCAGTTCATTTTAGCACTCAGAACAAGGTATCTGGGGTGCTAGAGAAGAGCTACAAGAATAAGTAATAGAGATATGGGTTCAGTGGACCAGAAACACCCCCCAACAACAACAACACTGAGGGAGGATCAAGAATTGCTGGTGAAAAAGAGGCCATTGTGTTCAAGTCATTGGTCTTTATACCTGCCCATTCCCAATTCAGATGAAACCACAGGACAGAAAGGAGAAAACACAGCTGACCTCAATGGCCTTCTCAGATGAAGTCAAACGGGGCAGCGCTGTCTGTGACTACACCTTCCTGATAGGTGACGGGCTGGGAAGTCTCATCTCCCAGGGACTGCAAAGGATTGTGGGAAACCCAGGGTGCTTTTTGAGTGCTGGATGCAGGGTGTGTGTTTGGGCCTCTTGGGCTGTGGCTGGGGGAATGGTGGGTGCTGGGCTGAGGTGCTGATGCTGGTGGCTGGGTGAGGGAAGGAAGTAAACTGAGGGATACTGGAGTGGGGTGCTCAGTTGGCCAGTCTGTACCTCTGCAGTCTCTTGAAGCAGCATTTCTCAACCCTCCATTGCTGGGCAGTGAACAGGAAGGAGAAAAGAGGAATTTCCTTAGGATTGGGTAGGGGGTAAAATAGGCAGTAGGAGGGAGGGGTAAATGCTCCATCTGTCCCTTGTCCCAGCTGGTGTTGGGTCCTTATGCCTACAGGATTTCAGTATTTTATTCCTTTCTCGGCTGGTGTGCTATAGTCCAAAGGTGCCCTTTATGTCCTGCTTCCAGGTCAAGCCTCACTGGTTGGAAAATAATGGTTTGTTCTGCAGGAAGTGGTTGCTGCATGTCAGCTACACCTTGTGCATGATTTACAATGAGGTAAGCGCCGAAACGTACAGCATAACCAGATGATACTTGATATCATCAAGACAACGAGATGAAAAATGTGTAGGACACGTGGTTCGGCTGAGCTGAGGAAGATTGCCAAAGCAAGTGTTGCAGGGACTGGTACCCTGGGCAAGGGGTGCCTGCGGGAAGTGTGGTTCGATGATGTGGCTGACTGGATGGGTTGCGGTGTGGCGTGCTTTTCAGGGCTGTGTGAGGACCACACAACATGGAGGAAGATTGCTGGCCAGTGACTCTCATGCATTGCATTTACTGTTCATTGTCATGTGACTTTGGGATGTTTTGCACGATGAAAATAATAATAAAAATAAATCAATCTGCTTGTGCAGGACTGGACCCTACAACATGTTCTCCAAAGTGTTAGACAGGCTAGTTGAAGAGGGAAGATAATCCAGTGGTTAGGGCTCTAGCATAGAACTGGGGATACCTGAATTCATGTCCCTGCTGTGTCACAGGCTACCTGTGCCACCTTGGGAAGCCACGTAGTCTCCCAGTGTCTCACTTTCCCATCTGAAAAATGGGGATAATGGCACTGCCCTACCTCACAGGAGTCTGATGAGGATAAATACATTGAAGATTGTTAGGTGCTTAGATCTTACTGTGATGAAGGCCATAGATGATCGTCAGTGATGTCTTTTAAGCGACAGAGCTTCAAGCTGTTCCTTAGGAGACTATTCTACACACTAAAATATCTCACAGATAGGAGTTTTTGTCTGATACTTGACCTGTGTTTTTCTGTGCTCTGTGTGATCATATTGTTCCTTGTCCCAGTGAACAATTCCTTTCCCTCCTTGGCCTTTATAGCCTCAAATATTTGTAGACATATTTTATCCCGCTGGTTTTTAGAGGCCCACACACTCTTTTCCTCCTCTTCAACCTGTCTCCAAACTGATAGCCACTGACATCCTGAATGATGATGTTCCTGGAAATGGTATTGATTGATTCTGTTCACCCCACAGTAATAGTACTGCCTTTTACTGACCATAACTGCAGGAGTGACATGAAACAAACTCACCATGGACTAGATTCTGCCCTATATGCTGTCAGTGGCACAAGAGAAGGTGAACAGGGACCGTGCAGCACTTGGACTCTTTTAAGGAGGAATTCTAAGTCAGCCCAAATTCATCCTAAGGCAGTGGTTCTCGAACTTCATTGCATCAGGACCCCCTTCTGACAACAAAAATTAGTACATGACCCCAGGAGGGGGACTGAAGCCTGATCCTGCCCGAGCCCTGGGTGGGGGTGGGGGTGGGGGTGGGCAAAGCTGAAGCCCCAGCCCCACCATCCCAGGCTGGGGACCAAAACTGAAGCTCAAGGGCTTCAGCCCCAGGTGGGAGGAGGGCGGGCAAAGCCGAAGCCCCAAGGCTTCAGCCCCGGGCGGGGGGCCAGTAACCTGAGCCCCACCATCCAGGGCTGCAGCCGAAGCCCCGTTGCCCAAGGCTGAAGCCCTTGGGCTTCGGCCCCAGGCCCCAGCAAGTGTAATGTCAGCCCTGGTGACCCCATTACAATGGAGTCATGACCCACTTTTCCACACAAAAAGTTAATCAGGTCTAATAAGTTTTACATCACCCCAAAATGTGCAAAATGCTTTAGTCAACATACCAAAAAGACAGAGCTGTGTTCAAAAGATCTTGCAGCGTAAATAGACCTGACACAGGGTCCAAACACAAGTGGAATGGGGTGGGGCAAGGGAATGTCCAATGGTTAGGATGCTAGCCTGGGACCTGGGAGATTCTGGTCAATTCCCCGCTTTGCCCAGGGGAGCCAGAACTGGAAGGGGCCCTGGCCCCCCCCCCATGGATGGAGCAGCCCAGGCAGGTGATCAGCTCTTCTGCCATGAAGCGCAGCCCGTGCCAAGGGCACCAGCCTCTTCCTGGTGCTGGCTCCTCTCAGTGGCCCCACCCCTCTTTCCCCCAAGGCTCCACCTCCTGGCCAGGCCAGAAGCCAGAGAAAGATCCGCCCAGGGAGCCTGGACCACTGTGGGGAGCCCTGGACCCTCCTCTCACCCTGGGCAGTGGGCCAGGATGCCCAAGAGCAGCCCCTGGCCCATGTCCCTGCCCCCTGGGTTGCACTGCTCAGGAGGTCCAGGGCTCTCTAAAGCAGCCTGGGCTCCCTGGGCAACTCTTCCCACAGCCTGGCTCTGGCTTCTGGCCTGGCCAGGGCGCGGGGCCTTGGGGAAAGAGGAGGAGCAGGGGGTGGAGCCATGGGGGGGGTCTCGGGGGAAGAAGAGGGGTTGGGTGGGGCCAAAGAGGGGGCAGGGCCTCGTGGCCCCCCACACACACACTTCTACCGAGGTTCTGGCACTCTTGGCTGTGCCAGATTTTTTGTGTGGCCTTGGTACTTCCTTTCTTTAAAAAAAAAAAAAAAGATGGGGAGGTACTCAGTTACTATGGTAATGGGGGGCCATTTGTGTACATAAGGTAGGTAGAAGGGATGCATATACATGATTTTGAGTTTGGTTTGGTTCTGTACATCTCTTGGCTCAGGATTGTTCTTGTTGCTTCTGGTCCTGTCTTGTTACAGGATGGTTCACTGGCTCGGTGACTCTGTATGTATTTTGATTTTCTAGTGGGTAGGTGATCATTTTATAGGATAATATGATGTCAGACTAAAGGGCAAACTCTGCCTTTGGACCTGGGAGTGCATCTCACATTGACCAGAGTGGGGGACTGTAAAGGAGCAGAGTTTGGTCCTTAATAATTACCCCTCGGTAGAGAAATGTTAACAATCTAGACCAGGGATGGGCAAACATTTTGGCCTGAGGGCCACATCTGGGTATGGAAATTGTATGGCAGGCAATGCTAACAAAATTGGGGGTTAGGGTGTGGGAGGGGGTGAGGGCTCTGGCTGGGGGTACAAACTCTGGGGTGGGGCTGGGTATGAGGAGTTTGGGGTGCAGGAGGGTGCTTCGGGCTGGGACTGAGTGGTTCGGAGGGCAGGAGGGGAATCAGGGCTTGGGAGGCTTAGGGCACAGGAAGAGGTCAGGGATACAGGCTCCAGGCAGCTCCCGGAAACAGCAGCATGTCCTTCACTCCGGCTCCTATGCAGAAGTGCAGCCAGGCAGCCAGGCGGCTCTGTGCGCTGCCCTGTCCGCAGGCACCACCCCTGCAGCTCCCATTGGCTGAAGTGTCCAGCCAATGGGAGCTGCAGAGCCGGCGCTTGGGGCAGGGACAGCGTGCGGCGCCTCCTGGCTTACCTACGCGTAGGAGCCGGAGCGGGTACATGCCGCTGCTTCCAAGAGCCGCGCGGAGCTGGACAAGTCCCCCACCCCACTTCCCGGTGACAGCTAGAGGGCTGCATTAAAAGGTCTGACAGGCCAGCTGCGGCCCGCGGGCTATAGTTTGCTTACCCCAGATCTAGACACTGCAAAATATATATACACACACAGACACACACACACACATATTCTGAAGCTTTAAAAAAGGGGAGAGGAGGAGCGTGAAAGATCTTTTCTTTCCTAATGCAACTGTTAGATTTGGCTGCTTAACAATTAAACTTTTCCTTTAGTTGTTGCCCCTACAGACCTCAGCTTTGAATGGCAACCTGAAGTTGAGTTCGCCAGAGCATTGAGCTTACATGATTCAATTAACCTTTAAGGTAGCTGTGGAAGTTGGTACTATAGGAGATCCTTTCATTAATTGGCAGCCTGACACAGACAATTAAGTTTGATCAGCTGAAGAGGGCATCAGGGACGTCATTAGCATATTGTACTGAAGGCGACGCGGTGTGGAAAAGTTGTTTGATTTCTGCTGAGGAAGAAAGTGGGGGACTCGGGGACCCCTCCTTGCATTTACGACTAATTAAATATTTCATTTCCCTCGCTCCAAGTGTTAAATGTTCCTAATTTTTTTCTCCCCTTTTTGGTTTCTTCCCAGCATATTTTTATTGCAGTGAAATTCACTGAATGATCATTTCTCCATTATTAAAACTTCGCATTTCACATGAGGTACCGCATAAAAACCAAACATAAATATAGACAGACGGAGAGACTGGCTGCAGAGATGCACCTTCGGTTTGGAAAGGGGGTGGAATAACACCTGCAGTGCATGGAACATAAGCGACTGTTGAAACCTCATGCTATATGGAGGTGGCCTGGTCCAGTGAATAAAACAGTGACCCGAGCGCCTAGACTCTAGTCCTGCCTCTGCCACTGACTCACTTTGTGTCCTTTGGCAAGTCATTTCCCTTCTTCTTTTTATATTGTAGCTGAGATACTCTCTCTCATGCTAAGTCTGTACAGTGCCTAGCACAATAGGGACCTGGTTTTGGATGGGGCCTCTAGGCAGTAAATAATAGCACAATCCTGAATGCTTTTGGGCTGGGAGGGACATTGATGGGAAGGAGATGATGCACCAGACCTGTGGATGGAGGTCATTGGCATTACACTGGTTTAGGTGCAGTTTAAAGTATAAATTATTGCAGATTTTCCTCTGTACCCGTTCTTTTTGTGTAGTAGTTTCCCCCCACAATTGTATGAGTCACTGTGGTAACCTATTCACAGTACATAGAGGGGATATTGCTGATCATTACATAGGGAAGGAAAGGAGTGTGGGCTAGTGGTTAGAGCAAGAGACTAGCAGTCAAGACTCTGAGGTGAAATCCTGGCCGCACTGACGCCAATGGTAAAACTCCCATTGACTTCAATGGGATTAGGATTTCACCCCCTGATTCTGCCTGGCTGTGTCATTGCCTTGCTTTGTTTTACATAAGGATTTCCGTGCCTTAGGCTATGTCTACACTACAGCCAGGATCGATGCTCTGAGATTGATCCACCGGTGGTCGATTTAGCGGGTCTAGTGAAGACCCGCCAAATCGACAGCAGATCGCTCTCCAGTCGACCCCAGTACTCTACCCCCGACGAGAAGAGTAAGGTAAGTCGACGGGAGACTTTCCGCCGTCGACCTCCCGCGGTGTAGATCCCGCGATAACTCGACCTAAGGTACGTTGACTCCAGCTACGTTATTCATGTAGCTGGAATTGCGTGGCGTAGGTCGACTTACCGCGGTAGTGTAGACCTTTACCTTACCCATCTGTTATGGGAGTAATAATGCTGATCTTCCTCACCGAGTTGCAGTGAGGTTTAATTCTTGTTTGAACAGTTCTGTGAGATGCCTGGCTGCTATTTAAGTGCAAAGTGTGGTTATTATTACTGAGCAGTAGACTCATAGACTTTAAGGTCAGAAGGGACCATTATGGTCATCTAGTCTGACCTCCCGCATGATGCAGGCCACAAAACTGACCCACCCACTTTCCCTTAACTCAGCTGTTGAAGTCTCCAAATCGTGATTTAAAGACTTCAAGTCGCAGAGAATCCTCCAGCTTGCGACCCCTGACCCATGCTGCGGAGGAAGGTGAAAAACCTCCAGGGCCTCTGCCAATCTACCCTGGAGGAAAATTCCTTCCCGACCCCAAATATGGCGATCAGTAGAACCCCGAGCATATAGGCAAGATTCTCCAGCCGGACCCTCATTTTACCAGCGATGGCACGTTATTGCCTAATTGACTAAAATCATGTTATCCCATCAAACCATTCCCTCCATAAACTTATCTAGCCTAATCTTAAAGCCAGAGAGGTCTTTCGCTCCCACTGTTTCCCTCGGAAGGCTGTTCCAAAATTTCACCCCTCTGATGGTTAGAAACCTTCGTCTAATTTCAAGCCTAAACTTCCCCACAGCCAGTTTATATCCATTTGTTCTTGTGTCCACATTAGTACTGAGCTGAAATAATTCCTCTCCCTCCCTGGTATTTATCCCTCTGATATATTTAAAGAGAGCAATCATATCCCCCCTCAGCCTTCTTTTGGTTAGGCTAAACAAACCGAGCTCCTCGAGTCTCCTTTCATACGACAGGTTTTCCATTCCTCGGATCATCCTAGTGGCCCTTCTCTGTACCCGTTCCAGTTTGAGTTCATCCTTTTTAAACATAGGAGACCAGAACTGCACACAGTACTCCAAATGAGGTCTCACCAGAGCTTTGTATAACGGAAGCAGCACCTCCTTGTCCCTACTAGAATCATGATGCTTTAAAATCCTGCTTTTTCTAGCAGGTTGCTATGCTGTGCATAACATGCATGCAGTGTAATAAATAGGGATGGGCCTTGGCTGCACAGTTCAGATCTTCATTTCAGTCCTCCCTAAGGTTTACTCCTCTCTCCCATCCTATTGAAGGTGTATGTGAAGCTGTTGGGGAGTTTGTGAGACACCCTGGACTCAACTGTTAATAGTGATTGGGCAGCACTCAACTTTACATCTCTTCTATCGCAAATATAAGTAGCAGCATCTCCTAATGTATCTGGTGCCTGGCTGAGATCAGCACCTGTATGAGGAGCAGTTGGCTAAAGCTAAGTCCAGGTAAGGCAAAGGGGATACTGGAAGGAAGATGACAGTATTTTGAAGAACTTGCCATGTCCATAATATCCCATCCTCTGTTGAGAGCATCTGCTCTCAGATCATCAGGGTGGTTCACAATCACGGGATTCTTCTGGATTCCTCTCTGCTACTGGATACTGAAGTAGCTATGGCTGCTAAACACATCCTCTGTCTATGTCTGGCCAGGAGGTTGAGCCCTGTCCTATAAGGTGTTGACCTGGCCACCTTGATCCATGCTTTCATGACCTCCAGGAGAAGAGGGTGCTTTAAGATCACACAAGGCTACTTTCCCCTGCTCATCTCTCCAGCGGCCAGCCCAAAGACTCCATCTGGTTACTACACCGAGGACTTGCATGTACGCACTTCATCAAAAGCTACATTGTGACAAACTGGACTGATGCACGAGCGCTAAAACCCTCCCAGGCCGCCTCAGAACTAGAAATCATTTCTACCCCATTCTCATCTATCCACTCAGCCCTCTGGGGAAAGCCCTCTGAGAAAAGAGAGGCCTTCAAGTGCGACCTTCAGGTCAGCAAATTTCAGCCATGGAAAACCAGTGGGGAAAAGGAAATCCCAGAGTTGAGGACCCCTCCTATGCTTGCTTATGTCTAAACCAGTGTATGTCCGCTGAAGTGACCAGCTGGTGTGATCTGCTATGGTACCACATGAGAAGAGAGGCTGGTTATGTAGCCGTGTATATCCCTCTTCTCCCATCCTATCAAGGAGGCTGCCAGTGTTATGGCACCACCTGCCGAGAAGAAAGAGGTAAAAGCATCCAGAGTCTAGACCTCTGGATAAGCCCCAATCCATACTGCTTCTCTCCAGTTCTTTTGCCTCCTTGGCCTAGAAGCCTGGGGAATATGCTTCAATTCCTCTGCTTGCTCACGCCCACTTTTCCAACTTTCCTTCTGAGGACAAGAGGGAAGGCAACTAGAAAGGAAAGAGGGCAGATGGAGAGAAATAAATATATGATATTAGCAATTTCCAGCCTAATATTGCACAGGCAAGCTCTCCACTGTATCATTAGCCTTGCACAGAAGTGTTAGCAATTGTGATACATATTGCATAATTCTTATTGCATTAGCTTTGCCACATAAGTCATTAATGTGCTCAGACAGTTGTACTGGCAAATGTGGAACTTGTCTGCTGTGTGAGGCTAAATAGTATCTATGGGGTTTTAGTTTTAATCCAATCAGATGTTTTTAGTATCCTATTGCTGTGATGCCATGTAATGCAAACTTAATGGGAAGTTGCTGCTACAGTTTTTGTTGGTTTGTTTTGCAGCCCTGCTTATCCGTAAAAAAACCAAGCTTGTGAATAAGAGAAATTGTCAGAAAGTGGCAGAAACCATCACCTGGCAATATCTTTAAAAATTTCAGATTAGTTTTGCAAATGACAGGTAAGTGATTGCGCTGATGACTCTTGGAACTTGTTGCTCTATGTGCTTCTCTCTCCACTGATCCCAGTGGGTCAAATCATATTCTGGGGATTCTTGCCCAGGTGAGTCTCTGTTTGCCGATGTCCCCTGGCCCGTGGGGAGCTGGGAGTTGCCACCTTTGCAACATCATATTCCCCTTCCCTTGCAGAGCTCTCCTCAGCGTCAGAGCTCCATAGCTGGTGAGGGTTTGGGTTTGGCTGGGATGCACATCACCCCTGAATCAACCAAGCATTGAGCAAACATGAAGACCTCCTGAGGCTGTCTGTGTGGTTGCCTCCGTGCTATGGAACCTGCCTTGTGAGGAGAGAGGGACCCAGGAATGGCAGGCCAATGGTGGAGCTTTTGACACTGCAGCTCCATGCGAACTGTACTGCCAGGAAACTGGATAAAGCACCAAGGAATCCTGGAGCCAGTGTAGAGACACAGGACCTATGCATGAATGACTCTGGCCTCCAATAGATCCCAGGAGTTCCGTTGGTTTTAGGGATGGAGCCCACTGTTTCTTCCACAAAGAGACTAACTCTCCTGATGGCAGGATTTGTAGGAAGCTTAGTGAGGAAAACACTGAAGAATTTTCACTCTCTTATGCAGCCTTTTCTGCATAGGGATTGATTTAAACCAGTAGGAAACCTGTCCCAGATGCAGTGGTGGATTTTCACTGGTTGATGCCAAAATGTGAAACACTGTACAGATTGGTTTATTTGCTGCTGATTTTGTTGATGATGTGTTTTTGCATGAAGACAAAAGGCATTTTTCCAAAGGCAGCCACTATCTCTCTGCCCTAGTGACCAGCTCTACTCTGCGTTTGCTAGGATCAAAGTGGTGCCCACAAAATGGAATGACACAGGGATTAGCACACTGTAGGCTAAATATGAAATGAAAGAATTAGGGTTATCTTAAATTTGGTTAAGGAAATATATCTGTGTTGTAAAGAAAGGCCCTGACTAACAAGTAGAAGGAAGGCCTTGAAAATAAGAAGGTATAAAGCCAGAGGAAATGAAGTCGGGTGTGTGTGTGTGTGTGTGCGTGTGTGTTTGGTTCAAAGAATAACTAATGAGATATGGGGAAGTTTCTAAAAAGAAGGCTTCTGACCCATAGGGGTGACTGCAGATGGTTTTATATAAAACAAAGAGAATGTGTCTTAAAATGAGCCAACATGGCCCTTCCCAACCCATACGCCAATGTTAACGCCTATGTGAACCCAGATGCAATGGAAAAATAGTTGGGCAGCAAGAAGGAGGGGAAGAGATAGGGAGGAAAGGCCTTGGGGAGAAAGGTGATTGTAAATCTTAGAATCATAGAATATCAGAGTTGGAAGGGACCTCAGGAGGTCATCTAGTCCAACTCCCTGCTTGCAGCAGGACCAATCCCCAGACAGATTTTTACCCCAGATCCCTAAATGGCCCCCTCAAGGATTGAACTCACAACCCTGGGTTTAGCAGGCCAATGCTCAAACCACTGAGCTGTCCCTCCTCCCCTAAGTCTTATCTGAATAAAGACTGGAAATAAGGGTGAACTGTCTCAGAGTGGATTTAGCTAAGATCAGTAACTGGCAATGACATCACTTATTTGTTGAAGGGTATAAAAAAGCAAACTCTTACAGGGTTCATTGCAAATACCTGCCTGACCGCATTGGAGCTGACCAATATGGGTCTGAGCACACAGGCTTTAGCCTGTTTGTAAGTATCTTGACCAAATGCTTATAAATGTTTTGCTACTGTTTGGTTGCAGTAAATTGCTTATTAGTTAGGCTTTTTAGGTGTGTTTAGAACAATCGTACGAATACCATTTGGCCTTGAATTTAATAAAGGAATCTATGGTTAAATCAGGCCATGTCTACACGTACAGTGCTGGAAGCAGCGCAGCTACACCGATACAGCTATGCCGCTGCAGTGCCTCTGGTTGACGCTCTGTGCCAACGGGAGAAAGTTTTCCCATCCGCATAATAAAACCACCTCCGCGAGCGGCAGAAGCTATGTCGGCGGGAGAAGCTCTCCCGCTGACCTAACGCTGTGCACACAACAGCCTATGTTGGTGTACCTTATGTCGCTCAGGGGGGTTGTTTATCACACCCCTGAGTGACGTAAGTTATTCCAACATAAGCGGTAGTGTAGACATAGCCTTAGTGTTTGGTGGATTCCCATATTAATCTTAATAATTTAAAATATTATTAATAATTCCAACATTTCCTGGGAAAATTGCATAATTAGCTCAACGGCCGTGAAGTTTATGCAGACTGCACAAAAACAAATATAGATTTTATGAAACTGTTAGGAATTAACTTGGATTTTATGGAAACCCTGGGAAATCAGAAGACATGCCACCTCCCCAGATAGTTTGGAAATACATTTCTGTTTGTTGTTTTTCAGTGTGAGTTTTACCAAACACAAACTGGTGAATCCCAGACTTAGGCCTGGTCTACACTGGGGGGGATCGATCTAAGTTACGCAACTTCAGCTACGTGAATAACGTAGCTGAAGTCGACGTACTTAGATCGACTTGCCGTGGTGTCTTCACTGCGGTGAGTCGACTGCTGCCGCTCCCCCATTGACTCCGCCTGTGCCTCTTGATGGGAGAGCACTCAGGGATTGATTTATCACGTCTAGACTAGACACGATAAATCAATCCCCGCTGGATCGATCGCTGTACGCCGATCCGGCGGGTAGTGTAGACATACCCTTAGTCTGAATGCAGGATTGTGGCAGATTTCTGTCTCTCTAGTGAAAAAAGAAGGGAAGGCACAGAAAATGTGAGTTTCTGCAGAGGGATCAATATCTAGCTCACGGATGCTACAGAAAGTGGAAAAATATGTAATGGACTAAAATGGCTGGAGGGCAGACTGTGCCCAGATGCGGTAATACCTGCAGGGGACAGGAAGTTCTGCAAGATTCTCCTACCAGAGTCTCCTCTGCATTGCCCTGTTGGGGAGACAGTCCTCAACGCAGCCTTGCATGGGCACAGGGCACATCCCAGTGCAAGAACAGAGCCTAATTTACAAAGCCAAGCACCCTGCCCCAAGTCGCTGGGCTTGTCTACACTTACCAGGGGATCGACGCATAGCGATCAATGCATCGGCAGTTGATTTAGCGGGTCTAGTGAAGACCCACTAAATCAACCGCAGATCGCTCTCCCATCAACTCCTGTACTCCACCTTAATGAGAAGCGCAAGGGGAGTTGACGGGAGAGTGTTTCCCGTCGACATAGCGTAGTGTGGACCCCGCGGCAAGTAGATCTAAGTACATCGACTTCAGCTACGTTATTCACATAGCTGAAGTTGCGTAACTTAGGGCAATCTCCCCCCCATAGTGCAGACAAGGCCTTAGAAGAGACACATGGAGGGAAATAGAGGCTGTAGGGCCAAATATTGCAGAGGTATAAACAAGAGCAGAACTTGGCCCCAGCAGGCTATATTTACTCTTGGCATAAGCAGGAATGTCTTATATTGAAGTCAGTGAGGAGTTGCACTCTCTTACACCAGGACTGAGTTTGGCCCATAGTGTTTAGCTGCTGGAAATAATTCTTTTAAACCATAAAGGAATAAGTTCTAGAGCTCTGTTGGCTGTACAGTTTCATTAATATGACATAACATCTTGGATAGATAATTTTATAATACCTTTGCATGCCACTGCTATTACTACTATGTTGTTTTATGGCAATGTTAATATACAGATGTTTCTTTAATCTGTTTTTTAATTTACTTTGTATATCCCCTATGTACATTTTGTCGCAAGGTAGTTTATTTTGTAGCAGCTCATTTATTTTAAAAGTTATTTTTTTTCTATATATCACTGCTAGCATGCTAATGACACTTATACATGTGTTCTCTTTAATCTTTCCCCTAGTTGCCTGGTAAAGAACACAGAGATTGCCTGTTCCCTGACCTCCTAAGAGCTGGTACCTGTTTTATTAAGGGTTTGATCTGAAGATTAACTAAATACAGTTCTGCAGTAATCACTCCTTGTTTCTTAAGTTTGCCTTGTCTTTTCACCAGTGCTCCCAACTATCTGTCATGTTCTCTTACATCATCCTCTTTATGATAGATCCAGGAGACGTGTGGGCACCCTCCTTAGGGATGATCAGGCACTTTTTCAGGGTACGGTCAATCAATCAGGTAATGAAAACAGTAGAGGTGGACCTGAACCCAAACCCTGCATCTCTTGAAATTTGTGGAAGTTCTGATCTGAAACTGGGCCCAGCTCTAAAATTAATCTCTGCATCTCATAACGAGCCAAATCCAATCCAAACATCCCAGAGTTTTGGAGATGTTCAGATACATGGGGGCAGGTACTATATACAATTCTAAGGGTCGGAGTCTGCCAGATCACCTCACGTTGATTAGTGACTTACTCCTGGAGTAGTCTCATTGAAGACTATGGGCCTGCATGTGGAATGTTACTACCCAATACGACTAAAGGTACTGGAATCTGACACTTAGAGAGAAAAAGAGAAAGAGATCACTATGTGGATTTTGGTCCTGATTCAGCCAAGCACTTAAGCATGTGCTTAATTTTAAGGACATGTTTAAGTCCTATTTAAAATATGTTTATGTGCTTTGCTGAATCCAGACCTTAGAGCTGAGCTTTGTGGTTTGCACCATCTCTGGAGAAAAAGAACGGGGCTTAGGGGGTGGAGAATTCTTGCTTAATAACTTTCACAGTGGACTCCTCAAAGCACATCTAATTCAGTCCCCAATTTAGCAAACCTGTGCATTGATTTCAATGAGGCTACTCACTTGATTAAAGCTAGGCACTTACTTAAATACCTTGCTGAACTGGAGCCTAAGTGTTCTATAGATGGCTCTGCTTTTGCTACATGCCACATGGAAATAGCCGAGGAAGCAAGAAAAATTAACTGCTCCCCCTCAGTGCATGCTTACAATGAATGACCCAAGTGTAATAGCCTTCCAGAGCTTTCCAGTCTCCTTGGGGAGATTTCCCCACTTCCCTTAAAAATAAATGTATGTCAGCAGATGCCTGAATATTTTCCCCATAACTTGGTGGGACAGAGCTTGAGAAATGCTGCCATAGACGGTTTCATGTTGCCAAAATGTATTTGCTATTTGATGATGTGGGCTTCCGAGAGCCTGCTGTTCTCAATTGTCCATTACATATTAAGGATGGTTATAGCCAAGAAGACTTTTCTATTTATTTGTTCCCTTTTCACTGTGAACTTTATTATGCATGAGCAGCTTGACTGTGATACTTCTTTTGTTTTACATTTTGCATTCATTAAAAACCAGTCATCTGCATATTTTGTGAACCCTTAGGGGTCTCTTCTCCCCTTGATACATGCGTGCTAGACCCATTAGCATCAATGGGAATTAGGAGCTCAGGCTGAAGGGAGAATATAGACTCCCCCCCCTTAGTGCTAAACTAGGATATTAAAAAAAAATCATTACAGTCCATGTTCACGAAAACAATAAAATAAAATTTTGACCATCTATGGAGGCTCTTTCTACAGCCCAAGACTCTGGCGTAAATTACTGTGACTTCGCTGATGTCAATAGAGCTGCGCCAGCTGAGGATGTAATGCTCTATATTTCACCTGGAAAATACAGGCTACATTTTGGTTCTTAAAGCCTGCTTTGCATTGGGATGCAGGTGGACTGAGCAGCTTGTGCTGGCCTAGGGGACAGGCAGGAATAATGCCTTGAAGGTGGTAGGGGCAGTGTACTTTTTGAAGGTGCCCCAGGAGCTCCCATCTTTGTGTGGGTCGCTAGCTGGAGCACAGAGACCTGACCTCCACTGCCCCTTGCCTGGACATACGCACTTGAGAGAGCTGAGGACTTAGGGCAGCCACAGCCCCTTGCACACTATGTGACAGCACAGGCAGAAGGGATATGGCTGCACCTTTACAGGTTGAAGGGAATGCGCCTTCTTCCCACCTCAGAGCAGCTAACCTGGGCCAGCTATGGTTTAGCCCCAAGGCCTGTATTCTGCCATTGCTCCATGGACAGCTACCATTGAGCTCTATGGGTGCTTTGTGTAATGACTGACGGTGGAGAATAGCCCCTAATACAGGCAGGTGGGTTCTTATCAGGCAGTCATACTGCTTTGGGTTTTCCTTTGCATGCCACAAAACAGGCTTTCCATCAAGGCTGAGAAAGGTCTAGGTGTATATGCAGTAAGCTCCCATCAGAAAACATCAGTCCATTAAAAAATCCACAGGGCCGCTTCACCTTTACTGCATAAACTAGCTTCATACTTGAGGCAGTGTGGCCCAGTGCATACCAGGGCCAGGGGAGATCAGCACCCACACTGGATGAGTGAGGTGCAGAGCTGCTCAGGGGGCTCATGTCTCTCTGCTCCCTCCCGTAACCCTCTGCAGGTCCTGTCTCTCTTCATCTCCCTTTACACTGGACCTGTATTAATAACTGGAACTTTTGGGACAGAAGAGAGCCCTGTGTAGCTGCCACAGGAGGAGAGGAAGGGATTGGAGCCAGAGGGTGTCTGTTATTTTTTAAAAATATTATCACTTTTTGGGAGACCCCACTGGAGGGCTGCATCCTCCCCACCTTGTGGGTGTTCTGCAGCCTAGTGGGCCCTTCCTTCTTTCTTGACTGACAGCTCTGCAATGGCTGCTTTCCCACATGACAATAGTGTCTGTCTGTCTCTGTTCCCAGTTCCCTCTGCTAAAGGGTGTCTCTCACCTCCAAACACTCAGGTGGACTCTAAGGGGGAAGGATAGCTCAGTGGTTTGAGCATTGGCTTGCTAAACTCAGGTTTGTGAGTTCAATCCTTGAGGGGGCCACTTAGGGATCTGGGGCAAAATCAGTACTTGGTCCTGCTAGTGAAGGCAGGGGGCTGGACTTGATGACCTTTCGGGATCCCTTCCGGTTCTATGAGATAGGAATATTAACCTTCCTGGTGAGTCATCAGGAATTAACCTGTGGCTTCCCAGCATCTGGCAGCATGAAGAGAATCAGGAACACCCTGTCACAATATCCAATAGCATTAGAGATGGGTTCACATCACCGAATCCAGATCTGGAGCTGACACTGCACCAAGCTCAGGGCTGTTTGGATCTGGGCTTTCGGCTTTTGCCTCTTGCTACCAATACGTAATTCTACAGCATAATTAAAAATCCTAGTATTGAATAATAGCCTCCTGTACTCTAGTCTTGGTAGCCTCTCTCTGTTGTTTCTGAGGGCCAGTTTGAATTGTTTTTTTCTAACCAAAGAGAGATTTTTATAAAGCATACATTGACCTTCTGTATTTTAAGGTTGGAATGTCCGCTTTTTAAGCATGTGTATGTGTGTGTATCCATCTATATCTATATATACACAGAGAGAGAGACACACACACATAGGGAATTTATTTTCTGCATTGTTAAAGCTTTAACGTTGCCCTCCGAGCACACTGACACAAAGGAAATGCAGCTCAGTTCTCCAAACAGCACATTTTGCCCTGAGCAAAGACACTTTCCCATGCATGGAATGATCTCCCACTGTTTCCCATAAGAGCACCAGGCTGGCTTGAGAAATGGAATAAAATGCTTTCCACACAAGCAATTGAAACAAACGAGGGTGCAGGCTGCAGTGGGACGATGCCTTTTGGAACCTTACGCTAATATTAGTATTAGGCACTAATTCTGCATTGTTGTTGTTGTTTGATGTTGTAGCATTATATGCTCTGCAGAGCATTTGTCCGTTAGTCTTATTGTCATGCTGTTTGCTATGAGGACCAAGTCTTTGCCAGTGTGTTTGCATACTCCTCAATGTGTCCTATATAATTGGTTATGGCAAACTCAGGCACAGTGGATACTTTAACAAGTCAACCAGATAAAGGGAGGCTATCTTGTCTGGCTAATAGTGGGTGGAGTTGTAGGATTCATGTTTTTGGGGAATGAAGCATTCTATATAGTACAGCTTCCTGGCTATTGTGTCTTTGCTTCCAATACAAAACACTCACCCCAAATTAAAGTAAAAGTCCAAGTAGCAGCGTTGTTCATCTGTCTAGCAGGGATGATTTCTCTTGTGATCTATGTTCCACTGGACCGCACAATTGACTTCTTCTTCATGCATCTTTACATCATAAGTGCTGTACTCACAAGCAGCCCGATCCGATAGGAGGTTCTGGTATAGACCCAAAAGCAAAAAAGAATCATTAGATAGGTGGCAGATGAAACCCAGCAGCCTGTTAGTACAGTATCTTGTGAGACCTCAAATTTCAGGCTACTGTAAAATAGCCTGGCATAGTGTTCACAGATAACACTATGTAGATTGAGACAAATTATGAAGTCCTCATAGACTTTACTCAGTCCTTAGGAGGACTTTTAGTTTGGCCCATTGGATTCAAATGTCTGTATCTATAAAGTCTGTTTCTACTTACAAACAGTTCCATCGTATTGTATCAACTAAGAGCTGAGACCAATGAATACCTGCTGAATGTTGGTGGTTTACTGGGTAGCGCTGTTTTCCCCGCGTCAGTACTGAACCCGGCCCCGCTGTGGAATTGAGGGCATTGCACTGCTTGAGGTGCTATCCTTTGGAAAAGATGCAGAACCAAGGTCTTGACCACGTGTAGTTCTAAAGACCCCCATGGCACTTCTCACAAGAGTAAGGGTGCTTACCAAAGGCTGGTTAGCATATGCCCTCTGTCTACTTAGGGTTTCCCACTCTTTCATTTGGGTACAATGTTCTTCCAGTCCTAAAGTTTTTCTGTAGTGTTGCTATGTGCCGTTACAGAGTTTCTGCAGTTCATCCCAGCAATGGTTGCATTTCAGTAACAAGCAAAGTGATTCTATATATAAGAGAAGAGCCCAGACCAAAGCCCTGGGTTCAAAAAACCCCAAAGCGGGGGTGATCTTTCACCACTGAAGTCACTAGAAGTTTTGCAAATGATTTTATTGGAATCACAATCAGGTCCCTCATTTGCAAATCATTTTGTAAAGAGAATTGAGAGCCATTTGGCTTAAAGATGCTGTATCAATGCATGATAAGCCACCATGTTTATATTGTGCTGTATCTCAGGCCTGGTCTACACTAGAAAATTAGGTCAGTTTAACTACGTTGCTCAGAGATGTGAAAAATCCATACCCTTGAGAGACGTGGTTAAGCTGACCTAAGTCCCCATGTAGCCAGCGCTAGGCTGAAGGAAGAATTCTTCCATTGACCTAGCTACTGCTTCTCGAGGAGGTGGATTACCTATGCCACTGGGAAAATCCCACCAGTCGGCTTAGGTAGTGTCTACACTGAAGCGCTACAGTGGCGCAGCAGTGCCACTGTAGCGTTTTAAGTGTAGATAAGCCCTCAGTTTTGACTCAGCAGCTTTCATTAGTCGATCATTCATGCTCCCATAATATAGGAAAGTTAGTCCCTAACAGAGTTTGAAATGGGAGGGACGGGGGATATGAGGAAGTACAGATAAAGTAGAGTGATTAGTTCTGAATATAGGCGGAGAGTATAGAAGACTAGAGATGCTTCCTTTGTTAAATATTTAGCACACGAGTTTTGTTTCACAAAATATTTATGGCTGTTTATCTAAGCAAGCTGGACTAAGAGTAACACTCAGCTGAGAAATGGGACCAAGTGCCAAAGTGGCCTGTTCTCTGTTTTAGCGGATTGGAAACATATTTCCATCAGCAAGAGTTTTGCAAGATTTGACTAGTAAAAATATTGCACCCAAAAATATAACATTGCATCAGAATGGAAAAATACAGGCTTATGTCATGGGAATCCCTGGGGCAATATTTTGTCCTCACTAACACCTGGCCACGTCCTTGCACTTGAATAGTGTTGCAGCGGTGGAAGTGAGGGAAAGACTTTCATTGATTTCAGTGGGAGCTGGATCTGCCCTATGTCTATAAGGAGGCAAGTGGTGGGTTGTGCAACTGCACATGGTAAAAACAAGAAGATGATTTACAGATAGAGGCCTGAACCAAACCTTCAGCACTGAACTTTGAGGGGCATTTGAATCTGAACCAAGATCTGCAAGTGGCTCTTATATTTATAATGGGTCAAACCCAGATCCAAACGGCCTTCCTCCAAATATTGGCACTCAGCTCCTAGGGTAATGAGTACATTGTTAGAGAGAGAGAGAGACAGAGAGAGGTCTTTGAAATTAAGATCCAGACCTAAATGTAATGGTGTAAGGCTGTTTTACTCACATGGATAACTAGACTAGCTCAACATGGAGTTACCAACTTGCATTACGATATGTGTAAACAGAGCAGAAGATTTGCTTAATTGTTACAGCAACTTCTTGCTGGGAAACTGTAGAAAACTGCCATTCTCCAGATGTACAATCAAGGTAAATTCACCAGTCTTTTCCTGTTTGCGAAATGATCAGAAATAATTTGTTTTGCGCTGGTTTCACTGACAATGAAAAAAAAAATGTGCACAGACAAGCTCTGTCTCTTTACCCAGGGTTTGGATTAACGGCAAACTAAATTACACTCAGAACACACGTGGGCACATGCAACTATATTAGATGATGATGATGTTTATGAATAGAATACAAAATGTGTATCGCTTTGATATTGGGCACTTTTCCTGTTGTTGTTATTTATACAGCCCCTTCTGTCTGAGGATCTCAAAGCACTTTACAGACAATTAATTACATCTGAGAGAGATGCCACTGGCAGTAGGTGGCTGGGCCTTTGAGGGTATGTCTATATTGCCTGAGGAACCAAGAGGGCCGCCCAGAGGATTCCGGGGGCCTGGGGTCTTCGGCGCCGATGACCCGGCACTTCGGCTGCGGGTCCCGGGGCAGAAGGACTCCCCGCCGCGGGTCTTCGGGGCACTTCGGCGGCGGGTCCCCGAGCAGAACGACCCCCCGCCACCGAATTGCTGCCGAAGACCTGGAGCGGAAGAAGCTCCGGGGGCCTGGGCCCCGCTAGAGTTTTCCGGGGCTCCCGGAGTGAGTGAAGGACCCCGCTCCAGGAGCCCCGAAAAACTCTCGTGGGGGCCCCTGCGGGGCCCGGGGCCTGGGGCAAATTGCCCCACTTGCCCCCCCCCCCGGGCGGCCCTGGGAACCAAGCCTCCCAGCCCAGGTTGATACACTTGGGTTAGTGGGATATAGCAGCATAGGCAGTGCTTTGAAGTTGCAGCTCAAGCTGGAATTCGGGCTCTGAAGCCGGACCCCAGAGCCATAACCTCAGAGGTAGCTAGACTCAGCTCTTACCTGTGTCTGGTTTCTTTCAAGATCATGTGACTAGAACTTTGAAAGTTTTCCATCAAAACCATATTGTTGACAGAAAATGGCATTTTTTTTTGTTTTTGCTAAATTTTAGTTCAAAAATCTGTTGTTTTTTTTCAGAATGAAAACCAATTTTTTTGAAAACGAATTTTCCCTCCATTTTCCCCCTTTCACTCCCCTTTTTCATATTTTCCTGGGAATTTATTTTTTCTGGAAAAAAAAAGACAATTTTTTGAAATTTCCTGTGAAAAATGACATTTATTGACTAGCTTTACATGTGACTGTAGGCTACGGCAAGGCCTGCTGGGAAGAGGGAAGCAAGATATAAAAGTCAGAGTGCTCCACTAGGGAGCCTGAAGGGGATCAGCAGTGATTGTTAGGTCTCTCTAGGCAAGGCCTGGGGAGGGGAGGGTAAAGATTGTCTGGAATCTAGGGATTAACCCTTAGAATCTATGGAAAGGACTTATGAACTCCTGATACCAAGTGAGAGGGGATCACCCTACCACTGTTAAAAGGAGGCCCGTGGAGGCCTAAGAGATGGCTGGTAGAGTTTCAAACAGTCAGGTGAGTCAGAGTAAGTTATGGAAAGAAGGGCTTTCCTGTAAATGTGTAAGGACATAATTTGAGTATTAATGAGATTTCAAACACAACGAGGAGTCCAGTGGCACCTTAAAGACTAACAGGTCTGTTAGTCTGTTAGTCTTTAAGGTGCCACCGGACTCCTCGTTGTGTTTGTGGATACAGACTAAGATGGCTACTCCTCTAATGAGCTTTCAATAAGCCAAACTCTAGGATTTGGGGGTGTGGGAATGGTTGTGAGATTTTGCTTTGGGATGTCATTTCTTTTTTGTGCACGATTAAACCAGGCCCAGAATGATAACTGAGGCTGAACTGTACCTGGATGCTGGAGAAAAATGTGGTGCTCCCACAGCAAGCATTTTATCATCCGTTACACAGCTGGGGAAAACACAGCGACTTGCCCAAATTCACACAGGAAGTGCATGGGTAACAGACTCCTGACTCCCAAGCCTGCATGTTAGCCACAAGATCATCCTTCTCCCTTGTATGCTTTAGACCAGGGGTACTCAAACGCCATTGCACTGTGACCCCCTTCTGACAACAAAAATGACTAAACTACCCCCAGGAGCATGGACTGACTGAAGCCTGGGCCTGCCCAAGCCCCAGGGCGGGGGAAGGGGGCCAAAGCCAAAGCCCGAGCCCCACTACCTCGGGTTCAGCCCCAGGCAGGGGCTTGTAACCTGAGCCCCGCCGCCCAGGGCTGAAGCCCTCAGACTTTGATCCCAGGAGGTGGGGCTTGGGCTTTGGCCCCAGGCCCCAGCAAGTCAGCGACAGCCCTGGCAACCCCATTAAAACGGGGTCGGGTCCCGACCCACAGTTTGAGAACCGCTGCTTTAGACATTCCCACATAGTGTTCATATCAGCAAAGGAAATAATGAGCTCTCGTGCTCTGAGCAGAGGCTGGGTTTTGCTGACTCTCTCGGAGAAGGCAGGCTGCTGTTGTGTAGCTGTGCTACCCTGTGGAGCTACACTTATTATTTCCAGTCTCTTCATTTGGTAGAAATGCAGAGGTTTGCCGTACGTTTGCTTCTGAGTGGGTGTCAGTAGATCCACAGCGATCGTAAATCTTCCTCATGAGGGTTGAGGACTCAGACCTGAATCGTTTGTCTGCTCTTTTCCCTTATGAAACCAAAGCCATTCTCCCCTACACACAAAAAAAGTTTGAGTTTGTTAGCCAAGGGGTGAAGAATAGAGAGAATCAAAGAATAAGAAAAATGTCAGAAAATGAATGAAAAAAACCTACAAAGAATCACACAATGAAACATAGCCCAGGTCTACACTAGCGGGGGGGTCGACCTAAGATACTCAACTTCAGTTACGCGAATAGCATAGCCGAAGTCGGCGTATCTTAGGTCGACTTACCTGGCCGTGAGGACGGCAGCGAGTCGACCGCTGCTGCTCCCCCATCAACTCCGCTTCTGCCTCTCGTGACCTGGAGTTCCGGAGTCGATGGGGAGTGCGATCAGGGATCGATTTTATCGCGTCAACACTAGACGCGATAAATCGACCCCCAATAGATCGATCACTACCCGCCAATCCGGCGGGTAGTGAAGACCTGCCCATAGACACCAACTCGTGGGGCGCTCCAGTGCTCAAGCACCTACAGAAAAAAAATAGGGGGTGCTCAGCACCCAGGAGCCACAGTAGGTTTTTTTTACATGATAACTGTTATTAAAAATGTTCGTTAGCAGTTACTTTGCCTTACCGACACTTTACAATGGCACCAGTAGGTGGCAGGAGCATATACATGGCGCGCAGTTAAATCGGAAGGTGGAATTATTAGATTAGAATTCCACGATTCACAGTCAGGTAATGGACATGAGTAGGGCCAGGTTGAAAGATGGATAAATAACAGTTTCATCCAGAAAACTATAGTGAGACATAATGTCTTTAAACTTGGATGTTAGTGAAGACAGCTTGTAGGTGAGTGGAGTGGTTTTAATATACTGTAATTCATGATAATGTAATTATGTAGTTCATTACTATTTTAATAAGGATTAAATTGTTAGGATACCAATGATAGACACATATTCGGTAACTAGAATATGAAAGAAGTACATAAATATGCTGAAAATACCCTCCCTCCAAAACTGGCAAAACCTCTGTCCCCCCAGCACACACACCTCTTCAAAAGCACCCACCGGCAAAACCAAAAGTCAGCACCCATGTGATGAAGGGCCTGATTTTATGCACTACAGTTGGGTGGATAATGATGAAGAGTGACCATGAACATTTACTTATATTGAATAAATTTGAACTGGCCCCATTTCAGCCCCTGAAAACTGGGACACCCTGGAGACTGTTTAGGCTGTAGCCTGTGTCTGAAAGGCCCAAGTGACCTATTCCCTCCAAATTCCTGCATCATGCAAACTGCAGCAGCTTGAACCTGCAAAGGCCGAAGTGGGGGTTGGGTTGTGGGGAATAATTACTGCAGCCAGAATTGATGAGTGTGTTTGTGGAGAGAGAGTTGAGGGAATAGTGAATGCAGGTTTCCTGCTACACAGAAGGAAGATGGAAAGATGCAGTGTGCCCCAGCCAGGGCTGTGATAAATGGGGAGGTATCCAATGTTCCCAGGGAGCTCATGTTATTCCCACAGAGCTCTCAGCCAGCACAAAACAGCTCATACTCAATACCATGTAGAAACTGAGCATACACAGTAAACATCACAAATGCACATATTATTTGGTGTATGCAAACTGGTTGGCTGAGATTCGTGGTAATCCTCGAATTTGATCTGCTAGTTGGATTGTCCATTTCTCCAGACCACAGCCAGATACTTACAGGGGATGCATCGTGAACACTGATCCATTGTGACCCCCACACGTTCACTGGCAGCTCCCCATGACCTGTGGCGTTCTGAAGCTGCAGCTTGGCACCAATGTCTGACTTGCCCTGGTACCTCCTTTGAGTTCTCTTTCCACAATCATTCATGCACTGGAGTTTTGCTAGCAGGAATGCTTTCAGGAAGCCAGTGTGAAAAGATGTCAGTCAAACGCTAACACTCAGAAAGAACGCTCCCCATTCACACCAGAAGCCTGGGACTAAGAACTGTGCTCATCCACTCAGGGAACAGAAAAAACACCATGTGACTTATGTGATCAGGCATGACAAATGAGGTCAGCTTGGATATTTGAATAACAAGCCACAGAATAAAGAAAAATCACAGAAAACATCAATGAATAATTTTGATTCGGGACTAAATTTAAGAAAATTGCCATGTGTGGGTATTTCACAAACAGAAAGAAGAGGCATAAATTATGCATTAGAAATTGATCACTCAGCTCCATTATGCATCCTAAACTTGCATAAAGGTTAACAGGTATGCAAGCAATACAGAATCAGGTTTGGGGAGTCCAATCGTGACTGGGGAATTTGCATGCTACTAGAATACAAATATTGAATAATAATTATAGGTCACACCCCCATTTCAGAATGGGAATAGAAAATTAGAAGTGTTAGGCAACAAAAGATGTCTCTGATTTTAATTACATCTGAGTTTTTGGCCTTTATCTTCTAGCAAATATTCCAGGTATTTATAAACTCTGTACCAAGAGTTCCCCAACTTTTTCATAGTGTTGGGCACATCTAAGTAGAGTATCTCATTGACATTTCCCTTCTCATTTATGATCACATAATCTCTATGGCAGCAGTAGCATTTAAATAGTATTAGGAAAGCATTGAGTATATATTTGGTTTCTTTAAATGTGATTTAACAGTTGGAAACAGAAGAGAAGCCAGCATCATGTCACCAGTCAGCTCTCTGCAGACCACCAGCCTATGCTTCACAAACCACAGGTTTGAGAACTTTTGCTTTGTTGTGTCCAACGTTCTTCCTTCTTTTCAAAACACCTGGAATAATGAAAGAATGAAAGACCATCTGCATCAGTTCTTAGCTGATCAGTGTCCTTCTTATTAGAGACGATAAATCAGCCAAGTGCTTTCCCTTTCACTGGAAACCATCAGTTTTGATGGGCTTGAATCCATCTTCTGTCTTCAAAATTTAAATCTATATTAAGGCTCATTCATGCTGACTAAAATACAGTTTAGTCTTAGTTCTTCTGTATTCTCCTGACAACATGCTTATTTTTTTTGTCAGACTACATTTCTCTCCACTGCTATGCATGCAGCTAGATAGGGACCCATGCCTGTCTCTCCCCATTTCATCCATGTAAATGTCCCATTCAAACTTGACCAGGATGGAAATCTGCCTTGCTGAAAAAACAAATGAAAATGAGTCCTTCCTCACAATACTCAGTGCAATTGCATGCATTTTAGAACCTTTTAAATGAATTTTCAATAGCGAACTTACACACAATCTGGTCTGTTCTGGAGCATAGAGAACTCCTGTTTGGGCCACCTCTTCTTTCCCATTCAGGCAGTGCTGCTGTTCCACCTGCTGATCGGAAGGTTGAGAGAGTTGGAAATCCCTCAGCTAGGTACAAGCTCCTCTTGCTCCTCTCTCTTCAGATTTCTCCCTGCCCGTTGAGTCTTCATCATCCAGAAAGGAGAGAGAACATGGGAGAAGCTCAGATCCCCCAACCTAAAAAGTGCTCCCTCAGCTTTTAGCAGAAGATGAGGAGCTTTGCTCCCTCGCATTTTCCCTCTTAGTTTCACCTCTGGCTGATTCTTAATTAAACTCCTACGAAGGAGTCCCTTGGGACCAATAGAATATTAAGCCATAGCTGGTGCAATAATTCTGTTGACCTGGCAGGTTTGTTCAGCCTGGGATATTTGTCAGTGATGGTCACATAGTGAAGTGACATCTTTACCTGCAAGAACATTCCCGTGCTCTACTGTTCCCTGAATGGGGAGGAGGCATAATAGGAAATTGTTCAGTTAACTTTAAAGAGAATGGATTTTTGATTATGGAGTTTTGACCCGCCTGCTAGTCTACCCTCCGACCACGGCTTCACATGGTTTAGTTTGTGGCTGAGTCCCTGAACTTTCAGTTCTTTCTGTTTGCTGCTTTGCCATTTTGGACATACTCATTCAAGGAGACTGTGATAGATTTGTACTAACACGGCTACCACTCTGAAACATTTGTGTTAATCATGAAAAGCTTGAAGAGGGTAAGAAATGTTGGCCAGGAAAATAATTTTGAGCAGATCTGTTGTGTTGCAATCCCATTGAGTAGCTTGAAAAGGTTGACTATATAACTAATTTTAAGGTTCCAAGGCCATCTGAACAATTTATTAGCCCACCATACTTGTTAAAATCAATTCATTTGTTACCTTTTAGTGATGTATTATTTTGAAGTTGTTAGCGTCTCTGAATTTTAAAAATTACTTTCAGAGCGATATTTACTAAGCCTTGTCACCAAGTCCTGCCATGGAACAATCATGTCGGAATGAAAATAGGATTACTCTTTATTGTTTCTACTGACTTTTTTGCCTAATATTGGAATATTTCTGATGCTGAATAAAAAGGGATCCAGAATATATTTTGTTTTTGCTTCACAAACCGTAAGGAAGGGGCCTGGAGTATTTCGTATCACATCCTAGTGGCCCTCAAAGCTTTACTGCAGGTCTGTGCTGTGCCATGCAGTGAACATAATGTGTCCTCCCAGGGACAATTTGCATAAAGGATAAATAAGAGAATCACAATGTGAAGTTTATTCATTTTTAAATCCTGCAGCGTTTGTGATTGAAGGCCCAAGCTCAGATGTTTTCCTGATGTGTACCATTAAGACTCAGGGCTTTGTCTAATGTCTCTTCTGTTACTGCAGGGGGATGTAATGTGCACTATTTCTCCACACTGGAGTATCATTTTCAGTGTATACCACTCGACTAGGGAGTGAGGAACTGCATGCTGCATTATCTTGTACCAGGCCCACTCTCTTTAATTTGCTGTAACTGAGCCAGCACATTAAATACAAAACATATTGATGTTCTCTGAGAACCCTTGAGGGTCTTTACCCTTCCTTGTCAGAGGAACTATGCAATCCAGGAGGAAAGAAAAAAGGCATTTTGCCACACTGAAAATAGTTGTACTGCTGGCATGCCACGGCTGACATAATGCTGTGTTTCCATTTACCTTACTTAAAGGAGAAAGTCTGTGCTAAAGCCATTTTATCTTCTTACTCAAGATTAGGGTCAATGGAGAGAGACCATTTGTCTCATGGTTATGTTTATACCAAAGACATTAAACAGCATGCTAACTGATTTGCTTAAGACCATTCTGATGTTTCCACAGTTGAAATATATTATAGGGGCTTATGGTGACAGCCCAGCGGATCATGGGGTTTGAAGCGGACTACCTGTGTTAATTGGTATTGGGGAAAATCCAAATGATCATATGCTATGGGTTAATATTTTTACCTTCCTCAGCCCAGTGATCCAGGTTCAAATCTGACTTGCAATAGGTCATAGGTTTGACAGTCTCAGCCTAATTCCCAGTGGTGCTCGCCTGTGTGTGGGGCCCGATGCTGAAGCAGCAATGTAAATCATCAATGAGAACAAGAGAAGACCCTAAGTATCCCAGCCATGGCTGCCTACAAACGTCTCCTTTGTATTCCATGACCAAAGAGTGAGGTACAGTGGAGCAGCTACTAGATGACAGAACCTCCCATTCAGCACAGAGCTGCTTCCTCTTATCAAAGAATGGGCGGCCCTACAGTTACTCGGTCTGTGTATGGTGTCCCTGCCCCCTTGCTTTGTATGAAGTATCTGAAGTGGCCTTCTCAAGGGTTATTGCACACGTTCTTTATAGTATGTTTAAAAACAAATGCTGTAAGTTGGAAAACCAGCTGGGTCTCATGGCTTCATTTAGACTGTAAGCATCTCAAGTCAGGGAGCATATCTTCTTCTGTGCACACCGAAGAAGGAAATTAACAAAAGTTACTAATGTTTAGTAACTAATTATGGTCTCCTTGAAGCTACTGGAAAGGTTGCTCTATGACTCATAGGCAAATTTTATTCCAGCTAATAAGTTACTTTTAGAGCATTACACAGACCTTTCAAGTGTCCCATACTTGTGAACTATCCAGGTGTTCAGATGGGCTCCCTTTTATGGCACCCGTTGAAGCTAGAGATGGGCTCAAGTTCCCAAATTCAGGCCCAGAGTCCAAGCACTGGAAAACGCCCAATTTCAGGGTGGCAGAGGTGGGGTCAGATCCAGGGTTTTGGTTTGGGCCTTTATCTGTTAGATACCAATCTGGAGTTTACATCATGTTTAGGCTGATGACTTCGATGGCACAAACTTTTGCAAAGCCTGTAAGCTACAGCTCAAGACAGCAGACGGATGGTGCTGCCCAAGAATCAGATATAGAACTTGCCTTTTGTTAAGCTGTCTGTAGTTTTCTTGCACAATGACCTTACTGCAGAAGGTACCAAGTTATATAAAATCCGTAAGGAACATGATTAGCAAATACATCACTTTGCAGGGAGGCAAAAAAACAAACCCAAAGCAGCATTTCTAAGCCTGATATAGCTTTTTTTCCCCCCACTGAAAGCTGATGTCAGGCTCATTAGGTTACATGGTGATATTTGCCATGGGTAATGTTTATTCCAAACCATTTTATGCAGCTCTAGTCACAATCCTTTAGATCCTGTGCAATCATTTGTTGTCTTTCGTATTAGAAATCCTTTGTGTTGCAATGGAATACTAACTGCCTGTGCAGTCACAGGTTGTATCAAAGGCCTGGTTGCTATACGTTGTAGGCTTGTCTCCTTCTCATACTTTTCACTGTGGGGAAAAACAGATTTATATGAACCGTGGCCAAAAAGGAAACACTTTTTTTTTTAACAAATGTGCATTGTTATTTTTTGGTACATATCTTAGGTAAAGAAATGGCCAACTGTGGTCCCTGTCTATTAAAATTAGTAATAATAAACCATGTAGCAATTCTTGTTTTGAATCATTGAAAAAATTATCATTGCTGCTCCAAGATGCCCTGTTCCTTTAAATGTTTCATGAGAACTTACTTTTTCCACAAGAATGCATGGGCCAGATCTCTATCTGGTGATTCATACCAGCTGAGCATTTGGTCCCTTGGTGTCTATTCTGTGAAATGGCCTTTGAAAAAGCAGTTTCCCTCTCCTCTATGGTATTCTATGTTGCTGGGCAAGTATATGTGACATATTAATGTGTTAGATGAATTTCATCTCTTTGTCTGTTTGAGAATTGTCCGAATAGACCGCAATTTTTCTCAAATTTTGTTAAAATATTATCCAGCAATTAGTTCTTGGTCTTGTTGGTGAATATGTGATATTTGAACTGTTTTGGATGGATCACATGATGTTCTTCTGTGCCCGTGTTGGATGATTGCAAGTCTTACAATCAGGTTTCTAGTGTGAATGTCTGTGGATGTGAATTTGGACTTTGTTTTCCATGTATTGGGAAAATGCTTCTGCCCTAGTTCACTTGCCTGTGTCAACTTGTTCGCTACCCTGTTCACAGAAACTGAGCACAAAAAGGGCCATGAGCAAATTAGATTAAAGTTTTGAATGAATAGTCACAGGAGACGTTTTCATTATGTGCCTAAGCAGCTAAACATTGTAATTTTTACTATACTTTGTTACTTCCCTCTACCATCCTGTATTGAATCACTCATAAACCCAAGGCTTAAATTCAGCCAGAGCTGTCCGGAGCAGGAGTGAAACCCTGAGACCTAGCTCACGCCATGGGGCTAACGCCCCAAGACACCCCTGCCCTGCAGCTGAAACCCAGAGCCCTGAATGGATGCTGGGGTGTGGGGGGCTCCAGGAAATACTGTATGAGAATTTAAACCCTACATAAACCTGTCTGGATTATGACACAACACTGTTAAGCCCGTTCTGTCATTAGAGCTGTCCCCTATACTTGATGTTCTAGGAGCATTACAGATTGGATTGCTGAACAATGGGCCTCGGTGGGGAACTGGATGACCTGGGGCACTGGAAGTGTGATCTGGAGACTCTCTCTGTGAACTGCAATCAGCTGTTCACATCCAGCCATGCTTCGATATCGCCGTTGTCTTTCTGCTCAGACCCATGCCCAGTGCACAAGAGCCCTCCTCCCCCAAAATACTATTCTGACAACTGACATCAATTGGCTCCCTGGATGGCAGTGTGTAGCGAAGTGTGACTCACCGGCAGGGCGCCTCCTGCTGGTCTTCTTGGGAATTAGCTCATCCAGCACTCAGAGCGCCCTCTACTGGCCAATGTATCACTTGCCTCAGGCCCCCCAGTGCTCCTTACCTTGGGGTTCTGCCCCAGCAGTACCCCACCACACTTTGGGTCTCCCCTCCCAGGGGAACCCCCAACCCTCTCACCCACCTTGCCTCAGTGGCTACTGCCAGTCACCATCTAGCCCTCATTCACTGGGGCAGACTGCAGTCTGTAATGGCCACTCATCATTGGCAAGGAGGTTGGACCAGCTGCCTCTGTCTATCTCTGGGCTGCTGCCTCTGCAACCCCAGTACCTGTTTTGGCCTTTTAGCAAGGCCCACAGCCTGGGGATTTACCAGGCTGGAGCTCCCCAGCTCCCCTTGCCTTTCCCCAGCCCTGCTCCATTCCCTGTACCCTGAGCTCCCAGGCAGCCAGGTCCTTCTCTCTCCAGAGCAAGAGAGAGACTGACTCAGTTCCCGGCTCACAGCCCTTTTATAGGGCCAGCTGTGGCCTGATTGGGGTGTGGCCTTAGCTGTGGCTGCCTTCCCAATCAGCCTATTCTTATTGGCTCTCAGCCCCAGCCCTCTCCAAGGGCTGGCTTTTAACCCTTTCAGGGCCGGAGCGGGGTGACTGCCCCGCTACACAGTGTGTAGGTACGGTTTCAATTGATGGGCAGGCTGAACAACCCTGGAGATGGCTTCTGTCGGTGAGGATGGAGGCCCGTTGTTGGAGTGCTGCGAAAGCTAATGCTGCGCTTTCTCTACAGCCTCCAGCCCGGTCTATTTAGCACCTGTCATGAGCAAAACATTCTCTTATTAAAAATGGATGATCAAAGAGGCTAATCGTAACCCTCCGCAGCTGAGTGAATTCAGGAAGAGGCATCCAGGAAATCAAGGACAGTTGACTAGTACTCAAACTATATCGTACCCCACATTACAGTGATAATACACTGACCTGTTTATTTGAAATGTACAAAATGCCTATCAGCCTCTAAGCTAGGTCCTCCCACATGCCTCATGGGTGCATTGGGGCAGAAGAGGATATAAGGAGCCTCTTTCTTACATACCAGCAGAAAGTCACATTCTCTTCCTAGCACTCAGGACAGCATTAGGAAAAGAGAACAGTTCCTGTGCTAAGCCACGCACTTTGGCTTCAAAGGGGCATTATTAACCATCTGGAGAGCCTGTCCAGACCCCTGCTAGTTCGTGGGCTTGCTGAAATGAGCAGCACGTGCTCATCAGGGCAGCACTTAAGTGTGCTGGCAGTGCGTTTGCCTAGGCCACCCATATGGGGTCCTGGCTGGCAGAATTCCTGAGGAGGACGTGCAAGTCCTGTTTGTTAGTTGCAGGCACCATTGCTGCTTGGATTAAAAATAAAAATAGCTGACTGGACATTCTGCTTCCCTATATTATATTCTCTCTCAGTGCAAAGCACCACCAAGTCACCTCAGAATGAACAGTAAAAACAACAGACGAGCGTCACCGGCCAGCAATCTTCCTCCACATTTTGTGGGCTTCACACAGCCTTGAGAAGCATGCCATGTTGCATCACATCCAGTCAGCCGCATCACCGAAGGACCCTCCTAGCCAGCACCCCCTGCCCCTTGCACCTGGCACCAGTCCCTGCAACACAAGCCTTGGCAATCTTCCTCCACTCAGCCGAACCACATGTCTCGGCAAACTCAAGTTTTCTTCATGTGCCCATCTTAATAATACCAGATATCACTCTAGTTGTGCTGTAAATTTAGGAAATTACTTCCTTGTTAGTCACATGTGAAGTATAGCTACCACACAGCTATTGCCTGTAGCATTTCAATTCAAAGGCAGAAAACCTCTGAATGTCTGTTCCTTTGATGTCCGTGTCTCACATGCATATAGCAAGATGCTGAAGACAAGAGACTGCAGCAAGTGCATTTCACACTTCATAGTAATACCTTTCCTCTTCCAAATGTGGCTGTGTCACGAGAGCAGCAGTTGCAAGTCCAACTGTAGGTTGTAAGTGATGTTTAGCGTCCCGTGTGATCGTACTACCCAGGTATTTGAAGGGCTCAATGCACTCCCATGCCATTTCGGATCTGGGTAGGAATAGCTTCACCTTTTCACCTGACTGAGCTGGCACCTCTAACTTTGTCTTTTTGTGTGTTATCTTTGGACCTAACTACTCTGTTTCCACTGCTACTCTTTCTAGCAATTATTGCACCCTCTCTTGAGATGATCTGGCAGGAAAGCCTAATCCTCTTTCCTTGGACTCAACAAATATTAACCATGTCTTGTGCATGATTATACACAAACACTCACAGAGAGAGAGAGAGGCGAGACAGAGCTTCTATGGACTTTGTAAGGTGCCTCGGGGTCTGTAGAGGGTTCTATACACAATCAAGAAGGTTCCTCAGACAAACCGCACAGCTGGCACTAACTCACCTCCTGGTTTGTAATCTCAGCAGAGAGGACAACACCCGAGTGGGTCATGGACATTGAACTCCCTTCCCTTGCCTAGGGCTGGCCCAGCACCTCAGGATTGTTGTTGAGGGACATTCATGGGGTGAGAAAGTTGAGGTTGTTAATGCCCAGGATTTATGTGTGAAGCTTTTTCAGTTTCCAGGGTTGTCATCTATGGTCACCACTAAATTCTCTTGATTTTTTTTTAAAAATAAATATTTTTAAAATTGCCTATTTAAGCATGTTTTTTTTAAAAAAAAAAGATCTGGTTCATGACATTATGCAGTCTCACTGGGGTCTGAATTTTGGTCCTCCTGTAATACTGCTGAGTGCTACTGTAGGCAGAAAGCCTGCCTTTCTGCTGTTACTTAATTTTGTACTTAAATCAATGTGAGATGTCTATGCAACAGATCTGCCGTCTCAGGCCCACTAGTTAACATCATTAAGCAAATATACTGTAGAGGGTTTAAACAGTGTCACAAAATTTTGCAGTGTGGTGTAATGTCGATACATCATTCATATTTAGGCAAAAAGTTACAGCCTATCTTAACGTTCATCATATGATTGTAAGCGCTTTGGCATAGGTGCCCTCTTTTTTGTTCTGTGTTTGTACAGCACCATGCACGACTGGGTCCTGGTCCGTGACTGTGGCCAGTCATGGGCCAGGCATTACCATAATGTAAATAATGTGCATTACACTAAATTATAAAACAAATGTTTTATAGGGCCAATGTTACGTTATTTTTCCCCACTTTTGGGTGGGACATGAAATTACTATATTCACAAGAAGACCTGTTGTTAGTCACAAAAAAATTCCGACTGGGCAATGGTAGTACAGGTTTCAATTTCCTCCTTGTAAAATGGGGATAACAATGCTTTATAAACCTAGGCAATGAGCTCCCCAGGAGAGGGATGTCTTAGTACTTGCTTATACATCCCCTAACAAAATGGGCCCCCGATCGAGGCAACGAGGTGCTACCATAAGACAATGACATAGTTTCTTCCACGCTACCCCCAGTGATGTGCCTCGACTCTTTCACTTTTAGGAGGGAGAGAGTACTTCAGTTTCCAAGCTCTGTTCAGTACTTACCCTTTGTCTCAGCAGAGGGGCCTACTGCGGGAGCCTCTTTTGTGATGTGGCTATTTCTTCATTGCAGGAACTAGACTAAGCCACCCCGCACACACACTCATTTCTCATAAGAAAATGCTGTCCTCCGCAGTCTAGTGCTGGATCACCAGCAGTGCTTAATCTGTGCCAGGGCTGAGTCCTGGCACCTCTGGGCTTGGCAGTTCATAGCCCCGGCACCTCTGGCTTGCCGTGACAGTTATGAATGTAAAAAAATTGCTTGAGCCCCGGCACCACTTTCTTACAAATCAAGCACCGATCACCAGAGATTCTGAGGACCCCAACAGTCCCATGGACAACCCACTCCAGAACTGGTCCCAAGGGGGTAAAAGCACTGGAGTAGTCTGGAAACGATCATGATTTGTGCCTGGAACAGGAGGCAGATGCAAACCAGACAGAAGGAAAGGGAGCTCTAAAGCAGGTTTACAACGCTTGTGCTAAGTCATCAGTTTATTAGCTGGAAAGAATAATCCTAATAATTAACAATAAAATACTGTTCCATGCAGCCCCAGCAACCTCTATCGCCTTCCCCCGCCCCTTCCTGTATTCCCAGCAGACTCCTTGAGCTCAGGGGTCAGGCAGATGCAGAGTGTGCATGTGTATGTGTGTGTGTGTTTTTGTTCCAGAGTGACTTGTTTGTGCTGTCATCGGGCCGTTGTTTTGGTAAATGGCGAGTTAAACAGATATATCCAAGCGTAAAATCTAAAAAATGTTCCCTGTGGGCGCCTGGGGGGTGTTGTTTGAAATCAACTACATATCAATTGAGCGGCGGCGAGCGGATCCGATGATAAATTCCAGTCCACAGACGCCTTATAAATTACATTTTTTTGTTCACGATCTAGCCTCATCTCAGCTCCCCAGAGGCCCTTCGACGGCGAACTCTGATTGTGTTGGAGAAACGTTTGCTCAGCTTGAGCGATGCCATTAGCATTGCATGTGCCAGTCCTCTCCCTCCCCACCACACCCCCCTTCCACTTCTCCCCCTTCGCCCCCCCTCTACCAAAATGCAATATGTGCCTGGTAATTTTTCTGTTCATTATCTCATTGTTTTCTGTAAGTACAAGGTTAGATTGAATTACTGCAGGCTCTATTGTCTAGTTGTAATTCTCCTTCCATGCCGCGCTGCTAATGAATGGGCAATTTAGTCAATTCTTTGTAACGGCTTCTTCTGCGCGTCAGCCACTTAATTACTCTGAGCTTTTCTCAACTGCTGCTTTATTGCATGGGAGCTCGTGCTGCTGCCAGGCCTTTGGCTAGGGGATCTCCAGCTCCCAAATAAATAGATAAATAAATAAATAACCGCCAGGATCATCTTGTTGTTGCCTTCGTGCAGCAGCGGCAGCCGGAGCACAGGGGATTTTTCCCCCATATGTTTCATTTGCTTTGTACTTAGCGGTTGTGTTAAGTGGCATGTCCTGATGAAAGCTGTCAGGGTGTAAATTAGGCAAAGTACAGCAGAGGTGAGCGCACTTTTAGACGCTCAAGGGCGAGGGGGACTTTTCCAAGAAAACAAAAATGGGCTCTCGTGTGTGGACATGCCGTGCCACTGAAATGCCTGGCCTGTTAATCCGGATTTAGCTTCCAAAGTGAGATCAGAATGTGGCCCGCTCTTCTATGTGTGCATAGGAATCCCATTTGTTACAGAAATAAGCTTCTCTGTGTTTCCGAGGAAAGAAACGTCAAATATTTCAATCTGAAAACAGCATGAGGAATAAATTTAAAAAAAAAATAGCATTCAATGCACTCAAACATGGTTGGTTGTTTATTACTGCTAGCAAGAGGAAGCTGCATAGGAAGAGTTTATAAGAAAAAAACAACCCTCTCGGTTTATTAAAATCATTTAACATCCTTTAATAATATGATGAAAAGACTAAAAACAAGAGGAAATAAAGAATAATAATCATAAAAAGACCTAGAGGAGTGTGAATATAAAAGTAGGCCCAGCTCTTCAGCCGGGGTAAATTGTTGACTTCAATAGACCAATTCCAATTTACACCAGGTGAGGATCTGGCCCATACAATTTAATTGCCAATGAGACTGATTCTGGTATTTCTTTCTGCATTTAGTGGGCTCTTTGGGTATATAAGGAATACAGAATTAGGCCAAATATCAGATAGAAATGTTTGTCAGGTACGTTTTAATCCCACTTTGTCTGAGCATTTAACCCAGACAACAATGCCATGTATATGTTATATTTTAAACACATTCTAGGCCAGATCCTACAAACCTGAGAAATATGCGTACAGTGTAACTGTATTCTGTGTTGTATATTTTGGGCAGGTAACCATCCTAAATGAGAATTTGCTCTAAATTATCTGGTTTCGTTGAAGTTTATAATTACATTGCCATATAAAAGGCATCCTTCTTAATCTCTGGTTATACCCTTTCCCCCATGCCATTTTCCCCCTTTCTTTATCTCTTTTATTGTCTTTGAATCTTTGGATTTGTTCAATAATTCCAGTAAAGCTAACCTTTTAGAGGTTTTTTTTCCATACCAACAGGCAGAAATTATGTAATACCCCAGTACATTATACTCATCCTAAGTGGGAGGGTCAATATGTTCAGTATCTAAATGTGATCAGAATGTATTCTTAAAAAAATGCACATTAAGTGCAACAGTAAACAGGTTCTGTCTTTTCACCACAAGTGTCTAATCAGAGTAGAGTATTTTCTTACTTTACTGAAAAAAATATTACACAAGGGTTCCATGGCATGAAAGTAACGTTGAGAACATTTGTAAGCCAATCACGAAATTCCACTGCTGTTCTAAAGGCATGAAAATGCAGGATTATAAGCAGTGGAGTTTTCAAAAGTGTCTTTCAATGGAATTTTCAATGGGACGCGTGCTCCTAAATCACTTAGGGACAGATTTATGCACTTAAAGATGACAGGCGCCTAGTGGGATTTTAGAAAGCAGCTAGATACTTTTGAAAACTCGACTACACACCTATGTCTTTAGCTCTTATATATCTGGCCCTTAGACTCCTTTGAAAATCCTACTCTAGATACGCTGGAATGAAAAGATTCTTCCACCCTCACTCATATTATTCCACAATGTCACTGATTGCAAAGGGGCTTCTTGCCAGGAAAGATACTAATCAAGAGCTTGTCTACATTACCCGCTGGATTGACGGGCAGCGATCGATCCAGCGGGGGTCGATTTGTCGCGTCTAGTCTAGAGTGCTCTCCAGTCGACTCCGGTACTCCACCAGGGCAAGAGGCGCAGGAGGAGTCGACGGGAGAGCATCAGCCGTCGACTTACCGCAGTGAAGATACTGCGGTAAGTAGATCTAAGTACGTCGATTTCAGCTACGTTATTCACAGAGCTGAAGTTATGTAACGTAGATCGATCCCCCCACCCCAGTGTAGACCAGGCCCAACATGAAGAAGAGTAACATAATCTGAACCTAAGTGAGGGACTGGATATGAGATGTGGAGTTCCCACAAAATAGCTAAAATATTCAACAAATAAGAAAAAAAAATGAGCAAATTCTACAGTTTTGCCATTTCCCCGAGGGCAACACGGAGCAGATAAGGGCAGAGGTGGCTGCAGAGTCAGTTAAGAAAGAGAGGGTTTCTGCTATGTAGGTCTAGCAGCTGATCCTCCTGAATCTGAATATGCTCCACTCTATTATTTAATGTATTGTGTTATTTTGTTTCAGTGAGTGTGCATATTTACCACAGCAATGTCATCACATCAGGCTGACCTGAGAGATGGAAACTTAGGAGAAAAAGCCCTACCAAAACGGGTCAATCATCTTTACATTTTGGGGGACTGGGTCTCATCTTTGAGGGCCCCCTGTTCTTCTTCCCAGGTTGAGCTATGCAGTTTAGGTCTCAGCCATGGAGATCTTTTGTCTCCAGTTTTGCAGCCCCATTAAAGTGAAGTCGGGGGTGGTGGTGAAAGCCGCCTGTCCCACATTATGAATTACAAAAAAGCACTGAGCATGTCTGACCACAGCATAAATCCTCAGACACCTGCATATCATTTTTAATGTAACCAGCATAACATAAGAACAGCCATACTGGCCAAAGGTCCATCTAGCCCAGTATCCTGTCTTCCAACAGTGGCCAATGCCAGGTGCCCCAGAGGGAATGAACAGAACAGGTAATCATCAAGTGATTCCCCCTGTTGCCCATTCCCAGCTTCTGGCAAACAGAGGCTAGGGACACCATCCCTGCCCATCCTGGCTAATAACCATTGATGGACCTATCCTCCATGAATTTATCTAGTTCTTTTTTGAACCCTGTTATAGTCTTGGCCTTCACAACATCCTCTGGCAAGGAGTTCCACAGGTTGACTGTGCATTGTATGAAAAAATACTTCCTTTTGTTTGCTTTAAACCTGCTGTCTATTCATTTCATTTAGTCCTTGTGTTATGAGAAGGAGTAAATAACACTTCCTTATTTACTTTCTCCACGTCCAATCATGATTTTATAGACCTCTCATATCTCCCCTTAGTTGTCTCTTTTCCAAGCTGAAAAGTCTGTCTTATTAATCTCTCCTCATACGGCAGCCGTTCCATACCCCTAATAATTTTTGTTGCCCTTTTCTGAACCTTTTTCAAGTCCAATATATCTTTTTTGAGATGGGGTGACCACATCTGCATGCATTATTCAAGATGTGGGCGTACCATGGATTTATATAGAGGCAATATGATATTTTCTGTCTTATTATGTATCCCTTTCTTAATGATTCCCAACATTCTGTTCGCTTTTTTTTACTGCCACTGCACATTGAGTGGATGTTTTCAGAGAACTATCCACAATGCTCTCCAAGATCCCTTTCTTGAGTGGTGTAGCGAGGTGAAGACTCACCCTGCGGCACCTCCTGCTGGTCGTCCATGGAATTAGCTTGTCCAGCCTTTGGCGCACCCTCTGCAGGCTGATGTCCCGCTTGTTGCTGGCCCCCGTGTCCCTCCCAGACCCCGGTGCCCCTCTCCCTTGGGTGCTGCCCCCTGGCAGTACCCCCTCTCTCTGGGCTCCCCTCCCAGGGGAATCCCCACCCTCTATCCCCACCTTGCCTCAGTGTTCACTGCCAGTCCTCATTTAGCCCCCGCATACTGGGGCAGACTGCAGTCCGTATCACTCATCATCGGCAAGGGGAGTTTGAACCTGCTGCCTCCGCCTACCCCCGGGCTGCACCCCTGCAACTCCAGTACCTATTTGGCCTTAGACAAGGCCTGCAGCCTGGGGGTTTTCCAGGCGGGAGCTCCCCGGCTCCCTTGCCCTATTCCCCAGCACCTTTCAGTTCCCAGGCAGCCAGGTCTTCCCCTCTCTACCACTAGAGAGGGACTGCCTGAGCTCCTGGCTTGCAATCCTTTTATATGGCCAGCGGTGGCCTGATTGGGGCATAGCCCCAGCTGTGGCTGTTTCCCCAATCAGCTGAGGCTTGCTGCTTTGCCCTGCCACAGCCCTCTCCCAGGGCTGTTTTAAGCCTTTCAGGGGAGGAGCGGGTGACCACCCCGCTACAAGTGGTAACAGCTAATTTTGACCCCGTCATTTTATATGTATAGTTAGGATTATGTTTTCCAATGTGGATTACTTTGCATTTGTCAACGTTGAATTTCATCTGCCATTTTGTTGCCCAGTCACCTAGTTCTGAAAGATCCTTTTGTAGCCCTTCGCAGTCTGCCTGGGACTTAACCATCTTGAGTAGTTTTGTATCATCTGCAAATTTTGCCACCTCACTGTTTACCCCTTTTTCCAGATCATTTATGAATATGTTGAATAGGACTGGGCCCAGTACAGACTCCTGGGGGACACCACTATTTACCTCGCTCCACTCTGAAAACTGACCATTTATTCCTACCCTTTGTTTCCTTTCTTTTAACCAGTTACCAATCCATGAGGGACAAGTATCAGAGGGGTAGCCATGTTAGTCTGTATCCACAAAAACGAGGAGTCCGATGGCACCTTAAAGACTAACACATTTATTTGGGCATAAGCTTTCATGGGTAAGAAACCCACTCCTCGTTGAATCCATGGGAGAACCTTCCCTCTTATCCCATGAATGCTTACTTTGCTTATGTGACCTTGTCAAAGGCTTTCTGAAAATCTAAATACACTATACAGTATCCACTGGTTCCCCCTTGTCCACATGCTTGTTGACCCCCTCAAAAAATTCTAGTAGATTGGTGAGGCATGATTTCCCTTTACAAAAACCATGTTGACTCTTCCCCAACAAATTATGTTCATCTATGTGTCTGACAACTTTGTTCTTTACTATAGTTTCACCCAGTTTGCCCGGTACTGAAGTGAGGCTTACTGGCCGGTAATTGCCAGGGTCACCTCTGGAGCCCTTTTAAAGAATTGGCGTCACATTAGCTATCCTCTAGTCATTTGCCACAGAAGCTGATTTAAATGATAAGTTACAGATGACAGTTAGTAGATCTGCAATTTCACATTTGAGTTCCTTCAGAACTCTTGGGTGAATACATACCCTTTGGTCCTAGTGACTTCTTACTGTTTAGTTTATCAATTTGTTCCAAAACCTCCTCTAAACACCTCAGTCTGGGACAGTTCCTCAGATTTGTCACCTAAAAAGAATGGCTCAGATTTGAGAATCTCCCTCACAACCTCAGCCGTGAAGACCGATGCAAAGGTTCAGATTTTTAGGTCACACATGCTAACAGATGCCCAAATTACCATAAAGAGCTTCATCTGGGATGCTCCTCCTCTGTGAACTAACTCACAAGGTTCTCCTATGTGTTAGATGTTTTCTGAACTTAATCAACCTTTGTTTGCCCTTGTATTCAAGTTTCAGTTCTCCCCATTCCAACTGGGAAAACAAAATATCAAGATAAATCACTTTTATGGCTTCTTTGGCACAACAGGTTACCACTGGAGATCATCCAGATTTTGATTCCACCAAAGTTCAAAGGTGTTTGGACTTGAGAGTTTTGGTTTGAACTCTAAGTACTACAACATGCGAAGGCTGAATTTTGATGGAATCAAAATCTGGATCTGGATATATCTCCCCTTCAAAATGCATGGAAGGAGTTTTACTTAGCATTAATTCCCATGTGGATCACCACAGGGAGGATGCCTTGCAAAGCAGTTTCTCAGTCTTTGTTCTCTCTGTACACAGTATGTCTCTGGAAAGCTCTTCCCAGGTTGAGAGGGGAAGTGTGACACAGAAGTACCTTAGAACCAGCTTCCCCCATTTTCACTCACTTCCACTTCTCTCTGCCTGTATAACTTACTGGTTAGGGTCAATGTGTGTCATGAATCCTCTTGTGTCCTCATCCACAGAGGATAAGGATCTGTTACCACTCTCAGCTAGAGAGCTTGGCTATTTATCTCAAGCTATATCAACACCTCCATTTAGGTCTCAGGATCCCATGTTCAATCAGCCAAGATGGTAGCCAGTATATGAGCATAAATAGAGGGGTTCACCTGGCTCTGTCATTATAACTGGCTCCGTAAGCTGAGTTGCAGTACTGTGATATTTCCTGTTCTAAGCGGAGAAAAAAATCTCAGTTTCTGCAGGTGTCTATACCAGTGAATGTTAGAGGTGCCCCCCACTTTGCATCCATGGAACTGAAAAAATACATCTTGTGTTTAAAAATGCTTGTTATTTAATAGCAGTTTATTTCTATTTGTCTTTACCAAATAGTTAACGAGAGAAAGAGAAGCAGCCCAGGAGAAAACTGGCTTCTCACAGAACCAGATAGGGTTTTCCCCTGCTTTGTTATAATACTTCATTGGAACTGACACATTGATAGCCACAGTTTTTCTAGGAAGTGACCTTCATGCTGTCCATCGATTCCCAGTGGCCATCAACTGCTTGCAATTGGAATGACAGGCCAGGTTAAAGGTCAGTCCTTAAATAAAGCTTCTGGATTACTAAACACCTGAAGTTAAAATGAAAATGGAAATCTGCAGCCTCATTTTATGTGACATGTTACTGCTAATGACGCTTCTGGATCTTAAACGACTCCTGCTCCTTAACGCACATGCACATTTCACTCTATAACCTCTTAAACTGCTTCCCTTCCTGCTGCAGCTTCACTGTAACAGGACGGGCTGGGGCTAGAGAGAAGAGCCGCCTCATAGGAATATACTGCATGTGTAAAAAACCTTAACGGGAAAGACAGACCCAATTAAGATATTTTGCTTTTCAAGTGATGGCCATTCCCTTAATTAAGATTCACAGGAAACGGATTTTATTCACATGAATTGTGGCATTAAAAAGCTCCCAACAGCAGTGCAGCACCTTAGAACTTCCATACGTTTCGTTTCCGTGGGCACTGCTATTGGTTCTGCATTCTGAGGCAAAGCCTCTGCCAGCCCTGAGTGCAGGGGGCTTTGTAAAAGGAAATACCATAGTGGGAGAGAGGAGGAATCTTTCCTTAAAGCTGCATTCTCGGGCCACCATTGCAGGGCTGCAGTACCCTTTGCACCTACCCCAGTTTGGCAGGAGGAATTGTCCCCTCCTGCCCCCATATGAGCTCACTGGCATGCAGGGTATTTGTGTGGGCTCCTAGCACCTATCTAGTGAAGCAGACGGATTCTGCCACTGGCCGAGCGCAGGGGGCCTCTGCTGCTGCTGTTGCTTCAGATGTTCTCTGGTTTCTGAGCAGCTCTGTTATTGTAACATCTGCGGTCTCCAATGGAGATTGTTGCTCCATTGTGCTAGGCCAGTGGTTCTCGAGCAGAGGTCCGTGTACCCCTGGAGGATGCAGAGGTCTTCCGGGGGTACATCAACTCATCTAGATAGTTGCCTGCTTTTACAACAGGCTACATTTAAAAACACTAGCTAAATCAGTACAAACTAAAATTTCATATTGACAGTGACTTATTTTTTACTGCTCTATATACTATACACTGAAATGTAAGTACAATATTTATATTCCAATTGATTTATTTTATAATTGTATGGTAAAAATGAGAAAGTCAGCCATTTTTCAGTAATAGTGTGCTGTGACACTTTTGTATTTTTATGTCTGATTTTGTAAGCAAGTCGTTTTTAAGTGAGGTGAAACTTGGGGGTATGCAAGACAAACCAGACTCCTGAAAGGGGTACAGTAGTCTGGAAATGTTGAGAGCCACTGTGCTAGGCACTGCACATGCCCAAAGTAAGAGACAATCCCTGCCCCAAAGAGCTTGCAATCTATAAGGCAATATGAGGACACGATTTTCATTTATGCTAGAGTCCATTAAATCTTTTTGTGGAATCAGACCCCCAAATCTGTACTGAAATACAGTTGGGGAGAAGGGGTGTGTATTCCCCAAATGTCCACCGTGGGTGTGCACTTTTGCATGTGCACAGCTATCTGGGCACATCCACAATGCACAGAGACGTTGGACGATTTGTGCATGCAAGCTGTGCACATCCAGGGCCGTCCCCAGCCATTTTGGTGCCCTATGCAGCCCCCCCGCGGGGAGGCCCCGTGGCAGAGCGGGCTTGGGCTGGGTGGCTGCACTTACCGCGGCAGGTGAGTGCAGGCCCGACCCCTGCAGCAGTCCTCAGGGGTGTGGGGGCGGGGCTTGGGTGGAGCAGGGGCGGGAAGAGGTGGGGATGGAGTGGGGTAGGGGTGGGGGCCCTGGGGAAGAGGCGGAGCAGGGGCTGGAGTAGCACGCAGCTGCACAGGGCACCAGGAAATGTGGTGCCCCAAATTTCCTGGTGCCCTACGCAGCTGCGTATGGGTGGGGACGGCCCTGTGCACATCATACAAAGGTGAGTGTCTGAAGTAAGGATAACATTTCACCTGGGCCAGGACAGAGTCTCTCAGATGCCATAGTGATGGACACCACGTAAGTAGTATTATAATCATTATTATTTATTTGTATTACCATAGTGCCTAGAATTCTTAATCCTGGACCAGGACCCCATTGTGCTAGGTGCTGTACAAATACAGAATCCCTAGATCGATAGATGTAAAGCTGAAATAAGGACCTCATGATTTGGCTTATTATTCTAATTTGTGTTATTTTATTCATTCTATTATTATTCAATCTCCTGAGAAATGGCACAGTTGTGTAAACACGTAGCTAGTCAGTTTTCACATTTTCCTGATAATATTATAGGCACTTCTACAGATCTGTTAGGATGTACTGTGCAGTCATTGCCCCCAACATTTTATCCTGTGTGTTATTGGAGAAGTGGATGGCTCAGGGGATTTATAACAGCCTGTAGAGCCTTTCACCTTGAGGTCACCCTTCTGACTCTGTCACTGTTCAGTAGTGACCAAAAATCTAATGGCATCAGACAGCTGTTTGGGAATCTGTGTGACATGAGTCTAGTGTCTTGTGGGCAAGTGTCCACATAATGAATAATGTAATTGTTGTCCTTGTTGGTAGTCCTAGCAGAGAGGCCAAGGGTTGAATGAGCATGGAGACTGAATTATGCTCTCATTGGTAAAGGTGGTCCCTCCAGGGTAAGGTGGTGGGATGAGGAAGCTAGCTAGCCCTGCTGCCTGTATTGTAACTGTTCGGTTGATAAATAGTCTCCAGTCTCCAGCACTGTCAATCTGACACCATCCACCAGTACTACATTAATTTAAACAACAACAATGTGTATCATTATTTTCAGAGTGGTAGCCGTGTAAACAAAAAAACTTCAAAAAGAGACTCCAACGAGAAACTGCAGAACTGGAATTAATTTGCAAACTGGACACCATTAAATTAGGCTTGAATAAAGACTGGGAGTGGATGGGTCATTACACAAACTATAAACTATTTCCCCATGCTAATTTTTCCCCTACTGTTACTCACACCTTCTTGTCAACTGTTTGAAATGGGCCATCCTGATGATCACTACAAAAGTTTTTTTTCTCCTGCTGATAATAGCCCACCTTAATTGATTAGTCTCGTTAGAGTTGGTATGGCAACCCCCATTTTTTCATGTTCTCTGTGTATATATATATATATATATATATCTTCCTACTGTATTTTCCACTGCATGCATCTGATGAAGTGGGTTTTAGCCCATGAAAGCTTACGCCCAAATAAATTTGTTAGTCTCTAAGATGCCACAAGTACTCCTCGTTCTTTTTAATGTGTATCATTGACAGTGATGGGGACTTTATTAATGAATGTTTTATAAAAGTAACAATAGCAGAGCTGTTAAATAAAATTTTATAAAGCATTTTCAATGCACATTCACCCAATAGACTACATTATAATGGATGTGGAGTATTTACATCTAAGTATGTGTTCACTACAGATATATATTTTAATATTGGCTTGTAAAATAACACTTTTCTCTGGGAAGTACCTGTAATTTCTGTTGGCTAGCCACTTGTCTAAGTAAATATTCTTTATTTATAAAAAGATATATTCTAAAAGATAGGACAATCTTGTAGAATAACCATTTGGTACATTTGATTTTTTTTTTAATCAAGGCCTGTTTCATATTGCAGAGTCAAAAGGAAAGCTTTTGTGTTACACTGGAAGAGTAGAACTTGCTTCAAACAAGCTTTTTATTAAAAAAAAAAAGTTGAAAATGTTTCCCGTGGCCTGAGACCTCATACCAAATTTCAGCCAGGAGCAAATTTTTACAGCCAGTGTTATAAATCAAAACTGGGTTTCTAATGGAAATGCTGACACAACTTTAACTGTAACAGTACTTGCAGGCAAGACTGTAAATAAATTAGAGTCACAAATTCAGTATTCTAGTGACATATCAAGTGTAGCATTTTTTGATCTTTCGCCAAAAGTGGTTCTATGTTTTGAAGTGGGATGGAGAGTGAATGAACTTGGTATAGGGCAGTATAAGGATATCCAGTAGAGCTAGTGAAACTATTCATTTGAAATGACGTGTGTTAGAAATTTAGCTCTTTATTGGTTATCAAACCAATTATGATGTACTACCAGTGTGTGGAATATGCCTTGACCTTCACTAACCCATGCCCCCAGCTACCAAGCCAGTAGCAAAGACCTCAACGGTTTCTATGGCAGATGAGAGTGCTACATTCTACAACGGTGTAGCAAGGAGCTGCAGGCATAGCACTTGTTTACTACTATAGAGAGCTCATGGAATGATTTCATATTGACGGCCATAGAGTGCATCCTAACCCTATTCACTATACCCTAACCCTAACCCTGTACCCTATTCAGTTGAATCCATAACTGCGAGGAAAGAACTTGTTTTGGACAGGGGAGAGTGGAGGCAGTTTGAGTTTTAAGGCTCTGAGATTGTATTGCTCTAGGTAAAGACTCTGCAACTGGAACCTAGTGAGCAATTCTGTTGGTGATGTATGAGCCATAAAAGAATCTAACTTGCTTTCCTGTAGCAGTATTGTGTCTGCTGTAAAAGATTGTTTGGGGTCACTGAATGGGATTCTGAATACATGTAGGGTTACGTTCATCCGTGTCAGGAGCTAGAACATCACCTAGGCACTACTTCAGATCCAGCCAAGTCCTCCAGCCCCAGTCATTGTAGGTCACCACAGCTCCACTGAAGTCAATGCTACTATACCAGATACTATTGAGGTTCTAAATGGTATTTACAATGGCGCGTAGGCTTTGTGTTGGCCCTTTGCACACAGGTGAATTTCCCTCCCTGATAGCAGTTCTGCTGAGTAAGAAGGGGCCATTTTGATAGTAATTTTTCTGACCATCACCACCATTTTAAAAGGAGATTGCAAGACATACAGCCACACAGAAGTAGGAAGATGTTTCTCCAAAAAAAACAAACATGTGCATAAGCGAAGAAATCAACATGACAAAATGCATTACAATACTATTCTATTTAGGTATAAATGTTTTCATCTCATCCTCATCTTGTGTACAGACGGCTCAGTCCAGTGAGGTGCTGAAGGCACTGAACATTGGGCCACATCCTTAGCCATTGAACCAGTCTCTTGTAATGCATATTCAAGTACAGCATTAGAGGCAGATATGAAGCCGATTAAGGTGGATATTCCAGGATGCTAACTTGTCTATTTTGCTCCCTGAGTTACATAACTTGAAGTCAGAATAAGACCCTTTTGCTTATGTTCCTCTTCTTTGGATTTTTTTTCTTCATCAAAAAACTTTTGTGTTTTTTCTCCTAAACTGACCGGAAAGAATTGTGAATGTAACACTGGGTGTTTACTTTATGCAGTTGTCTTTCCAAATCACTCTACAGTCCAGGCTTTGGCGAGAGAGAGAGAGAGAGAGAGAGAGTGAGCAAGAAGTAGTATTTGTAGTAAAACGTGGATAGTCAATAGCATGTGGGAAAACAACTGAAACTGAAAATGGTCCCAAAGGTAATTTGCAAATCTGCTGAAATCCCGAACAAGCTTTGATTTAACCGAAGCTTGAAATGGCTTTTATTTACTGTCTATTGTGGAATAAATGACATCTCATAAACAGGCTTTATCCATTACCACAGAATGGAGATCACTGTGTTAGGGACATTTTATCCTCTTGATATAAAACAAGATATGCTATTGTGTGTTATTACAAATAGAAAAATCAATGCTGAGACACACACCTCTGAAATTTCATTTTCGCGGAACCCCATTTTCAAACATGTATTCTCTAATAAAAACGTCTCCATAACCAGGGGGATTGACAAAATACTGAGCAACAAAGACCAATAACAAACAATGAATAAAGTGGCTCCATCCTGAGTCTTTTTGCTGTACATTAGTCACACGCTTGCATACATTTCTGAGCACTGAGCAGAGCTCCCACTAGGCAGGAAAGTAAAACAGCTGAATTAGTGTCTCCCTGAAGCATTTTGTGCAGCAGGTACATTGCATTCCAAGTGGTGTTGGAGGTGAGAACTTAACAGTAAATACTGGCCTGATCCAAAGCCCATTGAAGTCAAAGGAAAGACTCCCTAAACTTCACTTGGGTTTGGATGAGACCATATACAGACTGATTATGACCAGCTGTGCTACCATTTGATACAAGTTATCTGGTCCAAATCCTGCTCACCTTGGTCATATGAGTAATAATAATAGCTAGCTCTTAAATAGAGCTTCACACCTCTAGATCTCAAAGTGCTTTTAAGAGGAGGTCATGTTTTATAGATGGGGAAACTGAGGCATGGTCATCCCATTGATTTCAGTGAGACTATTTGCATGAATAAAGTGAGCAGAATTGGGCCACTGGTATATATATTTTTCTTATCCATTTACTGTGACAAAATGAATTTTAATTGTAGTAACTATAGTGATGAGGAAAAGATTACTTATCGAGAGACAACTATCCACTCTTCACATATTTACTTGGCTGGCCTGGTTGTTAAAATATAAATGTTAGAATCCAATAATAATGATAATCACAAATGTATTCTCTTTAATGACTTAAACTTGGTGGCTGAAGTTAGAACTAGTGGGATTATTTGTCCATAAATTATCTGATTTCAGCCTTTTTTCTCTATTCACTAGCTGAGGGTGAGTCATGCTTCTGTTAGTTTGTTGATAAATAGTCACTCCCAAAAAGTATGCAAAAACATTTCAGCCACTAGGTTATTTGTGAACTATTCAGATTGACTATTTGCTTTATGTGGTGCACAACTGGTCACCAAACTACGGTATTATAACTACTTCCTGCCTGGGTGAAACAGGAGTATAACAAGGAACAAATGATTAACAGTGAATTTACACATTTATGGGGCGGTGGTATTTTTTTCAGTGAGTAATTGTTTGTCCCCAGAAATCATGACATGTTGGAATTTATGACCATTTTCTCAATTAAGCAGCAGGGGTGTGTGGATGTTTACAGACATTGTACAATATGACCGTGCAAATAACAGTGGAGAGAACCTAACAAATCACGTTTTGATTATTCAACCATCTCTACCTAAAATCTAGACTGGAAAGTTATTAATCTGCTATCTGCTGCAGTTCAAAAGCTGCTAAACTGAACTAGTGAAGAGATAAGAACATACAAATTGCCATATTGGATCAAACCAGCGTCCATCTGCTCCAGTATCCTTGTCTCTGGCCAGTACTAAATACAGAGGCAGGTAGGAAACCTTGCAATGGGCAGTGAGGGAAACTTTCCACAGTAAATGTCTCTGTCTAACTCCCATTAGTAAGTGAGTATACCTTGAAGCTAGAGCTGAGCAACTAGATGATTTTTGGGTTTGGCTGCTGAACCGACAAATCTGAAAAAAAAATCAGTTTGGTTCAAACAGAAACTGAAATGTTTTGTTTTTTCTTATCAAAACAAAAAACTAAGAAAAAAATATTTTGAATTTAATTTACTATCTGAAAAAAAAAAAAAAAAAATCCTCAGCTCTACCTGATGCAAGAAGGGGTATATTTCTTCTAAAGCTCTCGTGTTTGGATTTTTTGTTTTTTGTTTTATTCCTTAACATCATTCTGGGTATACTTGTTATCCGTATACATCTCGAATTCTTTGCTGAATGCTGTTAAGCTCTTAGCCTTACTAATAACTTGTGGCAATGAATTCCACATGCTAACTGTGTGTTGAGTGAAAACAGTATTTTCCTGAAAGATCCCATAATGCTTGGACTTTAAGGGCCCAACTCTGCACCTTTACTCAAGGTGAACAGCTATTTATTCCATGAGTACACCATTGAATTCACTGGGACGGTTTGTGAGCAGTGATGGTAGAACTGGGCCCGAAGTTTGCATTGAAACTAATTTCATAACCGCAGGGGTTTTGTGTCAAGGGCTGAAGAATCCTGTCCAGATCTTTTCCTCTGTTATGTAGAATGCAGACAAATGAAGCTGGGTGAGCCAATCTAATGGTAATTCTGCTTTCAAACAGATGTCAGTATTTAAATAAGGTTTGAATGGGAAGGAAAGGTCTCTTTGGACTTTCCCTCTGATGTCCTTATTGCGAGTAGAAATTTGCTTCCCCACAGGAAATTCTCTCTTTGAGAAATGCACGTCTAGTGACTACTTGCCCATCAATAGTGGCTTAGTGAACGCATGACTCAGACCCTTTTCTTTTTAAGGTGGAATACATTTATGGAGGATTCTTTGGTTTAAGGGAGTCCCATCTCACGATTTCCTCTGTGACTGGGTCAAAATCTGCCATTATGGCCCCAGGATTGTAAGCAAGGACAGAGTCTGTCACACTGATTTGTATCACTCATGTTTTGGTGACCGCTTCAAGTTGGGAATCCCATTTGTAATGGGCAAATTAACTAGAGGATTCCAGAGCCAGTCCCATGTCTAGTGGGACCTCTGGAAATGAAATTATGTGGGGCTCCATCCAGCTACCTGTATGCAGGTGGCTGGTCCAATCCCCATCTTCAGAATCTGCCCAGCAGCACTGTTAGTTTCCAGCCTGACTTGTATTGATGGAGTTTGCAGGCACTGGTGTGCAGAACCATTAGACATGTAGGTAGCACAGACCTGCTGGTAGGAGATTGAGTTACTATCAGAGATACCTTACTTGCAGATAGCCCAGGTAGGCATGGCCCTATGTGTTGAAATTCCCTAAATCCCACTAACCTGAAGTGCACTTATCCTAACATGCCATTCACCGGGGGAGGGGGGGAAGGGGTGGGGAGGAAGAGTTCATTTCACCTGCTTAAGCTCTGGTCATCATGCTTTATGGCAGCCAAGTGTCAGGGGGAGAAGATGGGTGTGGGAAGGTTGGGGAGGTGAAATCCACTCCCGCAGACCAAGGCCAAGGGGTAGGTCTACAATTAGTCCCTTCCTTCCTCCCTTGGCCAATAGTTCAGCCCAAGGGCTGGAATAATAATAACAATAATACTCCTGGAGTGTGTTGGGGCTACTAGTTGCTTATGGACAGGGATCCCATGCTCTGTCCTCATTGCCAGCCTATATGCAGGGCTGATGTAAAAACCCCTTTCCTGACCAACAGGGATGTAGCCCTACACCTAAGGCACTTTGCCTGTACACAGAGCCCCATCATAGGTCTTGCGTAGTCCCACAGGTTATCATGTGGTCTCTCTGTACTGGCCTCACTTCCATCCGGTATGAACCTGGTAGTGGTCAGTTATTGTGGAGTTGTTTGCAAAGGGAACAGTCTCACTTGACTGGCCTGTGTACGGCAGCTCTGGAAAGGTTTAACTGCTGATGGGAGGACGTGAGAAACCCACCCATTTGGCCTCAATTGTATCTTTGTTCAGCAGGCTCATTTTATTCCCAAAGTATTTTTTGTTCCATTTGATGTTCATGAACAATCGGTGGAATGTTTTCGCATAGCACTGTCTGTGCTATGACACTTACCATCCTGGGACTGCCGCCAGTGCAAATGAGATGCAGATCTGCAGATTGAGTATCTTGGTTCAATTCCTGTCATGCATATGGATCAGCCGACCCAGGTAGGAAAAGCTCAGTGCGAGCGGAGAGTATTTAAGGAGCTGCCGTCTGATGGAAAACTTTGAAAAACATTCAACTTAGAAACAATTCTGCTCGCACCTCCTATATATTCTATATAGCTTTTCATTCCTTTGTTATTGCTCAGGACATTTGCATGAAAATAGGATCTTTTGTTCTTTAAACATTCATCTGCTCCTGCTGCTTATTCCTCACCCAAAGTCATAATCCACTGCCTGTAAAATTGCCAAGTGGTTGCTGTGTGAAATACGAGAGGGCTGTGACAAATGGGGTGATGATCAGTGGTAGGAAGGTCTTGGGAAACTCAAAGTTCAGGTTCAAGTTTAGTTACTTCTGTGAAAATCCAGACTGTACTATCCTGACTTTTTTATATGGCAAAGTTGTGTTGGAACCAGGCTGTTATGTTTGGCTTCTGACCCAAAGTTTGGAGGTGTTTTGGTGGGGTGTTTGGATCCAGAGTTCTCATTCAGGCCCTTACGGTCCTGGCTGGATATATTGCAACAAAAGCCTTTTTAAGGATGTTTTGGCATGGCTAATTCCAGTTTTGGCCAGAAAAATGAAGCAGAAGAAAAGTACATGGATATTGCAAAACATTAATATTAGAGGTGGGTCCAAATTGGAACACTGGGCCAGACCCCTCTGAACTTTGAGGAAGTTTGGATTTAGAACTGGATCTGAACTTCCCAGCTCAGATCTATCAATAACTAGGTTGAAACAGCACAGCAAATCCAACCCAACCCTCAACTTTAGTGGAGCCTGGATTTGAATCGGAACTTTGGCAAAGGTGAGTATTCAGGCTGACTGTAGGGTTTCTTGTTCCCTAGTCAAACCAGCCTTGGTGTATCCATCCCAGCCCACTGTCACCCCATAAACGCTTCTGGAACATTCTGCAGCCACTCATTCTGTAGTGCAGGTGAGATAGCCCTGGAGGTATTATTTCTGAGCCATTTGTTCAATTCCTGATTACAACGTCACACAATGAATAACCAGCAGGAGCAGTGGAAATCCTGTGAAACCAGGGTGCTGTTGGTGCAAATGTCTTCAGTAATAGAGAACATAGGCAAAAACAACACAGGAAATACAGTCTGACTACATAGAAGGTTACCTTATGGTCACCACTTTAGCACAATTAGGTGTGGGGCATCCTTTGATGTTTAAATGTCACCTTCAGCCCTACATTGTCAAGGATCAAGTATATATGTGTGAGGTGATGGGAGGAGGAAGGATTAGTATGATTAATCTCAACCTCCACCCACAATCCAGCTGTCTGTTCCTGCTAGAATGATCAGCTGTGAAATAATTAACAATATCCATATTCAAATAGATATGATTAGGCTGCAGAGTGAGCATCCAATTGTGATGAACGGGCAGGTCATACCTGTCTTATAGCTGTTGCTTCAGTGGGTCTTTCTGCAGGCTCACGAATACCACACTGCATTGGTTTATATTCAGAAGGGTTTCTTCACAGCCACAGGGGCTAGAAACCTAATTGCTGCTTTTAATGAACAAGTACATTTTGTATAAACTGCTGGGATTATGAGAGACCTGCAGATATGGTGTAAGACCAAGCACTGACCCAGTCTGAGCCGTATATACTGCATGCAGTTGAAGTCGTGATTCTCTGGCTATGTCCTTAGCAAAAGGCAGCGTGGGCATGGCTGGGGAGAGGCCCAGCGGAAGGACAGCACAACAGTGGCAGCCATGCTGCTGATGTTCTAGGGACACTAGAGGGAGCAGGGACAGCCCAGAACCCACTGGAGAGGGCTGTTACATCTGTACACCATGGGCTTCCTTGGAGACTGGCAGCTCTGTCCCTTGACCATTCTGTTCTATCATCAGTCATGTCTCTGGCAAGATATGATGTAGGGGAACAGTGGTCCAACAAGGCAACATTATCAAAGGGAGCAATGCTCCTCCTCTAAGCTAATTTGCTTGGGAAGAGGAGCATTTGGGCACAAATGTGAGTCAATGGGGGAAAGGGACAGGTACTGGGCTGGGACTCTGGAGACATGGGTTCAACTTCTGGCTCAGCCACAGACTTCCTTTGCGAGGCTGGGCAAGTCATTTAACCTACTCCATGTCTCAGTTCCCCATCAGTAAAATGGGGATAATACTTCCCTAGTTCACTGGGGTGCTGATGATTGTGAGGTGCTCAGATAATACTGTGATGGAGCCCTTTTAGCACCCATCTAGACAATAACCAACACCCACTCACAATAGCAATAGACGGTTTATAAACACTAATCAGCTGTTGAGATAGTTATACAGTACCTCCCAAAGGAACCACCATGAACTGGGCTAGCATGCTCTCTGGATTTATCAGAGGATAGGTTACAAAAAAAGCCCATTTCAAGATTGATTGAGCTGGCTAGTTTCACTTTTAATGCCATTATTCAATCTTTCTGACAAGGGTCCTTTTGCACTGGCTGTCTGCATATTGTACTGCTCGCTTCTTTTAAGCTGTTTAATATGGAAAAATGTTTAAGTAGGATTCAGATATCCCTCAGCAAAGGGGGGGCTGGGGGGGAAGCCTTTACCAAGTATAAACCAGAAGTTGCTGGAGGCAAAGATGCCTTTCAGCAGTTTCAAGCTAAGACTTTCTATTTCCATGTAAAACTATCTGTCGAAAGGTCAGGCTACATTTACAATGAGCAAAGTTTTATAGTCTACACATGCATGAGCACCTGCTTGGGAGATAGTGGAAAAGATTCAATTTACCTTTGGGTTGCAATGCTCAGATTCCCATTTAAAAGTCTAAGACCTCTGATTATTTATTGATGTCTTTCTCTTCATAGCTGTCTGAATCTTTACTGGGTTGCAAGATGCTACAGAGTGGCCTAAAGGATTTTTTGAATTAAGTTCTTTGGAGTCATTTTCCCTTCAGGTGTTTAACCAGTGAGACTGCATCTTGACAGGACGCTGTTGCGTGTATTTATTTATATATTTATTTGTCTAAAATCAAATTAACTGCCAGCCAAGCAGCCATCAAACACTGGGTTATGACATGGTTATTGGGTGCTTTATTTTTATTTACTGAGGGGGTTGGGGGAACGACGATGGGAAATAATGCTTTGAAACAACTCACATATTACAGTGAATATGCTTCAGGTTCCCAAAAGGCAACAACAGAGGAAATTTAATAGAAAGTCTCTATCAATAACCCCTTCCCCCTCCCAGAAAGCACAAAAGTGGCAGCTTATATATTTTCTTTAACTTACAAGAACCAAGGAGACTTTTACTGAAGATACCTAAAAAGGCATTAGGTTCTACAAAGTACCTTGGGCAATTGAGTAAGTTCCTCCTCATTTCAATGAGAATAGAAACACATTCTTTTCTCAACCATAATATGAGCCACAGTTCAGAAAAAAAGAACGAGCACAATTCATGTTAGTACTTACAACCCCCTGAATGATCAAAGCCCATTAAAAAGGAGAGGGTCAAACCCTGATCCTAATAAAGACAAGAGCAACCTCCACTTCTGTGGAAGCAGGATTTGGCCAAGGAACTATATTGTATAATGGGTCTAATTCAACAAGTTGGCATAGGATGGTGGAATTGATCTTCAAATCAAGACTGGATGCCTTTCAGGAAGACGTGTTTTAGTCAAACAAGTTATTGGGCTAAATATAGGAATAACTAAATGAAATTCTATGGCCTGCGTTATACCGGAGGTCAGACTAGATGGTCTAATGGTCCCTCCTGGCCTTAGACTCTCTGAATCACTCCCAATAGAAGCACAACTCCTTGTACGCCAGGACAGTGTTTTCACTACTGTCCCCTAGGGGTTTTCCACATATTGGGGCAGCTTTATTTCCTGCTGGAGCTCAGAGGTGGCTCAGCTGCCCTGGCATTCTCTAGAGAGTTGTTGTATGAGTGGATCCTCGAGATCAGGGGTTCTCAACCTTTTTCTTTCTGAGTCCCCCCGCCCCCCCAACCTGCTATAAAAACTCCATGGTCCACCTCTGCCACACCAACTATTTTTCTGCATATAAAAGCCAGTGCCAGCATTAGGGGAGAGCAAGCAGGGCAATTGCCCGGGCCCCACGCCACAGAGGGCCCAGCGAAGCTAAGTTGCTCAGGCTTTGGCTTCAGCCCCGAATGGCGGGGCTCAGGGCTCCGGGCTCCGGGCTTCAGCCCCATGCAGTGGGGCTTCGGCTTTCTGCTCTGGGCCCCAGCAAGTCTAATGCCGCCCTGCTTGGCAGACGCTCTGAAACCTGCTCACGGCCCCCCAGAGGGCCCCGGATCCCTGGTTGAGAACCACTGCTCCAGATAACCCTTTTCCTTACTTTTGGAGGTGCACCAGTGTGACAGCCACCATCTTGGCCAACACGTTAGGGATTTAACCTGGGAGCTCCAGAGCTCAAAGCATAACTTACTACAGCTTGAGCTAAAGTGCCAACGCTCTGCAGCTGGGAAATCATAGCCCCAGAAGATCAGGCACAGAGGGGGACCTGTAACACATGCACCCATGGGTTACACCCAGCTGCTTACAGACTATTTCCCCAACCCTTGTTAACTAGTGAGCGGATCCCATAACAGAATGTAAATAAATTGCTGTTTAACATGTAGAGAGAACAAGGGAGGGAGTGCTCATCGCCTTCCAGGATTGAGTCCATGAAGGGCTGGTGTAGTATCCGTGAATAAAGCATTAGTGCCTTTAAGTAAGACCTGTACCTCTGGCATGCTTCTCCTCCCCGGAGAAAGGAAATACAAGGTCATGAACTGACTAGTGTGTATGTGCACCATTTCCCTCTATTTGGTGAACTACTCACCTGTATGACATAAGCCCTATACTGCAAACAGCTGGCAGAGATTTTACCTTGCATCATGTGGTAAAGGAATTTTCCATTCTATTTCAATGCATGGAAGAGGTGTTTGGAGTTGTAGGATCTGTGTTCTACTCCCCACCGTCACGACGACATTCTGAGAAGTCATGGTGTGCAGCACAGTGACAACTATTCTGTTCTAAGTAGGTTCTTATGCGGCGCTCATCGCCATATTATCTGAGCACCGTCCACTCGTGCATCAAGCGACACGATGAACATCTCTCACATGTTGTTTATTCTTTCATCCTCTCCAGAGATGTGCAGTGGAGTGACTTGCGTTGGTAGGGTTTATTTAAGTATCCATGTGGTTACGTATTTATTTTAGAGAAGACAAGGTCAAAGACAGGCACCTTGCTCTTGGAGTGGAAGGTGGAGAGGTTTGTGATGGTGCTCAGGTCCTGAGAGAGTTCATTCCACAGTCTCAGACCAGCCCTTGAGAAAACTCTGTCTCCTGCACAGAGGAGCTTTACCCTTATTGTAGCGAGTTCCATTGTGCCAGAGGAGCAAAGTTGTCAGCCATAGACTTTATCCCGGACCTTTAGGCAGTCCTTTAAATATCCTGGGCCCCAGTTATGGAGCTCCTCGAAGATAAGGACCAAGATCTACTTGATTCAGTATTCTACAGGAAGCCAGCGTAGAGGGCAGAGGACAGGTGTTGATGTGCTTGTGATAGCCCGTGTTGCTGAGGAGACACATTGCCGTATTCTGTACTAGTTGGAGTGTCGTAAGCACTGAAGGCATCGTGCCCAGCCAGGTATATCACATTGCTGTAGTCCAGCCAAGAGGTGACGAAGGCATGAATAACCAAGACCATGTCATTGTCCACCAGAATGGATGGAGTCTCCTAGCTACCTGGAGATGCTAGAAAGGACTATTCACAGATGCTGTTATGTGAGAACTTAGTGTCAGTGAGGAGTCCAGGTGCGTGTACTCCTAAACTACAGATGGAACTGGCAACTTGTGGCCATGAACCTTCAACCAACGGAGACTGCACTTTGGCTGTGAACTATTCAAACTGCTTTCGTCTGTCCACCTGCATCACCTGTGTCTTGCTCAACTATGAATGTCCTATATAGCCATGTATTTGTTACACACACTGACACCAGACTTATGGATACTTGTTGAGAGTGATTGAATAGTCCTCCAAGAAGATACCGAATAACATTCCACCAGAGAATATTTACAGATCTGATCGTGAAACTAAATAATTGTCCAATCCATTTATCAACATGCTTTCAATTGCCAGATCAGAGCGACTAAAACAGTGCTAATGACTGGAGTAAAAGTGTTTATCTTTATCCAAATCACTTTAACAAATAAAAGTTTTGAAACTTGCAGATTATTTATTATTATTAATAATAATTTATTTGCATTACAATGGCACCTATGAATCCCAGCCATCTGCCAGGACCTCATTGTGCTTGGCACTGTACAAACACAGAACAAAAAGGTGGTCTCTACTCCAAAGATCATACAGTCTCCATTGTCTTTAGCTAATTCTTTGAATTCATAGGATTGTGGACCCCAGCATGAGAAGAAATACACTTCTCATGAATACAGAAAGACTCCTAACATAGCCTGCCACAATTTCCATTAATTTCAGTGGGAGCAGAGTCATATACTCTACCTCGTATAGTTCACAAATGTTTAAGTACAGTACAAATAGGGCCTGATCCAAACCCAATAGATTTCCATTTACTCCAATGGGCTTTGAATCAGCCGTGTCCTATATATCTTAATAAAGCAATGGCAGGCACACAGTCTTCCACTAATGAACAATGCAAATAATGTAGTTTGCAAAAATTAAATAAAAAGAGGGTATTTTGTGTCTGATGGTTGATTCTGCTTCCCTCCACTCTGCTTGGCTGCTTTCTTCCCTAGATGGGAGGTTAATAGGTATATGCATTAACGTAGTGACCTCTTTATTGACACACTTTCATTTCACTTCTCCTTAACCACCATGAGAGTAAAACCCAGAAGAACTGTTCAGAGAAGAGTGACTACATTTAGAAAAGTAAAACAAATACCATTACAAGGAGTGCACTAAAACCAGATAATTAGTAAAATGATATCATGGACTTTCTATTATAGAGAGATGCACACTCAGCTCTTGTGTTGTCCTAAAGATATTTTCCCCTTTAAGTAGCTGATAAGGTATTTACCATCTTAACTCCGTCAGAACAATTTTTCTTTTGCCTGGGAGCTATACATACATCTATTTAGCAGATGGAGTTAAGCCTGTAAATATCATCTCTCTATATATACATAAACATACATCATGCAGGATATTTGTGGACACCAACTGCTGGTGTAATAAAAGTGGCCAGTTTTGAAAATCAGGCCAATAATCTGAGTGAGGAAACATACATACATGGTTTAATAAATAAAACATACATACATACCACATGATTTAATATTCAAGTCAATTTCAAAAATATAGTATTATCTACCAATCAGACTAAATATTTTGTGTGTGTGTGATTTGTTTGACTGTGTATGAAAAGTGAAACAGGTCTAACAATAGCAAGGAGATAGTTCCGCAGTGTTAGAACGTGTATCATTTAGCTGGACTTGAATTGAATTCTTTTCACTGAAAGAAAAATACTAGGAGGTTTGTTCACTAGATAACAAATCCCTAAATGGTTCCATTTTCCTACCCTCGTGATCATTGGTATTGATTACTTTGTATTCTTGAATCTATTTTGTTCAGCTCCTGTTTAATATTTAAGAGACATGAAGAACCGTATCTTGTAATATTTAAGAGGTTAACTTATTGCAGAGCGATAAAGAAAGGAAACAGTTCCAAATGAGGTGTAACTTTGGCCCATTTCGTTGATGTGCCACAATATAAATTTAGAGCTATACGCTGTACTGTAATATAATATATAGCTTTAAAATGTGGTAAAACATCTATTACAACGGAGACCTTTTGTCTTTAGTAGAGCATTCAGTGCCATTCGGCACAACATTCAGCTCCAGATCCAGATTTCAGGGCTTGAGGGGGCTTGAAACCAGTGTTTTTTCATATGGGGGCTAGTAATACATTTTGGATTTCAAACATCCCTCTATAATGTTGGAGTCTCTGACTGTGGCTTTAGTTCAAGCTCTGTCTGTTCTGGGACTGTGATACATTAGATATCCACTTCTTGCCTGTTTAAAATGTTTAAAGAAACACCGCTAATTAGTTTAGGCCCCAAGAATCACTGGTTAGTAGGAGCGACAATGTTTGTGCTCTGATCTTTCACACAGGTTCCCAAGTTAAAAAGAGACTTCAAAGTCCAATGTTTGATGTCCCCATTAAAAATGACAGTATTTATTACATGTTTTAGAGAGGCAGCAGGGTCCCTTAGATTGTGAATGGGACTATTCAGAGCTCTACAAGTGACTCATTATGTTACCTGGGGCAAGTTCTACAACTCCTCAGTTTATTTATCACATAGCTCTACAATTAATCACATGACTATCATCAGCACATGTGGTGTATGTATTGTGTATATCAGTATTTAGCATACACATAGTATAGATATTTTAAATCCTTGACAATGTTCCTTTAGTATAATATTGGACTCTGTAAGATCTATCTAAGGTACTTATATGCCCCCCCATACTATAATATCTGAGCGCCTCACAATCTTTAATGTATTTATCCTCACAACACCCTGGTGAGGTAAGGAAGTGCTACTATTCCCATTTTACAGACAGAGTTAAGTGATTTGCACAAGGCTATCCAGGAAGTCGGTGGCAAAGTAGAGACATAAATCCAGGTCTCCCAAGTTGTAAACTAATGCTCTAACCACTAGACCATCCTTCCTCTCTGTTTGTCCTTTGAGATAGGCTGTAACTAGTGTCGTGTCTTTTATTTTCTTTCATAGAGACAAGCATGTGTGTAATAAGGAAAGTTTATTCTTTTTCTCCCGTTGTAACTAGTTTGCCAGTGGGAATGAAGGCTAATTATTAGCACCAGGAGCTGGTCACATAGGCCAAGCCATTTGGGACTAGTCTTGTGTGAATAACTGATTGTTTTGGTTCTCTGGCCAAACCAAAAAATAACAATAATAAAAGAAATAGGTTTTGGTCAATCCGAAATGAAATTTTTTTTGAACTGAAAAAAGAAAAAAAAAATGTGGGTCAAACAAAATGGTTCATTTAGTTTTTGAGGTTTTTTCAAATCTAGGGTTTTTTTTCTTTTAAAGTAAAATTCAAAAAAGAAAAGACACTTCAAATAAAAAAATTGAAATGTTTCATTTAGAAAATCTCAAAACCGAAAAGTTTTGATTGGGGAGGCTTTTTTTTAGTTGTATTTTTTCTATCAAAATAATTCAGCAAGTTGGACATGAACTTGCAAAATGTTTGTCGACCCAAATGTGCATTATTGGGCAAAAAAAAGTTTTGTCCAAAAAAATTTTTTTCCCCACCTAGCTGTGTTTGGGACAAAGTTTTCCAACGAGGGTTGGAACTGGGCACTGAAATAGGTAGCCCGACATTCAGAGCTGCAGGTGCCTGGCTTTAGGCACTGATGTTTTAAATGTTTTGCATTAATCACTTTTTGCATCAGCTGTATCCATGTAAGACAAGCATAAAAAGCCCTTGAAGTCTTTGCCTTGTAGATTTGCTGTTGCAAGCCTTAATTAACTGATGTTTGTAAAAGGAAATTGTGGTGCTTGGATGAAAGGCTCTAAATGAAAATAATCAAAAGTAGAACTGGAAAAGATCTAAATCATCCAGTCCATATCCCTGCCAATGTGGATAAATTAGATGTGCCTGCATATAAGTGCAACATTATTATTTCTCATTAATTTAAGAAATCCTCCCAAGATCTTAATTTTTATGCAATATTGAAAAACAACAGGAAAAAAATAATAAAATAATGGAACAGCAACATCTAGCCAGCCAGAACCTGAGCAGATGTAATCAGTGCAACTGCATTAACTGCAAGGATCTGGCCCATAATGTTTGATTAATCACCTGAATTATATTGGAAGCCGGCGGCGGCTGGTGCCCAGGATCAGTGGTAAAGCTTTAGGTGCAATTGCCATAACTGAATGCTAATGGGGTATTCAGGAGCCTGTCCATCCATCCTGTCCTCCATCTCTCATCATACAGAAGACAGTGCCCAGTCCTCACATTTACAACCTGCTGTTCCCTTGCATGCCCACAGCAGATCCTGCAGATTTTGCGGCGGAATGGTCTGTGTGATATAATTCGGGGGTGCCATTTTCAAAATCTCTTTTCAGAATGCCCATTCTGTTTTAATTCCTGGAACAAGCCCCCGGAAGAATCATTACAATCTCTTTCATGCTATATGCAATAGGTGCAATTAGATTCCATGTCATCAAGGGATAGCCACTGTCCCGCAGGAGTGAAATAGATTTGCAGTTAGATAGAGCCCTGCTTAGTGAGTTATTGCCTCTTTTTATAGCCATGAGATCACTTATAAGATAAAGAGAACATCTCTTAAAATGCATATGCTGCCTTCAGTGCCACACCTTCCTTGCATGTGCCTTTTAAGGCAAGCCCACTATAATTATTAAAGTGACATGCTCATATATTTTTGATCTCTATGGGACTATGTAAGTGCTCCCTTCTGCCCTGGGATATGCAATTTGGGTCCAGAGAGGAGATCTGAAACAATTTCTTTCGCAATCAAACTTTAATTTTAATAGTGCCCGTGCTGCAATTGATACGGATTCGGGGAGGTTTGGGAGCTGTGTTATTTCTTCTGTCTCCTACAGCACAGAAACATTTTAAAGGCGCTGCAGCCTCCATGTCTGGATTAGCCTGACTACGGCAAAATAAATTTCCAGCATACCAAAGTCATCATCAGTTAAGTACAGGGCTGTGGGTTTATTTTTTGGTCTAAACTAGAATGCCAATGGCCACTTGTTCAAGGAAGTTTAAGAAAAGTTCTATGTCTATATATAAAACCCCTTTTCTAGGAGGCTAGAGAACTGCAGGAAGGAAAGATTGCATGCCAGACCTCCAAAAGCAAATACTAATTCAGCAGTCTAGTCACTCTGTCAAACATTTAGTGTATCAGGGTTGATTGTTCCCTGGTAGGTATAGCTCTGGTATATCCGCCAGGCCTTTTGTCATGTTAACTGCAACCGATCAATGGATTGAGGTCAGGACTTCTGATGTAGGTGCAAGCTTAGAGGGAAAAAAGTCTCAAAGATTCATTTTTTCTCGTCTGGTAGCACTCCGGTCACTTATTTTTTCTCAGTTAGCCTCTGCCGCTCTAAAGTGGATATTGATCAGTGCTTTAATGCAAACCTGTCAAATTAATTTTGCAGAGCTGGGATATGACTGGCCTAAAATTGCTTCTGCATCTGTTCTCTGCAGCAAGCCTATGAATTTTAATCATGACCAGAATGGGCTGTTGGCTTTTTTTGTTAGAAACTTGAATAGGAAAGGTTTAAACTGTAAATGCCATGAAATGATGCTGTTTTGTTCTTTTCAGAAACTCATGTGGCTGAGGTCAAAGAAATTATGATGTCTGCGTATTCTTGTCAGATGCTCGGGAAGCTTTGTGGGTTTTTCTTTTTTTGCAAAGCAGAGCAAAGGTATGTGCTGTTCTTGTTAAACATTCTCAGACCAATCAGAGAACAGCAGGCTTCGTGTCTCCTGGAATGCCAGATGCATTAATATTAATATAAAATTTACCTCTCCAGCCCCCATTGAATGATCTTATTATTCCTGATAACTTGATCTCAAGGGATGGGGTGGGAAAGAAATAAAGATTTTTCCCCCCCTCGGTACACTTGTGATGCAAATAAAATGTTCTTCAAAGAAACCCGGGATGCAATTTAGGGAATTAACAAGGATTGTTGCTGAAGTACAAAACTTGACCAAGAAGAATACAAATGATTATCGAGAATGTAGATGTGTGTGTCACTTCATCATGCAAAGCAAGCTATTCGCGTGCTCTTCATACATAGATATCACTCAAGCGTACAACTTTCTGCGACTACGTGGACAATTTGCAGTGTAAGTAAGGACATTTGCAGTTTTGTCAGCATAAACCCTTAGTCAGACACAAAATGTTATACACATGAACATGGGAACACGCTGCCTCAGCATGAGGCTGGACCATCCATCAAGACTGAACCAACTAGTAACAACATTCTGACCTTGTGTTGCAGCTTTTGTCTGAGGATCTCACAGTGCTTCAGAACATTCATTAAGTCTCAAAACACCTGTCGGGTAGGGAAATATTATTAACCCAGTTTCAGCGATGGAGGAACTGACACACAGACTCAAGCCAGTGCAAGGCTGTGTCTTTCTCCTGCTGAGATAACTGGCAAAACTCCCATTGACGTCAGTGGAGCAGGACTGGGTCAATAGTGATTCAATGGCTGAACTGGGAAAGAAACCCTTGGCTCTCACGGCTGCACTTGACCACTAGACCGCATTGCTTTGTACTGCCTAGCAGTTGCACCCATAATATTTTTGATTGTAAAGACCCTCTACAATTCTTGCTTCTATTGCTGTCCTTGGCCGGGCAATCTAAAAAAAGGTCATCAACCTCCCCGGTGATACATTTTGCCCAAATTCCTTGTTTCACTTGTTGCTTCCTTTGTAGTTAAATAACAAAATAATACTATTGATCTGCATTCCAGTGACACCCCAAAGCTCCAACTGAGATCAGGGGCCTCATTGTGCTAGGTGCTGCAAAAACACCTGGTAAGAGACAGTCCCTGCCTTATGATCTCAATAGACATGGCAAAGGGTGGAGAAAAGGAGGGATTATCATCATCCCCATTTTAGAGATGGGGAATTGAGGCACAGAGACACTAAGTGACTTGCCCAAGGTCCCACAGGAAAGTCTGTGGGAGAGCCAGGAATTTTACCCAGCTCTCCTGGGTTCCAGTCAAGTGCCTTGTCTCATTACATAACGTATTTCACATAACATTTAATTGCTTAACATTAGAGGGCCAAACTCAGCTCCAGGTTAATCAGTTACTGCTCCCATTGATTAAAAGTGGCAGCAGAGTGTGAGAAAGGTACAAAGGGTTTTAAAAAGTTTTAAAATATTAAAATATTTTCACACATCTTTAAACCTCTAAAAGTTTCATGCAACATTAGACACCCATTATTCCTCCTTCCCTAAAACAAGAACCAGCCATGCCTTTACACCTGCTTGTAGCTGTAATTTATCGACAACGTGTGTTTTGTGTCTCCTTCTAGTGGATGATTAACTAAAGGATAACTGCCTACTATTGCTACCAGCCACTGAAGGCTAGGGTCCAGATCTTCAAAGGTAGTTAAGCTTAATACTTTTGAGGATCTAGGCCTAACAGTCTGCTATTGCAACCAATGGAGTTATTCCTTTAGCTGAAGTGGTGGGGCTTGTGCTGTGGTACTTAAAGGCCAGATTTTTAAAGGTATTTAAGGTGCCTAAATACCTTTACAAATTTGTCCATAAGATCTCAGGTTGAAATTGTGCTTGTGACCTAGACGGGGGGTTGTTGCATAATGTTGAGTTAATTTTATCTTAATTTCTAATCCAAATTCCATGATGTAACCAAACACAATGAGATCTCAACACCGTTAGATTTGTTCAAAACTTTATGTAATCCTGGGGGCAAAGAGTTGTGATGTTGTGCAAGAATTCTCTCAAGGCGAGGGGTGTGTGTGTCAGTATTTTATGCACATGTTCTGCTTCACGTGAAATGGAGTTTAGGTGAGTGCAGATGATGTATCTGGTAAAACTGATCACAAGTATAAGCAATTACTAAGCACTGATTTATAAAGCACATTTCTAATAGATCATGCTGTTCAAAAAAGCAACGGGCAAGAACCAAGCAACACTGCAAAGCATGCTTTAGAAATTCTCCAGATAGCTTTAAAAGAGCCTCTAGAAGGGATCGCAATAGAAGAGAATCCCTCCAGTTTGGGGTTAGCAGGGCCAAAGCCTTATCTGTGGGTGCAGTGTGACGTGCAGCTGGTTTAAAATGTAGCAAGTTAGGCACACAAGTGCAAGCAATAGAATAATGTAAATCAAGTTACGTAGATACCTCCGACCCAAAAATCTCATTTCTCCCATACAGTTCTGATCACACATTGAATCCTGACCTGTCCTGCCAGGCAGAGGCCAGACACTCAGTCTTTCCAATGCAATGCTTCACGATCTGTCTCCCATTGGGGAAAGTGAGATCAATGGGATTGGAACTGTTTATGGTTTCAAGGTATAAGCTGGAGAGGATGGAGGCAGGGTCTTTTACTTGTGTTGAGCTGGAAATCTTTCCCTTGACACACTTCAAAGTTCATCTGTAAGAACCTCCAGGGGCAAATGAAGCCCATTTTATTCTCTTTGGTGTGCATCTGAGTTAATTATTGTACACGGGAAGTGATGCTGGGGTCTCTGCTTTGATCTGCTCTGTTGTTTGTCTGGAACATGTTAACGTCTTCCGTAAACATTGCCTTCAGTTATCTTGTTGCTGAGGTGCCCAGAGGCCACGAGGCACCATCACCAATAAATAAAACTGAGGAGGGTAATCTGTTTAAAACACAGGACTGGGCATCAGGACTCCTGGGTTCTAGCATCAGCTATGCCAGGGACTGCCTGTGGAACATTGGGCAGTTTATCCATCTGTAAATGGGAGATAATATTTCATACATCACTGGGACAATGTAAAGCATAATTCATTATCATTTAATAAAGCGCTTTGAGATCCTCACACTGAAGTCACTGTAGAAATGAAAAAAATTATTCATGCTGATGCCGATGATTATGTTCATCCTGCTCTTACAAACCTCTGATATTAGAACTATGGGTGAAAATAGCAGCTTTGAATCAGAGTGCTTTTGCCACTCTGAAAGGCCAAGGTGAAATCCTGGTCCCATTGAAGTCAGTGGCAAAAAATCCCATTGACTTTAATCAAGTCAGGATTTCATTCTAAGACTTCTCAACACCCTGAATCTTTGCTTTGAGTGCTTACCAAGTGTCACCCAAAATCTAGTGTGTATGTGCCCCCTCTAGTGGCTGGACAAATGAGGATATGGCTTTACTACTGCTACCAGTAAGAGGAAGTGCTCCTTTTGCACAAATAGAAGTAGAGCTGGAAGTCCTAGGTTCAGTTCCCTTTGACAAACTGGAGGGAGGGGTCACTGCACAAGCAGCTGACTCAAGGCATGGTGAAAGCAAGGATTCTTGAAGCACACATGTGGGACAAACCTTAATTTTGTATTTGGCATCTGGATGCCATGCTAGTAAGGACTGCAATACAAATGCCTAAGGGAAATAGATCTATGGAGTACATCTGTGCAGTTGGGGTTCAGGGAGTGGGTTTTCAGTTCTGTGGCAGTACACGTGTTTATTGTAAGTCTCATGTCCTTAGACTTTACCTTCACTGTCACATTGTTTATGGACCCGTCTGGATGTCTGTAACTCTGTGACATCTTAATCTCTGGAAGCCCAAAGTGCTTTGTTCAGGCTCAGGGTGTTCAGAGTAGCAATTTTTTTGTATTGATAACTGAAGCCACACAACCAGAAGGCTGGTGCCCTAGGCTGGCAGCTGCCAGTATTGACTGGCTTGTGTGTGAAGGACTTTGCCAATCACAGGCAATACACTGGGGGCTGATGCCACAAAATAATAGGCTGTGGTCCACTTGGCAGAGGGGTACATTGGAGGCATAAAATCATAGAATATTAGAGTTGGAAGAGACCTCAAGAGGTCATCTAGTCCAACCCTCTGCTCAAAGCAGGGCCAACACCAACTAAATCATCCAGCATAAAGGAAGTGAATGGACGGTGGCATCTTGGCCTTTTAAAATCACTTGTGTCCTGTAGGGGGAGCTCCACTGAATAACTATGAGTTAATGTAAAAAAAATAAAAGACAAAACAAAACAAGAAATAAACACACTCTGTTTCCATGCAGGACAAGGAGGGCTTTTAAAGGACCAGAATGCTATAGTCCACCTGCCTTGTCTATTGTAAAATGTTACGTTCAGTGGGCAGAGCAGGCATGAAGGGATGCCGAAAATAACTTTCTGAGCGATGATTCTATTATGTTTCATAGGCAAAAAGAAACATTGGTGACACTCCATGCAAACAAGTACAAAGCTTGCTGTTGTCCTTCGACCTACAGTTGTTATATCTAGTAGAGGCACTCTAAGATGTGGTGAACATAAGGCATGATGGTTCTGCTTGGTCACTGCGATGCTACATGCATTGTGGCATTGATGGTTCTGGCTTCTTAGGGGCCAGATCCATGTATGAACTGCCATTGGAGTGGCAATGGGTGCCGTCATTTGCCCCGTCTTCCAGCGTGAGTGATATAATTGTATTGTAAATGCCATAGATGTAGGTGATTGATTCTACATTGGATAGGCACTTCCCTGCAGTTTGGCTGGTAGGATGCGTAGTGCGAGCGTGCCTCTAATTCGCCACTGAGAGAGTGTCTTGCATTGAACGGTCTCTCTTAAATCAAAGCATTCAATCCAGGTGAAATGTGGGGAGGGGAGAGGGGTAAGCTGGAAAAACAAAGTAAGACAATAAAAAAATCAATAGCACTTCCCTATAAAAGAAATTGAGATTTGTGGAATTCACTTCCACTTGATGTCAGAGATGCCAGTCCAGCAAATTCATTTAAGATCAAATTGAAGACTTATCTCGTAGGCTGGTTGCCAGTCTCTCATGCAGCTCACTTATAAGGCCCTCTGGTCATTATCTCTGAAGTGCTTTATATGAGCAGCTACGTAACATTTACCTTGTATTGTGGTTATGAGCGTTATACATTATTGCTCTGTATTCTTGTCTGTAGATGTTCATTGATGGTGCTATGAGCCAATGAAACAGAAGCCCGGCTCCCATTGCTTTTCTTCATATTCAAGCTCTAATTATTGGCATGTTCTGCTCTTGGTGCCCTCAGATGGAAGCGAGTAGAAATCACATTCATTCGGGGGACCACGAGGAATTCCAGGGGAGTTCATTCTGGAACAGTATCTCCACCTCCCTTTGAGAGGCTACTCCCCATCCTTCTGGCTGGGTGCTGAGGGATTAGCAAGGCCATGGCCCCATTCTATTTTTATGCTCTGTGCCATTAGCTAGAAGAACCTCTGGGTGGCCCCAATGCAGGGGCAAAAGTGTGTGTTTGGGGGGAGACTCCACATATCCTTGTGACTGTGCAGAGGGGCTGGCCAGAATCCAGCCCAGGTAAAATAAATGATCCACAATGAATTCATGAATCTCTCACACAACAAAGGTCAATGCATTTATTTCCCTTCCAAAGCAAAATAATAAAGAGCTCAGCTCAGAAGTGATTAGAATTTGTGAGCCTGATTATTCATTGCTCTGCCCCCAGGATGGTCATTTAGACTAGAGCAAAGTGGGTGTAAACAGGATAAGAGTATTTTACATTCACTTTTCCCCGGTGTAAATGAAATTTTTTATCAAAAATTTGTATCCATAAACTTTAATTGAAAATTGATTCATTGGGTGGCCTTTGTCATGTCACCTAGCTCAAAATGTTCATGCTTAGATACCTAAAATTAGGAATCTAATTCCATATTTAGGCACCGCAACGAAAGTGGCCTGTTTTTCAGAGGTTCTGTACACCTATGGTTTCCACTCAATTCAATGGATAAAATTCCCACTGCTTTTAGTGTTCATTGGATCTCCTAGTTTGCATGCGGAATTACTGGGATTATACATTCAAATAAGCAGAACAAGACATTAGCTCATGGAAAACTACACGAGCAATGGTGTTAACTGTGTGTGCAAATTAAGGAAACAAATGCACATGCATTTTGCACGCATGTTTTATCGCTAACTTTTAAAAACATCAGCCTGTTTTCAGTAACTCTCATTTTTTCCCTCTGTAAAATGGGAATAATAATATTTACTTACCCAACTTCACCAGGGCACTATGAGGCAATTACGAAGCATTGTTTACACAGTACTTTGGAGATGTAAGGCCCCACAGCAATGTGTGGTGTTATTGTTACTGCATCCATGCTATGTTGTTCTTTTTACACATCATTTATTCTTCCAAATATGACTGGGGTCAGAGGGATTTCTCCTGCAATGGCTTCCAGTTCAAATCTCACTTAATGCACATGTGAAAACATGTTTTTCTAATTCCTGCTAGGCAAGCTCAGCCCAGTAGCTGGAAATCAAACTGTGTTCTTTGCATGCCACACATCATCAAAAAAGTTCAGGTTCTGGACTCACCACTTCATCATTGTTTTGCTGATGATGCTGGCAGCAGCACAGGGTGCAGCGTTCCCTTCTGCAGTTGCAGGCACACTAGGAGTGATCTCCTCCCTTAGGTGTGCAGGAGACACCACAAGTTTTGACTTATGGGTATCGATTGGATGTCATGATGCTTCAAATAGCATTAGCACCCACAGAGACACCCTCCCTCCCCACTTTCTATGGCCACTGCTGTACAGCTGTGGAGTGGGGGGAGGAGTTGGCATATGGTTCTCAATGTGTGAAACCACAGGAGAAGTCTTTCTGAGTCTTTACGATAAGTGACTAGGCCACTGTGTATGTTACAGTTACTACAGGAAAGGTAGGTGTTTAACCAACTAAACATGGATGTGACTTTAGATATCAATGTCAGTGAGATGACAAAAAAGGGGAGGGCTAGGGTTAACGGGGACGCTAGGGGGCAAATAACCACCTAAGGGATAGGTCAAACCTCGACCATATCTGCAAGAGAGTTAACTTAGGCTTGTATGCCTCAGTCATTTCCTTGTTGAGAACAGAATCTTGATTTGACCTCCTCAAATTGAATGTTCACTTTAGCCTAGATTCGCAAAGCTATTTGTTAATGCTCACATACAGGGCTGTGTCCTCTAGGGTTTTAAAGAAAAAACTCATTTCAATGTAAAATTCACACGATCAAATTGAAATGTATTTTGAGAAGAGTTAACGCTACTGATTTTCAGGCTCAGACAATCACGTCCATGTCAGATTGTAATTAAATATTTTTGTGCATCAGCTGCATGTGTGGTGTGGAAAAAAAATGGAAGATAATGCTGTTCCTTTCAACTACAGACAGGACTTTTGCACTGTCCTACCATGGAAATTCCTAGCACTAAAAGGAAAAAGCAATACATTTGAATCAATCCGTCACCATGGCCAAAAACATTCACTTTTTAAAGACTCTGTTTCTTATCCCAAGTTTTGTTTCATTTTCTGCCATTCGATTATAGGCATCCAGAGATTATTTTTCTTTTTAATGCAACCACACTGAAAACTTGTGCCTCTGAAAACAGCAATATTAAAAATATTTAAGGGCTGTCCCGTTTTATAACCTCCAAGCAAGAACCATAGGCTTTTGTACTGTGGATTAAATTGAGAGGAAAGACAATGTAAGGAAAAAGGGAACAGAGTGAAAGTCAATTTGAAGAACTATTTTATGCAACTTAAGTATAATTGGAGCTCATTATTTGGATTATCTCAAAATTTGGATGTTCATTTAGAAACAGGGCCAAGCATATACCTCTGATCTGGACACTGCCAAAACTTAGGGAAGAGGCCAGGTTCAGAGTCGAAACCCAGATCCAGATCTGGACTTCAGAGCTGGCCTTGACTGTTGTCTGTTTGCATTAATGTAGCACCTAGGGGCACAAACAGCTAACTAGGGTTACCATACATCCGGATTTTCCCGGACATGTCTGGCTTTTTGGTCCTCAAATCCCCGTCCGGGAGGAAATTCCAAAAAGCCGGACATGTCCGGGAAAATAGGGAGGGGTTGTGGGGCTTAGGTCCGGGCTGGAGCCGCTGGGCCGGAGCCGCTGGGACCGGGGCTGGGGGTGCTTGGCCGCCGGCCGGCGCCGCTCGCCCAGGGCTGGGGCCGGGCCGGAGCCACTCGGCCGGAACTGGGGCTCGAGCCGAGCTTGGCCAGAGCTGCTGGGACCAGGGCTGAGGGTGCTCGACCGCTGGCCGGCGCCGCTCGGCCAGGGCCGGGGCCGGCGCGCTCGGCCGGAACCGGGGCTGGCGCCCCAGAGCCCGAGCCGAGCCGGCCCGGAGACGCTGGGACCAGAGCCTCTTGGCCGGGGCCGGCCGCCAGAGGGAGCCGCTCGGCCGGGGGGGCTGGACTGGGCCGCGCCTCCTTGCGCCCCCGCCACTGCCCCAGCTTACCTGCTGCCTGCCTATTTCAGGCTTCCTGCGAACATTTGATTGGGGCAGGGACTTTGGGGAAGGGGCGTAGTTGGGGCGGGACCGGGGCGGGGAAGGGGCGGAGTTGGGGCGGGGACCCGTGGAGTGTCCTCTTTTTGGACTATTAAAATATGGTAACCCTAGCTAAACACTGTGCTACAGTACAGTGAGCACTTGTCTAGATTAGAGAAATTTGCATTCATGTATCTACATCAGGGCTTGTCTACACTTGAAATGCCACTTCGGCACAGCTGCACCGCTTCAGTGGAGCTTCAGTGTAGACACTACCTATGCTGATGGGAGCGGTTCTCCTGTCAACTTTGGCAATCCACCTCCCCGAGAGGTTGCAGTCCTCTCCCCGAGAATTCTTCCGTCGATCTAGCACTGCCTGTGTACCCCTGAGTAACATAGTTATGCCAATCTTATTTTCTAGCATAACCAGGCCTCTGTGTGGTTATATCGTGCAAAGCCACAGTGTAGTCACACTCCGCTGGTGCTAAGAGGGGGCTTGCAGGGGTGCAACAGACCCCAATGACTTATCAGTAAGTCAAGATGTGCAAGCCCCGTCTTACACCAATGCAGCACATCTACAATGAGAGGGTACGCCCTCGCATAGCTAGATTGGTGTAGCTACAGTGGTGGAAACTCCACCAGTATAGACAGGGCCTAAGAGAGAGTCCCTTTGCCAAGGAGCTTACAATCGTCTCTTTCTTATTTGTTCTGTTATTGTGCCTAGAGCCCTTGACCAGGTCACAGTCCCGTTGTGCCAGACACTGTGCAAACATAGAGCAAAGTCGCTACCCCCACAGAGTTTACAGTCTCAAAGTACAAGCCATAACGAGAAAAGACATAACTGAAGACAAGATATAACAGCTCACAGTGGAGTGGGCACAGAGGAGGAGTGTAACTGCGCTAAGGTTCTGAGGACCAGTTATCTGCATAAACTTCAGCTTTCCATGACAGTTTAAGTAAATGAGAGATGATCAATGAAAAACTTTTCTCTTGGCCTTAACCAAATCTCTCGTCTCAATAACGGCCAGCCCCAAATACCACTGCATTTTGGAGCGGGAGAACGGTTTGAAACCCCATATCCAAACAGCCAGTTTGTGCCCACCACAATCTTAAATTGCAAAACTACTAGGGCTGTCGATTCATCGCAGTTAACTCACGCAATTACCTAAAAAATTTTAATTGTGGTTAAAAAAATTTATCGCAATTATAATCGCACTGTTAAACAATAGAATACCAATTGAAATTTATAAAATATTTTTGGATGTTTTTCTTGATTTTCAAATATATTGATTTCAATTATAACACAGGACACAAAGTGTACAGTGCTCACTTTATATTATTATTTTTATTGCAAATATTTACACTGTAAAAATTATAAACAAATAGTATTTTTCAATTCACCTCATACAATTACTATAGTGCTATCTCTTTATCATGCACTCAAAAAAACCAAAACAATGTAAAACTTTAGAGCCTACAAGTCCACTCAGTCCTACTTCTTGTTCAGCCAACTGCTAAAACAAACAAGTTTGTTTACATTTGCAGGAGATAATGCTGCCCTGTTCTTATTTACAATGTTACCTGAAAGTGAGAACAGGCGTTTGCATGGCACTTTTGTAGCCAGCATTGCAAGGTATTTACGTGCCAGATATGCTAATCATTCATATACCCCTTCATGCTTCGGCCACCATTCCAGAGGACATGCTTCCATGCTGATGACGCTTGTTAAAAAAAATGCTTTAATTAAATTTGTAATTGAACTCCTTGGGGGAGAATTGTATGTCTTTTACTCTGTTATATCCGCATTCTGCCATATATTTCATGTTATAGCAATCTCGGATGATGATCCAGCACATGTTGTTCATTTTAAGAATACTTTCACTGCAGATTTGACAAAAGGCAAAGAAGGTGAGATTTCTAAAAATAGCTACAGCACTCGACCCAAGGTTTAAGAATCTGAAGTGCCGTCCAAAATCTGAGAGGGATGAGGTATGGAGCATGCTTTCAGAAGTTTTAAAAGAGCAACACTCGATGCGGAAGCTACTTTGAACCACCAAAAAAAAAAAGAAAATCAACCTTCTGCTGGTGGTATCTGGCTCAGATAAAAAAAATGAATATGCATTAGTCCGCACTGCTTTGGATCATTATTGAGCAGAACCCATCATCGGCATGAATGCACGTCCTCTGAAAGGGTGGTTGAAGCATGAAGGGACATATGAATCTTTAGCACATCTGGCACATAAATATCTTGCAACGCCAGCTACAACAGTGCCATGAGAACGCCTGTTCTCACTTTCAGGTGACATTGTAAACAAGAAGCAGGCAGCATTATCTTCTGCAAATGTAAACAAACTTGTTTGTCTTCGCGATTGGCTGAACAAGAAATAGGACTGAGTGGACTTGTAGGCTCTAAAGTTTTACATTGTTTTATTTTTGAGTGTAGTTATTTTTTGTACATAATTCTACATTTGTAAGTTCAACTTTCATGATAAAGAGATTGCACTACATTATTTGTATTATTACTATTTCTTTTGTTTTTCAATGTTCAAATATTTATAATAAAAATAATAAAAAGTGAGCACTGTACACTTTGTATTCTGTGTGGTAATTGAAATCAATATATTTGAAAATGTAGCAAACATCCAAAAATATTTAAAGAAATGGTATTCTATTATTCTTTAACAGTGCTTTTAATCACGATTAATTTTTTTAATTGCGCGATTAATCGCGATTAATTTTTTTAAATCGCTTGACAGCTCTAAAACCTGCACAGCCACAAAGAAGGATGTCATTATGGGGCCGTGATATGTTTAAACAGAAATCATGGCTCTTATCATTTGGCCTGTCTAAATCATATGTCAATAAAACAACATGGGACAGCTAATCTAAATGCATCTAGGCTAGGTATGTATGGAGTGTCCATCGCTGTTGTATATAAATACTGCACTGCTTTAATTAGCTCTGCTTAATGCTTATTTGTGACATTGGCGCTTTCCTGAACCACATGGGCCAGATGCTTCCTTGCCAGGCACCTTGTATGGCCATTTACACCAGTGCCAAATGAGTGCGAAGTGAGTATAAAACGTTACCAGATCAGAATGCACTCACTTTGTGCTGCCGTAAATGACTACCTGAGGTACAGGGCAACTGAGAGCCAGGGCCACTAGCTTGAATGTTAGTATTTCACTAGGTTAAATTGACCCTCATTTTATAACCTTACAAAATCCTCAGCTGAGAGGTATAATACTTGGGTACAGCAGCTAAAGAAAAGGCGCCTTTGGCTAATATCAAGACTTTCCCATGAAAATGTAGTCCTGGAAATCACTGATTTGTTTAGACTGCTAACGCAGGGTGTAATGGGGGAGAAAAGAGATTCTCAGTGTACGGTGTTGTGTTTTTGATGTTCCAAATCCAAAAGGGATTTTTATATGCACATCATTTCCACAGCCCACTGGAGTCTAACCCAGCAAGTCCTCTGTGCGTGGAGCAACATTTGAAGTCATTAAGGGTTCCATGTGGAGAGAGCGAGGGCTTGTGGGACCAGAGCCCAGGATAGCAAGGGAGATACTAGATATCACAGTTTTCTTGCCTGTGCATCACAAGTCGAGATCTGGATTGTTCAGCCATCTAACTGCTGCATCGTTGAGGGTAGCAAGGTTTACAGCCCACACTCCAATCTTCAAATTGTGCACTCCTCCTCCTCTACGGGTTTGACTGTCGGCCTCGCTGCCCCACAGTCACATGGTGAAGACTAGGCTAAGCCAAATTTCTGCGTCGTGGGAGCCACTCTGCTCATTCCAGTCAGCAGCCTATTACGCCTACTCTAGGATCTGCTTCCCAGGTTGCAAGCAGGTGGGGTAAGTTAGGGCTTCGGAGGTTTGTCAGTATGCCTGTCCCTCTGTCCTAGGGTTGCTGCCACTCTGCTAGGACACAGCTGTTGGACCTGCCTTCTCGCGGTGTCACCCGTGAGCAGTGCAAAGCAAAATGGAAGTAAGACAAAATGCAAAACACAGGCTCATGTTCTAAGCAAGCCGATATCACGGTGATGGGTCTATTATAAATCCCTAGGTAGATACACGGAGAGTGTTCCAGCATTGCAAACCCTTGCGGGAAAGGCAGATGTCAATAATATTTACCGTAAGTTCAGAAGAGACTGCAGTAGATCCACGTTAATGGTCAGATGAAACTCTTGTGCTGTTCCTCAGCACAAACATTTTGGCAGACTGGACAGTGGAGGCACACGGCTGCCTGTTAGCCAACGACTGGATCTTGTGAACACAAATGCTGCCTCCGTCAACTTGACCCCTCTTTACAACGCATCATTTTTATATTAGCACATCAGGCTGGGGAGTCAACAGCAGTTAATTCTTTCTGCAAACAAATTAAATCTTAAGGGCTGTCATTTTTACCAAGCAGTGGGGAACGGGGATCATTATATGAATGAAAACAAATCCTTCCACTCCTGCATTTGCCATGCATTAAAAAAGAAAGAAAGAAAGAAAGAAAGAAAGAAAGGGCCTGATCCCACACCCATTAAATCAATGGAAGTCTTTCCACAAATTTCACTGGGGTTTGGATCAAGCCCATAATCGCTAAGCATGCCCGAGCCCGATCCAACTCCCACTGAAGCCAAAGGAACAAGCTTCCTATATCCTACATAAAGGCTTTCACAATATAGTAATAATCACTCCTATTGTTTCCCTTTGGTACAGTACCCTTAGAAACACACTGTAATTTGTGATGGAAAACAACAATAATACTTCTTTACTTAGGAAGATAAGAACCACCCTTTGCAGCAATGAAGCTCAGATGTCTTGAGCAATGTGTGTAGCTTAAGGGGGATTTTTGACAGTGCAATATTGTATATAATAACAATTACCAATGACCTCTATTAGGTTGTCCAGTCTCATTAAAGCCAATGCATTTGGTACCTGCCACTGCCAATTTGCCTCAACTGAGGTTTTATTCAGTGGGAGATGATAGAGCTGTAAAGCAATTTTTTTTTCATTTAAATAGTTTAATTGAGGAATGCTATCAGATGTTTCAAAATTTAATGTATACAACAATTTGCTTCCCGTATCTCTTTTCAGAGTTTAGTTTGGAGAAAATGACATCTGATTCTTACAGAAAGAAAGCAATTACATTTCGGCGCCTGCATGCCCGTATTGCATATGTTTTTAAACATAAAAAGAAATTCTTAATATGTAATTGTCAGGTAATAAAAAGGAAAATATTTTACTCTGCATTTATGAAGTAATTTTTCAAAAGCATAAGGGAATTGCATGTTAACGTTTTTCGTTTATTATCACACTCCTAATTCTGCACTGTTTCTACAAGTTTAGATTTTTTTTAAAAAATCTGATGCTCACATATTTGTATGATAATAAAGTAATTAGGACAGGGGAAACCACAGAAGTTCTGAAATCCTTGACAAGCCGATGCAGGCTCCAGGGCATGACCCAAGACCCACTGGCAGTCTTTCCTCTGATTTCAGTGGACCCCACTTCCTTGCTGAATCTTATCAGGAACTTCAATCCCATCTCAGATTCCATTCCCTATGGGCTTGTTCTACTCCTCCTTGAGTCCACGCCCTACTCCCACTGAAGTGAATGGAGGTTTTGCCATTATGTTAAATGGGAATAGGACGGTTCCCCTTTTCCTCGCTAGACTGCTTGACCCAAAATAGAAACATCAGGCCTCACTCACTACTGCATCACTGTAGTTTCATGCCAGTACAACTCCACAGAGGGCTTGTCTTCACTACGGGGGTTAGTCGACATAAATTATGCTACTCCAGCTACGTGAATAACGTAGCTGGAGTCGACGTAGCTTAGGTCAACGTATGGTGTCTTCACGGCGCTGAGTCGAGGGGAGACGCTCTCCGGTTGACTTCCCTTCCTCTTCTCGGATAGCTGGAGTACCGGGGTTGACCAGAGAGCGCTCTGCCATCGATTTGGGTCTAGACCCACTAAATCGATCCCTGCTGCATTGATTGCAGCAGCGTCAATCTCCTTGTAGTGGAGACCAGCCCAGAGGCTGGAACTGGAGCAATGCCGGGGTTAATCAGCCCCTCTGGAAGGCCCATCTTTGTATCTACTATATTGTGATGCTGGCAGGTCAGATGCCAGTTCTTGTCCAGACTGCAGGCATTAGCTGAGCACTGACAAACTCATAGATGGAGATCAGACCAGCTCAGCTGTATGTTAGTTTTGCTCAAAATAGGCATTAGTCTTATAAGAAAGTGTTTAGTGTTTAGACTCTGTGGACTGCTTGTAAGTTGCTGCAGGCATTAATCTCACTTGTAATGTTGGTATTCCAGGCGATAAGAAAATATGTAAGTTTTGCTTAATAACTTTGGAAATGTTTGCTGTGAACTTGTAAACCCAGGCCTGGTTATTGTCCCCCTGCCCATCCACCAGAAGGACTATCAAAGGCCATCAAGGGACATACATTGCGATACAAAGGATTGGTGAAGGGCCCTATCACACCTTAGGAATGCTACGCAAGGTAGTGCATCCTGTGGACTTGGAAGCTGAATGAAGGAAATAAAACAAAGTCGCAAGAAAAATTTCCATCTCTCTTCGTTGTTTGAGCGCTGACTGGGCTAGAGACACCAAAGTTAAGGGCTTGTACATAGGAGCACTTATGTTGGAATAACTTAAGTCGCTCAGAGGTGTGAAAAAGTAGAGTGGGCTATGAATCAGAGGAGCTGGGTTCTAGTTCTGATACTGTTACTGACCAGCTGTGCAGTCTAGGACAAGTTCCTTCTCCTCTCACCTTTTATTTGTCTTGTCTGGTTAGATGGTGAGCCGCTTGGGACAGGGACTGTCTCTCTCCAAGTGTTTGCAAAGTGCTTAGTGCAATGGAGTTCCAATTTTGGTTGGAGACCCTCGGAGCTACTGTAATGAATATAATAAAGTGGGAAAACCCAGCACCTTTCATTTAGAACTACTTTGGAAAAGAGAGTGCTTTCAGCGCTGGAGAGAGGTCCTGGATTGGCAGCGCTAAAAATAAAGTAACCTATTTTCCACAGAATAGGTATAGCATGTGCTGCAGCAGTATAAGCTTCCCTGATCTCCTTGCTAATAGCTTGCAGATAGCCTCCCCGCCCCATCAGTATTTACAAAATGCCAGTAGCAGCATATAGCAAACCTCCAAGGTTTGGATCCAAAATCAGCGGGGTGGCTTCTGAGCCTCTCCCTTGAAATCTAAACCTCCCCAAATCACGACTGTCTGGATTCTGAGTATTCTGAGGGCTTAAATTGGATTTAAGAGGTGTACAGGCCTAGCACTAACTCTCTGCACATGGTAGGATCTTCCCTTCCATGTGCAACTCTGACCTTGCCACCACTGTTTCTTGAATTCTAATTTATAGCGTAGTACATCAGAGGGGAGACAGTGGCTGAAGGAGGCGTTGACCTGGGTAGAACCTGAAGCAGCAGCATTAGATGTGTACAGTGGCTGCTGGATAAACTTGTTGCTACCTCCTGCCTCAGTGTCCCCAGCTGCGAGATGAATGCCCTATGCATGCAGCTCATGTCCCCAGCTGGGACTTCCTATGACTGATTTGTGATGCTTTGTTGGCAGTGAGAGCAGCAAGCGTTCAGCTACTGTTGGAGGTCACGGTAAAGTGATGTCAGTTAGAAGGGTCTCAGTCCAACGTAGGCAGGTTGGGTAACACTGGCAGTGTGAAGAGATGAGCCACTTAGTCATTTTTTGGTGGCGCCATTTGGGGCTTGCAGGAACCTTTTTCTTTTTTTTTTAATCTTCCATGTCTCTGTCATTGCTCAGATACTAAAAAGAAAACGCAGCTGGATTCTTCAGCTTCCTAATGTTTCTCTCTCTCTTGGGTGCAATGCCCCAAAACTTTGAGATGAAAACACCGTGAGAGGGAAACTAGAGATCCAAGAAGGAAAGGAAACATTCAGCCATTGCCCATACAGGATGGTTCCCGACAGAATATTCTTGTAAAAGACTCAGAAGATGTAGGTTTCCACCGCTTCCCCAAAGAGCTTTGTCCACAATAGGGAAGGAGTAAGTGTCTGCGCTCCACTGAATGCAGGGACAGTGACTGTGCCAGGCTCTTGCAAAAAGACAGGTGGAAAGGAAGGCTCCTTACACTACACCCCTACTCCATACTCTTAAAGGGCACAATCTGGACCTAAATAAGATGCAACAAGATTCATCTTCCAGATCTTAGGCCAAACCCTCAGGTCCTTACTCAGGAAAATGTCCATTGATGCCAGTGGGAATTTGTCTCTATAAGAACTGAGTAAATCTCAGGATCTGGCCAATTGCTGTTTCTTTTGGGCTGTGTTTCTTTGCTCGCCCAGTTAAAATAGTTCCTTAGTGCAGGGAGCTAAGAGGCAATGGACACCCGTGGGATGAGGTAATGGGCATGCCTTGGGAGCACCTCCTAAGAGGAGATGTAACCACTGCAGTATTGCCAAGCCAAACTATTCAAATATCCCAAGTCAGGCCCCCCCAAATCATGATTTTAAAAGTATATATTTGGGAGTTCATTTAATTTGCCTTCCAGTGTCTGAGCTGATAGAGAGTACTTGGATCATGTTTTCCAGCTTTCCTCCACAACTGTGAGGGCTTAGAAACTTACTTTTTAAAAAATGTGAAAGCTGAGATTCTTACCTAATCACGTGACTCCAGGAGCTGGGGCTTGAAGGAAACCTGCAAATGGTGTGAGATTTGCAACATAATTGAAAGAGTTAGTGACAGTGACTTTCCCCCTTGTTTGTTTTCTTTATTTTGGGGAAGGGGCGTTACCCTTTACATTCTCCCGGCTTTAAGTAGTCCAATCCTGATGCCCTTAGTCAATTTTGACTCTTGTCCCTACTTGGGCAAAAAAACTCAAGGGACGTCAGTGAGAATTTTCCTGAATAAAAACCTAGTTTGGACGTCAGGATTTGGCACTGTATCGTCTCTTTTCCTTCAGTTGCCCTTTTTCCTTCATTAGTTTTTTTTCTCATGCGTTTTCGCTGGATGCCTGACCCAGTGAGGTGCTAAAGACTCCTGCAAAGCATTGAGCACATTTAGCTGCTACTGAAGTCCTTGCAGGGTTAGGAACTCCTGCCCAGATCTCCCAAGGTATTTAGGCACCTAACTCCCATTGTTTTCAACTAGGGCCAAGATCCTCTCTTTACCCCTCACAGGGCTTCCCACCCATCTTTCCTCCAAAAAGATGGAGACGAAAGAAAATGTACTCATTAAATGGTTTTATAAATAAAAGCGCTGAGAAGAAACAGGAGATTCTGAGCTCCATGGTGTGACAGTGAGTGCTGCCGATTAAGTGGCTAAGATTCAGATCAATAGCACCCAAGGCAGCCAGGTGAATTTCCCCTTTGATCTTCATTCCCCACCACCACCTCAACCTCACCGTGACACACAAATTACAGCTTTGTACAGGGGAAAGCAGTTTTCTAGGGTTTTTGCTTATTGCAATAGTGGATCGGCTGGAAAATGATACATTTTGCTTATAGCCTTTTCAAAAAGCCACTGAAAAATGGGAGCTCCAGCAGTTCAACTTGATGCATCAATTTTTTTTTTACCTCAGCTGGATATTTTAGGCCTGACCTACAGAACAAAGCCATAGGGGTACTAATAAGGAACGTTAAATCTGAAAGAAGGAAATAAAGCTGAGGGTAGAAGTTATCTGTAAAGCTATAAATATACAGTAGGAAAATCTCAGGGCACAGAGATAATATAAAGAAAGGCACGTTTATATAGACAAATCAAAGTAGCCTGATTTCCTGAGAGTCCGGGCAGCCATTATTCCTCCTGAGAGCTGGTGGGAAAATATTTTCATTTTAAATTATGCCGACATTTTGAAATGTTAAAAGACGGTTTCATTCCACAGGAGTTCAAAATGGACCCCCTCCCTTTTTGGGGGGGCAGGGAGAGGGGGTCTGGAAATTTCTAAAGACATATTTTTCACAAAACTCTTTTCATAGTCCTAATACTGCAAATGAACATTTCCAATTCCAAAAATCAAAGCAATTATTCTCTCCTGACATAAAATAAATGTCCCATGCGTAGATAGCAATAGGCCTTTTAATGTCATCTTGTTAGGAATGATCCAGCCCAACTCACACAGGTGATTTTGCTACTTAGGATCTGTGTGGCCTTCTGGTAGATGGAATTACTAGGTGTATTCATTGCTCAAGCATAGAGCGTGCCTTAATATATAATTTATTAATGCTTGACTTGTATAGGTGGGTGGTGCTTCATTAAGCAAGATTGCTGAAAGGGTGACGGTTGTTAGCAATAAACTATAGGCTTCCCATATGTTCTCATTTTTAGCATTACAGTCAATTCTGTTTCAGGCAGAACTTCCCTCTGACAGGACTGATGGTTTTTAAAAAATAAATAATTATAATCTTGTAGCTTCTACGCCCTCCACTGCTGTTCAAGTTCCCAACCAGCTGTTTTAATTGTTTTAAAATTAAATGTACACCATGGAGTTCTGAAACCTGAAATATGTTTTTTTTTTAATTGGGGCTAATGAGTCAGTAATATCCAGACTGTCTGTAGGCCTGGGACCTGATTAATCCTCCCACCTCTCCCCATATTAAACCAGCCTTAGGTGAAACTCAGGGAGTTTACCACTAAAATAACAATAAAAAAGAATATTCTGCTGCTGACAATCCACCCCCACTTCAGGAATGTCCCAAACAAAAGCTAGAACCACCAAGGTTATAAAGTAAAGATGCTGGAAAATTTTTAAAAAATATCCCTCATTAAATAGTAAAATAAGCTCTAACCAGCGCTTTTATGCTAATCATCTACACAAACAAAAAAAGTCAGAAATAAGTAACCATTTAAGCATAAAAAATAAAAGATAAAAAACATAAGCAAAAAAAAAAAACCAAAAAACCCACTCCCACATAGGTGACCGTGTGTAATTAATTAACTTTTTTGTTACTTGGGGGAGGAAAATAATATCATAGGTTTAGTCAATTTAAAAAAGGTCGCTCATTTTCCCTATATAATATAAATAAAAAATAATGCTCTTTAAAAATCAACTCTGAACTGCAGTACAACCACAAACTGCAAGATATCGTGCCCCCTGCACAACCGTGATGTATATGGGCGCCCCCCAAACCCAAACAAGTAAATCCCGACTGGCCATCGGGTAAAATGTGTTTGTATGATAAAAATACTAAGCATAAAAATTTGCTTAGCCTATGTATTCTGTATATATTGCTAATAAATAAATGTTGAAAACACAGCTATGTAAAGCTGTTTCACAGAAAAAGGTCCCTCAAACCCATAAAGCCCTACACCCCATACATAAAAGCAGGTACTTAAATAAAGCAAGTTTCTCCCTAAACCCCATAAATAAGGGTAGGTGCCTTATGCCCCAAGCCATCAGAAGGGAAAGGGTGGGGGTGCCTAAATTGACTGGGTCACACCTTAAGCCCTGGGAAGGGTATATGGGGGGGTGCCCTAAATTATGCAGGTAACAAGCCTTTATACCATGCAATGGCTGCCTTAACAATCATGGGAGAATCTCCCATTCAGTTCCAGGCTATTCTCTTTCTGGCTTTGGCTCCTGCCTCTTTACTTTTGAAATCTCTTATGTCTACTACGCTATGGCCTGGCTTCAAAGAATTTATCAGGGATCTTTCTTGTCACCATTCCTGTCCAATGTGCATATGGAGAGGGTAAGTGAGGAAGTTGTAGTGTCTCCAGTATGCCAATAGAACCATGCTCTATGGCCCAGAACATGCCACCGAACTTGCATGTGGAGGGGTCCATTGCATGTGGGTCTCCCCTTGTCCATGCAGAAGAGGGGCGTAGGTGCTTCAGCAGCTAGGCCGCTTCCATGGATCTCCCATGCCATTTCATGGAACTCTGCAGTGGGCTTTCCAGGGCCCACACAATGGGAGGGAGTGAAAATGAGACAAGAAGGGGCAGGAAGGCGTATACCAGGGGATGCACTTTGACCCCACTAAAGATAGTTCATCCAAACCCTAGCCCTTAGGCCCTCCCATAAGAAAGAGGATTAATAATAATAATATTCCAGCCCCATCAAAGGGGTGAGCCCAGCTCAAAGACCCTTGTGAAGCCAAGCTGGTCAGATGATCCTATTTTAAAGTTCTATACAATCTACTGTGAATGGCATCTCATTTGTGTGACTGAGATGGGAGGAGCTTATTTTGTGGGAGGAGCTTGGAAGAGCACCACCATCTTCCTCCCCTCCCCCCAATCTGCCCCATGTTTCAAACTGTGGTCCGGAAATGGAGGATTTCCGTCCACTGTAAAGGGTCTATGTTTTTAGTAGTCTTATCTTGCCTGTCTGTTTAGACTCTGGAGCTGAAATAATGGTCTTCAGAACAAAATCCAAGTAAGAGGGCTCTTATATGTTGATATGGACAGAATTCTCCCTCCTAATCTGTAAATGAAGGTATGGGTAGCTGTGGGCTGCAGCCACAACTACTGGCTATGAGGAAGAGTTATAGACATATTATAATTATTTATCCAGCTGGGGGAAAGGCACTGCAGAAGACAGCCACAAACTCTGACTTAGGGGGCGTGCCGGGGGAGGGGGGCTGTGGGTGAGAGATGTGTGTCAGAAGTGGGCCCTCAGCATTCAGTGCCACAGAGTTTCCACATGGCACAGCAGGGAAGCTTCTGTAACTTAGACAGACCTCCAGCCCTATCCATGTTATGCTGGGGGATCTCCAGCCCCAGGAGCAGCTCAGGATATAGAGGATGGAAAGGTGGCTTAAAGCTACCAGAGCAACCCCCTCCCCTGCCCCAATGTAACACCTCCCATCGCCCCAGTGCTGTGAGTACTATTTGGCTGTCAAGAAATTCTAAAACTAAGGTTGCTTGGGCTATGTTAACTTGCTCGTGTGAATATATTTATGGTGAAATCCTTGCTCCACTGACATCAGTGGGAATTTTGCCAGGATCTTACCCTTACTATTTTCTATTCTTCCTCTCCATGATAAATATAAACTTTTCATGTTGCTCTTTGATTAATAATGTTTACCCTATAACATGCAAGATGCACAATGGAGCTGAGTTAATATTGCTAGGACATCTATAACGTTTAGAATTTCCTGGGCCAGATTTTCTGCTGGTGAGTATCTGATATTTTAACTTTAACATTACATTAATACTATTTTTTTAATATACATCAATCTATTCATATATCGATACGTTGTATGCACGCATAAAGGCCTCCTGTGCACACAGCGAAATGGCTCAGGCTATGCAAGGAAGAAGAGGAAGACGTTTTTTATTCAGTTCAATTTTAATCAAATTCAGCAGAACAGTATTTCTAAGCCCTATTTAAAATCCAAATAAAAGTGGAATCGTTTCCTTCTCAGTCTATACCCTCTTACTATTGTTATAGCAAAGGAGCAAGTAAAAAGCTCAAAGAACCCCTTATAATCCCATTGACATTGGCCAGATGCAATCTGTACAGATATTTTAACCTCAGTAAATAACTGTTTGATATGTCTTTGGCTTCTATTTCTGGGTTCTAAAGGTCCTGATGAAATGATACCTGAACAAAGTGGCCTATGCCTTTGTTTGCTAGCTTGGTCCATGGGTTCTTAATGGTAATTTAGAATATTAAGCATTTGCCCCAGTGTCTGCTATGAGATTTTCAAAAATCTGCTTTAAAGCAAAAGAGACAAAAGAAGATGAATTAAATCAAATTGAGTTGTACCAGTGGACAGATGGGACCCACTTGCTAGCGCAACCCGGCCTATTCATGATATTTTCCTCCATGTGGAGCAAGGTTCTAATTTGTAGAACAGAAACGGGAATGGCACAGTTTTGAAGATCTGCTTGACACTTCAGACTTTACGTTGACATTTGGACTGATGGGAGCTTTTAATTTGAACCTTTCCATTTTGTTTTGTTGTTATTATTCCTAACCAGGGCTCAGGTTAAGAAGACTGTAGTGAGACCAGAGTGCTCTTGTTGATGGAGAAATGATGGATGTCCTCTGCTGTCGAGCGAGGAAGATGGTATGTTCTTTCAGGCAAAACTGTAAGCGTGGCTGTGAAAGGCAGACTGCTGCTCTCTTCCTGAACATGTCCTTCTGAGAGAAGCGTAGTGTCGTGACCTGCCTCTTACTGGGCGCACATCTTGTTCAACACTGGTGTCTCTGGGTCGCTAATACTGCCTTTTGACCCTTCTAATCATCTTCTCCAGACACTTGCCTACAAATATCGGTTGATCTTGGCTGCTTTTCCTAAGTCTATTTCGAGGGCTCTTTAAAACACCACTGATTGATTACGCCTCTGACTGCTGGATTTGACAAAATACTCATCTTTTATTTAACCCGCGTTAATATAACACAAGCAGAACAATAATGTTCAGTAATCTTCCTACTCGAATAGGGCAGCCTAAACTTATAAGAGCCCCCTCTTCTCAGAGAGCTGATCCTTCCAATTCAGCCCTCCAAAGCTCCAGCCGATCACTCTGGGTGGAGTTTCCATCCAGGTGTCCAAACCTCTGTGTTGTATACTATTTTTTCCAGACAACCCTTGCTTATTAAGCACACAGAATGAACAGTGCTCACTGAATGGGCACCTATTCAATATTTTTTTTACTCTCCTCATTCAATGTGTGGCTACAATGTGGTACAGAATTATTAATGTCTTCACAGGCAGTCATTATCATTGTATCTAAGTGCTTCACAAATGCTTCATTAATGAATTTATCTTCAAAACACCATAATGATGTAGGGAGGTATTTTTACCCCCCATTTTAGAGAGGGCAAACTGGGGCACAGTGAAATTCAGGCCAGAAGTGTCCAGTAATTTTGGGTGCTAAATTTGAGACACCTATGGACTGATTTTTTTCAGCCCAAACGATTAAAATTTGGCAAAGTTATAAGCAACTGGAAACAGAGTCTTATAGTGGAAATGCTAACTCTGCCTATAATATATACAATTGGGTCTTATATTTATGAATATAAAATGGACACTAAAAGAGAAGGAAGCTGATTGGCTGATAAAGGTGCCTACTCAGTGGCAAGCAATGTAACCAAACTGAGCCATGCTCAATGGCCAATTTGACTTCTGAAAATCATTGCATCTATCAAAGGGGAAATACAGGCAGGTACCACTGGGTGGCTGATTGTTGCCAATGGGTAAGACTAAGGCCACGTCTACACTACCCGCCGGATCGGCAGGTAGTAATCGATCTATCGGGGATCGATTTATCGCGTCTCGTCTAGACGCGATAAATCGGTCCCCAAATCGATGCCCATTGGCAGGAGGAGTAAGCGGAGTCGACAGGGGAGCTACAGGGGTCGACTTGCCGCCATGAGGACGGCCAGGTAAGTCGAACTAAGATACTTCGACTTCAGCTACGGGAATAGCGTAGCTGAAGTTGCGTATCTTAGATTGATCACGCCCCCTAGTGTAGACCAGCCCTCTCTTCCAGATGAGCACAAGCGGCTGAACTCTACAAATAAGTGTTCCCTGTCTCAACTTGGTATAAAAACCATAAGTAGATTAGATTAGGGAGATACCAACACTGTTTCCTAAACCTCCTTTTGTGGGAAGGGAAGAAGCTACAAAACTAAGAGAAGGAAAAGTATCTTAGAAGATTTTATTTTAAAACCCTCCCCTTATTTTCATCCAGAATCACAATGTGGCAGCCAGCAGTTGGAGGTGACCCTGCATGGAAACTTTGAGGGCTGTGCACGTTGCTATGCATTACGGCAGACACGTCACCCGGAATTGTTTTCTGCTTGGTGCTTGATAATAGATTGCAACGAAGCCATTGGTAGAGTTGAAGTAATTTCCTTTGCCAAACCAGTGATGCCATTAAATCCATGAGGGCCATTTACATCTGTTATGAAACACTAGGGGGCAGATCAGGGTCAGCCGCTTCGCAGTTCCACAAAGGAGGGGGCCAAGGGCGTATTCCCAACCTGCACGCCGGAGGATGGAGCATAATGAGAGCCCAGAGAAGGCAAGAGCTCTGCAGAACTTCTGGCACTAGCCTCTGCCAAAGAGAGGGGGAAAGGGGTGAGACATGGCCCCACTTCCTCTAGAGCAGAACGGATGCTGCAGCCTGGTCCCAGGCTAGCGCACCAGCTGCATGCCCCTGTGCTCCCTAGACCTCCAGAGGACTTTGTGCATCTCCTCAGCTTCTGCTGGGGTCCTGCAGCTCTACATCACTCCAGTATGAGGTTGTGGCTACATGGTGCAACTGAGCCCTAGTGATGTGCACACCCTGCGCTGTTTAACTGTGTGATTTGGGGACATGAGACTTTGTGTGAGAGAGAGCCTGGTTGACCGTCAATGCAAACATGTAGACCACCTAGTTCTAATGCATCGGTTAGACGGTCAGAGAGCCCTGTCTCATTTTACTCTATAGGAAGTGGATAAAGAGGGATTCTAGCTAGACTGAAAGCATAGAGCTTCTCGTTATAAATGGTGTGTTACTTTTTGTTTCATCACCTTCGTCCTGTTGTTTTGACAGTGTAATACTCCAGCCAGCAGCTGATCGCTTACTAGCCACATGTTTTTTTCAGAGAGAATATGCCATTTTAAAAAATGTGTGATTTTCCATGTTCCACCCTTCTTCCTCCCCCTAGAAGTATTTTATTTAATCAAACATATAAAATATAGTGTGTGGGGGGGTTACTTTATTTTAAAACTCCATATTCCATCGAGGGAGAAATCTCACTGGTGAGGAAGATAAACGAACAAAACAACCCAACCACCAGGACTCCAAGAGCCTTAGTTATTTATTTCCACAATTAGCAGCTGAGTTCTGGTGCTGTGCCCAGAGAACTCCTCTCATTTGTCAGTGTGTCACTTTGTACACAATATGCTTTTAGGAATTGCGGATTAAGGTTGCTGATTGTGGGTGGTTTATGAAACTTTTTATGGGAAACCATGCAGCGAAACCTTTAGAGAATCAGGCCCATCGTTTTAATGGGTTTGTGTTGTATGGGAAACTATTCGGTGAGATTTCAAAACAGCACAGAGCATCTTGATGGAGCACTTAGATTAATCAGCGATAGTGTTGGCATTCAATGCTGTTGTTTTCTGAATTAGTTACAAAGTATGAACGGTGTTTGGAATGGCACTTGGGCTGCTGCTCTCCCCGTTTTTAAATAATTTGGAGTGGTTGGCTCTCAACGGGCTGGAAAACATCTCCAAATCTATTTATGGAATAAATAGTTTACTATATATGTATAGACTCTCCTTGGAAAATGGCTGGCAGACGTACCCAATCAAGGATGCGTCCATACTGCAAATCTGAATATTTATTGTGATAGTCTGTAAATCTCAATACACAATATGATATTCTGTTTTTTTGAGGTATTTCTCAGAATGCAATGCATTAAAGATAAGTCACTGTAAAAGAACGCCATCATAGTACCATGCCATATATAGATGTTATATTTACAAAACTGACAAAAGTCATTAACAAATCTATTTGCCCAAATGTTGCTATTTTTCTTGCCCATCAAAAAAAATGGCTCTGAGCAAGTAAAGTTTTGCAAGAAGCCATTCAGAAGTAGGGGTGCAAAACTTGTGAGACAAACTCTGAGGTGAGGATGAGTTCAGCTCTCAGTGAAGTCCAAAGTGAGTTTGGTTATTGAGATCAGTGGGAGCAGAGTCAGACCCAACGGAAATTACAGCTACTCACTACTCCTCAGGATTTGGCCCAATATTTGTAACCATGACAAAGGCGAAAGTAATGCCTGGATCTACAGTACAAAGCACAGAAATACAGGAGATGTCATCCTCACAGAAGGTCGTTAAAGGTATTGATTGATTGCCTATGGTTAAGATTATAGATTGATGAGGCTATAAGCATAAATACCAGCACCATCAATTACTCTAAGTGGAGTTTTAACCTGCATGATTGAATTTTTCAGACATTTTTTGCATTTGTAAACCAGTGCAATTTTGTGCCAGATTCTCCACTCCCAAATTCTCTGCCCCTTTTTGTGCACCTTGTACAAGAAAGAACCCCATTGCCCAGCAAGCAATCCACACCGATAAATATCCATTTTATATGATGTAAGTTACTCAAAATAGTCACAATGCACAATTTTGTCATTTTGCACAATACAACACTTTACATGGGAATATCTTTTAAAAGACCTGAACCTATGAAGACCTCCACCTGTCATTGACTTCGGGGGACTTGAGGGCACGTGGAACCTCACAGGAGGTGCTCAGCACCGTAGAGCCGCATTTTCAAACATGGGTGCCTACAGTGAGGCCCCTACTTCTGGATCTAGATATATGAAGGTGAGATTTTCAAATCCGCCTCCAGGGACTTGGATGTCCAGTTCTCACCCTAAATGTTTAGCTCAGCATGTGGATGCCTAAATCTGGATTTAGATGCTTTACTTTATGAAGTCCAAGTTTGAAGGTCTAGCCCCATGTGATCAGAAAGGGAGATTTTCAAAGGGGTGAACGGGAGTTAGATTCCCAATTTCCATTGACTTTCAACAGGATGTGGGTGTCTAAATGTCCCGTGGCTTTGAAAATCTTCCCCTGACGCTTTAAAAAATAAACAGCCAATATCTTTCTCAAAAGCACTAGGGAAAGCGTCATATGCCCAGCCAAAGGAATGTCTAACCCAATGGGTCCATGAATAATGGACAACAGAACAAGAATAGGAATTGTCTTCCCAGAGTAGCCAAAGAAGCCAACTTCCCAGCTGTTGCTTAGCCATCAGACACCCAGCAACCTAGTGAACTCTACTACAAATAATCACCTTCGAAAAATCATTTTCATTCAGCAGTGCCCAATTTCAGCCACACCACAGTTTTATCAGTAGCTTTGGAAGGAACGAGAAAAACAATCCGCCAAGGCCTTCAGTGTCAGTCCACCACCATTGCCACCAACGTGATGCATATAGGCTCTATGTCGATTAATTATTCTTGCGTTTAATTACTAAATCCTAGTTCTAAGCCTCTCAAGTGGCTCTTCATCAGGCTTATTGTCAGAAGCCCCTTTATCTTGCCATTTGCATGGCGCTGTTTTTAATTAGGGGCATGGGGTGGGGGGGAATCTATTCATGATCCTACTTCTGAACAGCCATCCAAGCTGTAATAATGCGCTAGTTTGCTGAGCCTTCTCAATCCCCCTACAGGGCACTTCACCTGGAGGCAAGGGAAACCAGAACTGCACCAGCTGAGAGGTGATTGTAGCAGTGGCATTGCCCTCCTTGCCTGGCCAGCGTGGCAGCTGCACTTTGGTAGTACAGCAACTCTCTGATCCTTAATGCTAAGGCTGCTGGAACTCTTGGGCATGTTACAGCTCCTGAAGAATTTCACAGCTAGCAGACCTGAAGAAGAGCTCTGTGTGGCTGGAAAGCTTGTCTCTCTCACCAGCAGAAGTTGGGCCAATAAAAGATATTACCTCACCCACCTTGTCACAGGTAACATTGGCAGATAAGGCTATGGGTCATAATGTAATAACCTGCCATGGATTAGGGAAGATCTATGAACATGGACACGCAGGCGTTCCAGTCTGTTCAGATAATCAACTGGTTTTCACAAACACTTTATTCCAGTGTCATATCAGACGGAAATGCACTTGGAGAGCTCCCCTGACCAGCTACACAGGAAACAAATTAATTATATTATTGTTTAGATGAAATGGAGAAAACAGTGTCCTCTGCTATTAGACCCTTCCCGGTGCTGTCAATGCCTCAGGTCACCAGCTACTGCTAGCAAAGTTCAAACAATAACTTAAAAAAATTAAATGATCATATCAAACACTCCAATTCCATCTCAGCAATGCTGGAGACAAGGGAAATGGAAATAAGCAAATAGTTTGATGCACTGGTGGACTTTGATGAGGGCAAAAAGGTCCAACGACTTGCTGGGCCAGATCCTCAGCTAGTGTAAATTGGTGTAGCTCCATTGATTTCAATGGATCTGGCCCTTAAATATGTTTTTAACTATTTTACTTGGGAGTGCCTTTAAGAAAACATTTTGTATATTGAAACGTAATATGGTGTAGGCACATTTCTGGTGATTTCTGTGGGGGAAATTGCAGAGCCATACAGCAAACAAAAACGATCCCATGGTTCCATGACAGTCATGCCCCTTTGACTGTCTCACCACCTCCCACTGGGTTAACATTCCAGCTGCTTCATACAGCTGCCTATAAAAAAAAAAAAAAACAACCCACACACCAGAAAAAAAAGCTTCTTTCTTCCCTCTCATATGTAGAATCCTGAATAAGTGACAGGTTCAATGTCTTGCACCTCTCCAGGGCTAGACGCTGTAGATTTATACCAGTAAGAAAGCAAGCTGGCTAGCTTTCCAGTGAGACACACAGCACCTGTTTCTAGATCTAATAGGTCCCAAAATGTCAGACCTTAAAATACAGTATAGAAAAGTTATTTCAGGGCTTTCATTATGCTCTCTGAGCCCTGTATAGGCAGGATCATGATAATAATTAAGGCACCTGGCCTTACAGGCAAAAGGGTACAGAAAAGTCCCACTAAAAACTTTTAAAGCCTGCTAAAACATTTGTAAAGTATGTTTTTCCATGTTGGGTGTATGCCATATATGTTACAGGATAGCCTAGTTGGGGAGGTGCAGGGGGACGGAGCTGTTAGCGCTTGTCCAGCATGGGCTGCATGACTCACTTGTGACTTTGTCGCTTGTGAGTACTGAAATCCAGGGGGCTGCACTCATGCAGTGCTCAGTGCAGGATTGGATCCTTCAGTTGTAAGCTCTTAAGGGAAGGCATCATGTAGAACAGAGCAACCAGAACACATTTTGGGATAACAAAAAAATAGTCATAGTAGTAATCAACATTACATCTTAAATTGCGCATAAGACCTAGCAATAGTAGGAATTTCAGAAGCATGGGTGTGTGGGGGGGGGGAATAACGATACTCATATGCCCTTCTAGTATCTGTAGATGTTGAAGGCCTTTACAAAGAAGGTCATTCTCATTACCCCTCTTTACAATGAGGAAACTGAGGCTCAGAGAGGTGAAGTGAGTTGCCCAGTGTCACTCAGCAAGCCAAATGATGGAGCTGCAAATAGAAACCAGGGGTCAGATTCTGTGCTGCATCGCTAAGGGTATGTCTACGGGGTTTGTGATTGCAGCATGCGTAGATCAAGGGAGTTTGCCAAAAACAGCGGTGAAGCTGAAGCATAGGGGGTAGTACGGGGTAACTACTCCGTTATATAGCCAGGGTCCCAAGCAGGCTTTCACCTGGGCGGCTAGCTCATGCTGCCCAGCTTCACTGCTGTTTTTAATCAAGCTAGCTCAGGTATGACTATACGTGCTGCAATCACATCTCCCAAATGCGGTGTGGACACACCCTATGAGGTGCAGCACAGAACGTGCAGCCCAGGGAGAGAAGGGGGCTAAAAGACGGCTTTAAGATTCTTTTGCACCCTCCCAGTCCTGGACTGCTCCAGGGACTGGTGAGGATGCTGCAGTAATTTAGACAGTCCTGGAGGCCTGTGGAAGTAACGACAGCATCCCAGGGCTGCCCTATGAACCCCATCACTGCCTGGACTCTTCCCAACACTGCATTCTGTGGCCCTCTCCCTGACACACACACACACCCTCCTGCCCCCAGCCCCTCAGCCCTGCCACATGGCCTATGTCTGGACTTGCAAAGGGGTCCTCAGCAGGCAGCCTTATAGCCGTCTTCTGCAAGAGAAAAATGTCATCCAAAGATTGTCTAAAGAGTGATCGAGGGGTGGGGGTTGCTAAGCGTTTACAAGTATTTGCAAGGTGTGAAATCCCGGGAGAAAAGAAAATTGGATAGTCCAAGATTTTATTCTTAGGGTACAGTATAAATAGAAAAGGGATGTCAGGCCTGACCCTGCAAACACTAATGCAAATCTATTGTTTTAATCACATGGGTAGTCTCATGGTTCCAAAGTTCCAATGAGCTTTCAAAAGGCTTTGGACAAAGTCCTGCACTGTAGTATATTTTTAAAGACACTTCCTCTCAAGAGGATTTTAAGGAAGCTTGTTAAACACTGTGTGAAAAGTAAATTCCTATAGGCAGTGTTGTAGCCAGGCCGGTCCCAGGATATTAGGTGGGTGAGGTAATATTTTTTATTGGACCAACTTCTGTTGGTGAGAGAGACAAGCTTTCGAGCTTACAGGCCTGAAGAAGAGCTCTGTTTGTAAGCTCAAAAGCTTGTCTCTCCCACCAACAGAAGTTGGTCCAATAAAAGCTACTACCTCACCCACCATGTCTCTCTAAGTAAATTCCTGTCATAGGAGAAATAGGAAACCAAGGTTAGAAAAGTGGTTAATAGCGGGGACCCAAAGCATAGCAAACAATGCCCTGGCAGAGACAGCGGATAGTGAGATGGCAACATTTGTTGACTTAACTATTATAGTATCATCTGGAGGTCCCCAACCCTTTGTGCTAGCCACTGTCCACAGATATAGTGGGAGACAGTCTCTACCCTAAAGAGCTTTTACACTAAATAGACATGGCTGAGAGAAAGAAAGTATTCTTACCCACATTTTACAGATGGAGAAATGAGGCCTGGTTTACACAAATTTTGCTGGCACAGCTATGTCAGTCAGGGGTATGTGTTTTTTCCCCTCCCTAACTGACAGAGCAGCTCCATTCAGCGAGCTGGTTTAAGCTATACCAGCAAAAGAACTCTTTTGCGGGTATAAGCTGCATCACCACTAGAGAGGTATGCCAGAGTACCTCTTCAGCAAACCCTTGCAAGTATAGACCTGAATAACAGGGAGATTAAGTAACTTGACCGTGGCTACCAGGAAGTCTGTGTCAGAGCCAGCAATTGAAGTTGGGGGTGAAATCTTTGCTCCATTAAAGTCAACAGGAGTTTTGCCATTGACTTCAACAGAACCAGGGTTTCTCCCCAGATCCATGCCAGTGTCCTAACCACAAGACCCTTTATTTTCTTTTGATCATCTGTCCTCCTAATGCTGCCCAGGCAAAATTATTTAGGCTAAAGACAGAGGATTGCTGGAAGGACCTAACAAAATTATAATGAGGCAATTCAGCAGCAGAGGAAAATAAATGTAGACAACTGCAAGGTAATGCACATTGGAAGGAACAGTTTAAACTATTTGTACACACTGATGGGTTCTGAATTAGTTGTAACTCACAGGGAACAGATCTAGGCGTCACTGTGGACAGCTCAATGTGCAGCAGAAGGTCAACAAAGTAAATAAGGTATTAGGCTGTGTTAGAAAGGTGATAGAAAATAATAGGGCAAATATAATCCCGCTGTTCTGCTGTATACACTGACATGTCTCGGCTTTGAATGCAATGTTCATTTTTGCTCAGATCACATTAAAAAAAAAAAGCTCAAAGCGAAGATCTCTAGAGAAGAGCAATGAAAAGGAACAGAGGAGGCTTTTGTATAAGCAGACATTTAAAAGGCTGGGCTAATACAGCTGAGGAAGGATTCATTTGGGGACATTTTAGATCAGAGATGCTATGGAACGTGTTGTAGAAACCTAAAGAAATCCTGAAAGGCTCAGGTAGTGAGGCTATAAACCTGCAGTGCAAACCAGTGTGAGCCCTTGATTCAGTATAGCACTTACGCACGTGCTTAATTCTATTTAGTTCAGCAACGCACTTAAGCACGTGCTTAATTCTGAGTACATGTAAAAGTCCTGTGGAAGTCAATGGGACTCAAGCAGATGCTTAAAATTGGGCACATGCTTACGTGCTTTGCTAAAGACCGCTGAACCGGCACCTGAGAGAAGAGATCTCCAGCCTTGCCAGAGCCTAGCTAATGATCACTTCATTCCATCTCCCTTGAGTTTGGCGCAAGTCTTCCCAGTTCTTTTGCTTGGCCAACAACACTCATTCTATTCTCTGCCTCCACTGAACCAAGTAAATTCAATCGTTGTCTTGATTTTTTAACAGCTTTATTGTCCTCCTTTGTGCTAAGCCTGTGTGACATGGCTACATGCCGTAAATTCACTGGACGTGGACCTAGTTGAAAGCTAGTCTTTAGAGAGAAAGAAAAAAGAAATACTGTGAGCTGCAGCCAGATTCCGTTAAATCTAAATAAATATCAACAAGCAAGCGGTATCCCTGTCTCAAGCTTCCCCCCGACAACAAAACCAGCCTCCCTAATTCTGACAGTGACTGCCTCCCAAGTCACTGTTAATCACTATGCACGGCACTTAGGAATGACTCTCTCGGAAAGTAAAAGCATGTCGCAAGAACTGAAGTGGATCCCAAGTAATTAAATGTATAAATTAATTTTCCCCTTAAGATATGTTTCTCTCCCATTATTAGGTTTGTCTCAAAAAAAATCCTTGGAGGATGTTCATAAAAGTACCCCTACTTCAAATATCGCGTTTCCACGGTTGTTGTTGTTGTTTTTTTTTAGTTTGCTGCCTGCAGCCTGCAATTAAAATAAGTGACATGAATGTGTCTTTAAAAGAGAGATCTATGGAAAACTAAAGGATTGTCTGTCAGAGAGGGAAAAAATGAAAAATGGCAGCCTCGGCCCTCGGAATGGATGAGTGGGAAAAATTCTTGTCCGTCCTAGCACCCAAAGGGATAAAACCCAATGATAGCCTTCTCAACTGCTTAGCAGATAATGCATGTGCTGTTTTGATGCTAGTAATGTGTTTTTTACTTCTTCCTATCTGGGAGGAATGAATCAAATATGAGGAGTGCTGGAACATGATTTTCAACCCATTGCCTTTGATTAAGTGCTTTAACATGTGGGTCTTGAGACTTGCAATAATACTAATGGGGCATAAAGCACTATAAACAGGACGGGCCTACTTTTGTCCAAATGCCATTATCCTGGAATAAAGAGGAACAGCAAATGTAATATGTCCACTGTTAACCTTTTTTTGACAGGAAATTTTCTCTCCTACGTGCACGCCATAAATTATGCTGCATTTTGCCAGAACCAGGAACGATTGCTTAATTTCAAGAGGACTGTTTGCTAAGCATGAAACACTTAACCCAGTGCAATATTTAGCTTTGAAAACAGGATGGTCGGAAGCGAAATATATGTGTGAACTGCAGGCAGGCTGGGCTTGATTTTTTTTCCTTTTGACAAAGGTTCCAGGGACGGGGATAAAGAACTGTAAATAGAAGTGTTTTTTTAACAAACTTTTAAATTCACCAGAGAATAAAACTGCGAGGGAATAAAGCAGCCTGAATATTCAAACCACCGATTAACTCCAACGAGACAGGGGGGTTTGGAGACTTCGCCTGGTTTTGTTTTTAAACGTTCAGGTTGGTTGAGGCTAGTTTCACTGATAAATAGTTACTCCCCATTTCAGCACCACGAATCTGCTTTCAATGCCAGCCGCCACTATGGGTAGGGCAAAGCCATTGCAGCTCCATCCTGAGCATTATGCTTGACTGGAGCTCTTTGGGGCTGGCTCCATGTCACTTCTAACTTTGTGATACATTTTATTGCTCTCAGCAAGTTGCAGATTGTCCAACTGTTCTGTCATTTATTGTAAACGGCTGCAAAAAGAAGGGAAAAAAAAAATCCACGACTCTATAACGTAGTCCTTGGTGTAAATCAAACATTCCCTGTCATGTTGATAGCTTGTGTTAGTCTAATGTATTTTATATTACTCAAAAGCATTGAAACCCTGCAGCTTTCTTCATATAGGCCATTATGCGGTTATCATTAAATTGTCTTGCAAAGAACATTATCGGTAATTATAGCAGACACTAAAATCAAATGATCAGACTGGGACCTTTAACACCAAGAGGAACCATTAGAAGTTAATCAAATAAAAGGATGAGAATAATTATGTTAGGATTAAGCAGTAATATGCCAGAAGTTACATACTTTGCTGACTATATATCTTTACTCCCAGCTTCCTGCCGCTACTCCTTGTTGATGTGTTTTATATAATACTTTGGCACCGAATGTAAATGACAGTATTTGTGTGTGTCACGAATGGGGCTTCAGGGTTCAAACGAGGTTCATCTCTAAATGGCATCAAAAGCAGCACTATGATAATGATGAAGATAAAAATAATAGTCATAAAAAAAGTGCAAAGCTGAAAAAAATCCATTGGTCAATGAAGCATAAAGTGATGATAAAAATTGTTGATACTGGCACAGGTGGAACTTAAATGGTGATGAGTTTGTTACTCGGGGTTCTTTTTTTTTTTTAAGCAATAGGATTTCTGCTGCTGGTCTCTCTACAAACCAATATTATCCAGAGGCCTCTCTGTCTCAATTTGTTTATAAGAATTCTCCCTACATAAATGCTGCTTCCGTGGTACAACAGATGATCTGAAACAGATAGGGGTTTACTCATAGGGCTGTCACTGGCATGGTAAGAAGTTAACATTTTCCATTGAAATCAATGGAAGTTAAGAGCCTAATATCTTTGAGGATCTGGGCATACGTGCATAAGAAAGTAGGGAAGGAGAGAGTGAAATCGGGTTCATTTTTAATCTACCCTCCTATGAGACCCCAGTTTAGCAAAGAGCTAAAGCACGTGCTTAACTTCAAGCCCATGCTTAAGTGCTTTGCAGAATCAGGGCCTAGACATTTTTGTCACTGAAAATTCTTCTCTCCAGTTCACAGTGGAGGATTTCAACTTCAGTCCTATACTAAACTCTCTTTGCATTTGTGACTTTCCCACTGTTGTCAGTAGTAATGTTATGCAAACGTGGAGCGACAGGATTACTAGTATTGAGGTCCAGTGTGCAGATCTGAGATGAAAATGTTGTCCTTAGATTACGCCAAGGATAAGTGATGAAGGTTGGGAAAAATGAAGAACCCCCCCAAATCTTCCAGCCTTCAAGCCAAATCATCTGCCAGGCTCTGAAATAGACAGCATTGTGTTTCATTCCTGGTTTCGGGATGAGCCCATACCCAGCATTTAAATTAACAAGAAAATTCAGCTGTGAACAGAAACAGGAATAGGGGGAATCCCCACAAGAAAGGCTATTCTTGTAGGATTTCCAGACTGACTTTGCAGACTCGCAACAGATTAGATGGTTGGGATAAGCTTCAGAGAAGCATTCAGACCTGCAGCCTGAGACCCTTACTAAGATTTTACCCAGAAATGCTGGTAAAAGTTTTAGCCAGATAAATCTCAGTTGTGTTCAATGGGTATTGATTTGAGCGAGGACTGAGTACAGTGGCTGCTCGGATAGTCCTATAGCTGGCAGTGGTGGGTTTGCCTCCTAGCTCTTCTTTGAAATCAAAAGGCAAGACTGACAGTGAGCCTGACCCATAATAGAGTGTAGGTTCTAGAGGAGAAGGGATTGCAGGTATTAATGGTGGATTCTCCATCACTGGAAATTTTAAAATCACAACTAGATATTTTTCTAAAAGATCTGCTCTAGGAATTACTTTGGGGACATTCTATGGCCTGTGTTATGCAGGAGATCAGACTAGATGATCACAATGGTCTCTTTTAGCCTTGAATCTATGAATAAGTCAAGTTCATTCCCAGTGTACATCTCCACTGACTTCAGGTGTCCATGTCAAGTCAGTGAAGTTATACCAGAGATGAATTTGGTCCAATGGCTTTCCTTGGATCCACCTGAAATAGAAGCAAGAACTGCAGAAAAGTACTCTGAATCCAGAGGTCATTGTTACCCAATTGTGCATATTGCTACGACACCCTGATTAGCATTTTTGTAAAGAACCAAATGGACCACAGCTCATTAGATAAATGGCTCATTCGATAAAAAGAATTTCCCAGTCTCTAGGAGTGTCTGTTCTTACCACACACATTTGATGAGCACATGGCAGCATGAGTGTACATTTTCAGTGTGCTACATGGCGAATTGCTTGCAAAAGTTGCCAGTGACCAGACTTTGGAAACGGATTACGAAGCCACTTGCACTGGGCTCATATTGATATAACTCCATTAACTTCAATTAATGCCTTTTGCTGCATTCATGAAACGTCTTGTTGCCCAATAAGAACATGTCAAGGGTTCATGTTTATGGCACAACATAATCTCTAAAGAATGGAAGCGTGGGCTTCTCCATCAAATGGTCAGATCTCTGGAATGAGCTCCCTCTTCCTATAGGCTAGAGTCCATGAAGGTGATGGAGAGTTGTTGTCCTTTGAAAATTTCAAGATTTCATTTTTTTTTGGTACATTGCTCAGATGCCTCCAGATAGTGACACACTAAAAATGAAAATCCAAGGTTTAAGGTATATTCTGTGTGCCATCATAAAGAGATAGAGCCAAGATAATGCAACATTTGGGCTTTATTCCTTCCTCTATATATACTGTTCTCTCTCATCAAGTGCATCCCTGAAGTAGCGTTCTCTACATTCCTATGCACACTCATATTACTGTGTCTCCTATTGGGAAGCTATTTATCATAACAAGGTATATATTATTCATAGAGATGGGCCCATGCCACAAATGCTGGGCCTGGATGCCAGACCCCACAGATGTTGGGCAGCTTCTACCCATCTCTAAGTAATACTAAGATATTGCATGAAATAGTAGACTCTTCTTGAGCATGACACTGCTTTAAAATGGACTTCTTCTACCTACAGTGTGCAAAATAATGGAACACCCAAAGTCAAACCTTCATCACCTGATGGGGAATTCATCTAATTTCTCTACAGAATTATCCTAGCTTCAGAGAAGTACCAAAATTGAAGAGCAAAAGGAAGCTTTAAAAAAAATCCAGACAAATCAGATTAAAGGTATTGAATGCTCTCCACTCCCACTTTATACTAATTGTCACAAGGGCCAGAATCTCTGCTGCTCAGCCCATCTGAAAATCAGGACACTTATTTAGGCGCCTAAATATGGGTTTAGGCACCCAAGCTTGAAAACTTTGGCCTATGTGACATCATAAGGGATGGAAGGCACACCTCCGAAGAGGCACCGAGACTCTTCCAGTATCAGGTTCCCAGAGAGGTACAGAAGAAACGATGTGTCAAAAACAGAATATTCCAGAAAAGTTTGGAGAATGAAGAGGAAAATGTCCCACCCTTTAGTTCCAGGAACTCTGACAGAGTGTGGAATTAGAATCTATTAGGCTGTGGAATAATTTCAGAAGGGAAGAGGAGAAAGTCCCCTTGCTGAAGAGATGTAAAACTAGACTGGAGAGAGCACCAGAAAATGTCATGTAGAATCCTAAATGACAGCGCTTTTTCTTCTCTAATTTCTACGGTGCTTCTATTCTTTGACTGTGAGGTATCTCTCAAAATCTAACCTCCCCCGACAAAATAACCCCTGACTATGCTGTTCTTTTGTGAATGCTCTGAATTTCATGAACTATGAAATATTTTCTATCATGTACAAGACATAATGTTATGATGGTCTCCGTGATTTGACCGGTGGCACTCTTCCACTTCAGACGGTGCTGAACCAATGTCCAGCTACAGTGTTAGGGGGCATTGTGCTGTTCGTGCCCCCGTTCAGATGAGCGATAAAACTGCAAACAAGCAACTCGCCATGAGCTCGAGTGTGAGCTGTGGTTCAAAAAGGCTAATGCACTCCTTGGATGTGTAAACAGGGAAGTAGGAGCAGAGAGGTGTTTTTATCTCTGTATATAGCGTTGGTGAGACCAATACCAGAATACTGCATCCAGTTCTGTTGCTCACATTTTAAAAAGATTGTTGAAAAACTGGAGAGGGTGCAGAGAAGTGCCACTGAAATAATCCAAGGGCTGGAAAAAATACCCAAAGGTGAGAAACTTAAAGAGCTCAATCTCTTTGTCAAAAAGAAGACGGGCAGGAATCGTAGGTGCTCGTCCACAGGAGGCTCCTCCTTTTGAAAATCATGCATCCTCCTTTTTGTCTCCCTTCTGATCTTTCCCCTTTTTTTGGTGCATTTAAGGCTACGTCTTCACTACCCGCCGATCCGGCGGGTAGCAATCGGTTTATCGGGGATCGACTTACCGCGTCTCGTGAGGACGCGGTAAAATCGATCCCTGATCGCTCTGCCGTCGACTCCGGAAATCCACCTCGGCAAGAGGCGGCAGCGGAGTCGGCGGCAGCGGTCGGCTTTCCCCCGTCCTCACCGCCAGGTAAGCCGACCTAAAATACGCAACTTCAGCTACGGTATTCACGTAGCTGAAGTTGCGTATCTTAGGTCGGAACCCCGCGGTAGTGTAGACCTAGCCTAATAGTCATTAAAACCGTTGCACTGAATGCTCTGGTTAGCCATGGAGCAGGTAAGGCAGTACCAGTGTGAGCGTCACTACATCACAGCCTCACCAGTGCACCTCACCTCTGCCCAAAGGGGATAACTACAATGGGGTTTTTTGCCCGGAGATCTCCCACCATTGTTACCACTGGTTCAACTCCCCTGGTGGAGCGCTAGTGTAGAAAGGAGCTTCAGGAAGCTGGCCAGCGTTTTAACCACCACGTTGTCGAACCCTGTCCAAACAGGCCAACTTAACATGGTGATGAACCATGACTGCCAGCGTGTGGCCACGCCAGCACCCCTCGCATTGCAGCTACTAGTGGAACTGAGACAATGGTAGGAAAGCTTAGTCTGGTACAGACAAAGCCTAAGTAAAGGAGGGGAATTGGTGTTCCATGGCCCATTCAGATCTTAGCCTGTCTGCTGGGACTGGCGGCAAGAGTGCCAATTAGCTCCAGTGGGGGTGATTTTTCTGTGATGTGAATGGCTACCCCTGGGGAAGCAGACTTACTTCCATCACTCGGGTAGAGTGACCAGATGTCCCGATTTTATAGGGACGGTCCCGATTTTCGGGGCTTTTTCTTATATAGGTGTGACGACCTGGGAATGTTCTTAATGTTTTCTCTGAATACTGTGTGGGTGCCTCAGTTTCCCCTATGCATTTCTCGAGTGTCTAGGGGTGTGTGATTGTTGCAGAGCCCTAGGGGGCCAGTGTGATCCTGTCTGCACAGAGAATGGCCGACCCTGTCTTCTGGCAACTAATGGCCTGAGTCCCTCCCCTGCAAAGTTGCCAACTAAAGGTGTTGAAGAATAAAGAGATCAGGTGACCTCCTGGCCCGGGAAAGAGACAAAGGGAGAGGAGGGGCTGGAGAGTTTTCAGTTTGGAGCTGGCTGGGAAAATGGAGGGGAGGCCAGACAGACCTCTTGGCCTCCCCTGGCCCCCCAAGATGGACCTGACTGAGGGGGTCCTGTGGTCTGTACCTGCAAGACCTGTCTTGAACTGTGCTCCTGTCGTCTAAATAAACCTTCTGTTTTGCTGGCTGGCTGAGAGTCATGGTAAATTGCAGGAAGCCGGGGGTGCAGGGCCTTTTCTCCCCCAAACTCCGTGACAATAGGCACCTATTACCTCCCACCACTGTTCCCTCTAAGCTGTGCGCGTGTGCGAGCGCACACAGATCCTAAACCCCACACACACGGCGAAACACCGCGCGTACAAAAATTTGCACAGAAGCACAACAATTTGCACAGAGGAAATTTTTTGCATACACGGCCTGTCAAAAATTTGCACAGAAGAAATTTTTTGTGCACATGGCCTGTCAAAAATTAGAGGGAACATTGCCCCCCACCCCATCACGATTTTTTACACTTGCTGTCTGGTCACCCTACTCGTGGGGGAAGTGGGGTAATTTGGTTGTCAGCCCGAGTGCCAGGTAATTTTCCAGGACAATTTACTAGAGTTGATAGGGGTTAGTCAAATTTGACCTATTAAGAGCCACTTCAGCAGGAGACATCCTCTCTTTCTCCCTACACCTGATGTTTTATTACGAGCTGCAGCTTATCCCCTAGTTAGGGTTTTAAAAATAATCTTGCAGAAGAATCAAATCCCATGCCGTTTTGCAAGTTCTGATGACTTTTCTTTTCAGGAAGCAAACTTCTTTTGTTCCTCTTTTGCCAAAATGTGCCAGTTTAAACTCCTTGGTACCATAAACAGTTCTCATTTCTTCATTAACTGCACCTCAGCATTCAGTTCTCTAAATAAAACATGCAACTGTTACATAAAAAAGCCATTTGCAAGTAACCTCATTCCATTAGACAAATGGTATTTGCCCCCTTTTGTTTATCACAGGATTAAAACATTTTGCACATTAGAATTAATTTAAATTATTCCCAGCACTTTAACAATTTACAGTCAGTCGATTTACTGACTTCCCTTTTATGTCAGAACAGGTGATTGCACTTTTTAACAATTAATTGGAAAGGAATGAATATTGCAAAAAAAATGTCATGTAATAGTAATCATAATAATACCCAGCTCTTATATAGAGTTTTTCATCAGTAGATCTCAAAGCGCTTTGGCCTTGAATTGTGTTTATCCTCATAATGCCCCTGTGAGGAAGGGACTTTTAAATCAATTTGTTTAGACTGAGTTTGAAACCCTTTTCCATTGATAGTCTAGTGAATTATTGGCAGGAATGTTCAGTGAAACAGGGAATTTTAAGTGAATGTTGCAGAATATTCATGAGAGGCGAATTTCACATTGGTAATTGTAAGTGTTTGCCTCAGAAACCTGAATTCAAAGAGTTATGCTGTGCCAAGTGGGAAACAGAAACATATCATGTGACCTACCTGCCCAATCAAAGCCAATCAAATTTCAAACCCGAAATACAATGAATTGCTTGTGAGCAAGATACAAACCAAGAATTGCTGTCAGAAGTTATCTGGTGAATAATTTTGAATAACAAATCCATCTGAGAAAATTGCAGTCTGTTCATGGACAGCTCACAGACAGAAAAAGAAGCTAAATTTGGTGAGTAAATTAATCATTGCAACTTATTGGCCCAGCTGTACTATTAACATTAATAACACTCCCAAATTAATTAACCAGAAAACTCCCTTGTTATTAACAACTAAACAAACCCTCAGTCAATGTCCTTCCAAAATAACCTGCTATCTCTTTGACAGTGGTTGTTTTGGGTTTTTTATTTGTCTGACATCTTAATGTGAACCAGGAGTCTTTTCCAGATATTTATCAATATGGGCTTTTATTTATTTCACTCTCCCTTCCTGAGATCTGTTGCAAAGGCTGGGGTTTATACTCATCATTCTATAAAGAGCGTAGAATGTCAAACAGTTAAGTCCTGATTCAGAAAAACATTTAATACTTCTTAAGCACCTTCTTAAAGTCAAGCAGATGTTTAAAAGCTTGGCTGAATCGAGACATTCATTTTCGAAGTCCACGGGTGGAAGTTTTCAGATCTGGGAAACAGAGTCTGTGATCAGGACAGGTGCAAGGACGTTTCGCGCCCTAGGCGAAATTTCCACCTTGCGTCCCCCCCCCCCAGCCCTGCGGCAGCTCCCCGCCCCCCTCTCCGCTCGGAGGCGCCCCCCCCATGGCAGCTCCCCCCCTGCCCTGAGGTGACCCCCCACGGCAGCTCCCCCCCCCGGGGAGCCGTGCAGCAGCTCCCCACCCCAGCTCACCTCTGCTCTGCCTCCTCCCCGAGCACGCCGCCCCCGCTCTAATTCTACTCCCCTCCCAGGCTTGCGGCATCAAACAGCTGATTGGCGCTGCAAGCCTGGGAGGCGGGAGAAGTGGAGCGGCGACCGTGCGCTCGGGGAGGGGGCGTAGGAACGCTGTAAAAAAAATTGGGGACACCGCTTTTTGGCCCCCTCAAATCTTGGCGCCCTAGGCAACCGCCTAGTTTGCCTTAATGGTAGCACTGGCCCTGTCTGTGATGTATCTATTAGCAGCACAGAATGAAAGCTCAGAATGAAATCATTTTAGCTTGTTCCCCAGTCCAGTACAACCATTTCCAAATGGTGGCTGACAGCAGTAATCAGAAGTAAAACCGGTTGAAAATTTTTGACTTTCGATTTTGGGACAAACTTTGTCATTGAAAACTGGAATTCAAGCAAGAAACAAATTTCCCTGAAAAGATTTGACAAAAAGTTTTCTTGAAAAGTTCTGTCAAAAAAAGTTTTGACTAAAAGTTTCTTTTCAGCAGGTAGAAAATTTTTGATTTTTGGAAAAAAAATTGTTGACATTTCCCCCCAAACCCTCACAATTTCCCCAAAACAGTAAAAAATGTTGAAAAATTGCTGTGAGGCTTTGTTTTGTTTTGTATTTTCCACCAGCTGTACCAATAAGCCTTGACTATAGCAGGAACTTTGCTCTATTACTCACCCTCCCGTGCCTGTAACACACCTTGTGCCCACACACAAAAGGGCTCCTAGCAGCATAGGTACATGCCAACCATCCTTTCAGTTTGACTTCCTTTCACTGAGGTTAACTACAATGTGAGTCTGCACTGTGTTAGTGCCACTGTGGACAGAGATCACGTCCATAATAGCCCCGGAGGTGCAAATTATCCTCCCAGTGTTATCAGACAATGCTCCCGCCCACCCTTCAGTGACAGTTCGGCCAGCTCAGAACACTGGCTGAATCACGTGTCAAGCTGGCGGCATGTCTGGCCCACATTCAAGGAAGAGCCAAGATAAACGAAGATGTGAGCCAGATCCTCCACTGGTGTAAACAGGCGACAACGCGGGAAACGTCTATAAAGTAGTCTGGACTATGTGGAATAGGCCTTTTGGCCCAGATCCTTAAAGGTATTTAGGCGCCGATCTTCCTTTTTAGGCACCATTGAGGTGCCACTGACATTTTCAAAGCCGCTGGTCAGCGGCTATGTAACCCCGTAGGCGCCTAAGTCCCCTAGGCACCGTACAGTATGTCTACACTGAAACCCGCCCCCCCAGCACCAAATCTCAGAGTCCCATCCCCTACACTGGGTTTCAGAGTCCAGGCTGCAGCCCAAGCAGGAACATCTACACAGCCATTTTTAGCCTCACAGAGTGACTTCCGCAAGCCCGAGTCAGACCCGGGCTCTGAGACTCACTGTCATGGGGTATTTTTGCAGTGTAGACCCTAAGTTTCCACCACTCAGCACTTGCAAAGCCACCTAAGTGCTGATGCTGCCCCACAGCCAAAGAGCTGCTTGGACCCCCCCCCCCCCCCAGCTCAAGCCAAAGCCCCAGAGGCACCAAAGTGAGATTTTCAAAGTAGGTGGGGGAGCTCCTATCTCACTAGCAGGGCCCAATCTCATAGAGGGGCTCAAAGCATGCCAAACACCTGTTACCTGCCTGCCCCAGGAGGGCTGAAGGCAGACCACCAATGGGTGAAGGGTCAGCAGAGCACCACACAAAAGACACATGGGAGTACAGAGAAATGTAAGGCAAGCATGAGAGAGCCATTGAGCATGAGCAGGAGACAGAGGGAGACAGTTCTGGCTGCTAGGGCATGGGCTGTCTAAGCAGTTGATCTGTCTTAGGCCCCTACCTCCAGAAGAGGGTTCACAGCTGAGGATCTAAATGGAGGGAGGCACCTATCTCTGGCCCATGAGCCGGGCACACAAGGTCAATGGCTTAGGTGCCCAAGTCCTTCTCCTCTCCCCACTCCTCTCCTCAACATTTCATTGCTGGCTCATTCAGGTAGCCCCCTCACTGTTGAAAATCCCTTTCTTAGGCCGGTAACTATCCCCATGAATTGTATAGGGAGCCTGGGCACTTTGCTTGGGGCTGGACATTCCCCTGGGTGGCAGGCAGGCAGGCAGGGCCTATGTACCTTTACAGAACTTGGCCTTTGAGCAGCAAATGGTTGGAGAGAGTTTGAAGGGAAATGACTCGACATGTTATAAAAGATACTTTAGTCTCTACTGTAAGAAGATGAAATTCCAAGGTCTGTTAGATGTTGAAGTCAGACTGAGGTCAGATTAAGTGAGTGGGCCCTTCTGGCTTTAAAAATCTGAATTTTGTGATAAAGCATGCATTGGTATCTACAGTGAGTAGGTGACTTTAAAATGTATGGTGTTAAACATTACCAGAGGTCGATTCCCTTGGCTGACCATACTACAGTGCCTGATCCTGGCTGATTCCCTTTTGCCTTGATTTTTTTTCCCTTTTGAATACTCTTTCTCCCGTTCTCAGGGCCTCATATCCTTTTCTGCCAAGAGAGCCCTCTCTACACTCAGCTACTCTGAAAGACCCTTCTTAGAAGAACTCAGGCTCTCTCTCTTCTCCTGATTACTCTCCCGGCATCTTCTGTCTACCACATTCAGTCTATAAAGAATAGTTTTCAATGGACATTCAATGGAGATCATCAGGGCCACACCGCTTTCAGTCAGGCAGTCGGTGAAGTTACTCTAGATTTGCACCAGCATAATAGAGAACAGGATTTGGCCCATGGTGTCTAAGTAGGTTCAAATTCCCCAAAATCCAATCCTAACATCCCAAATTATAATAGAAAAGGAAAGGTTTGCCCACTCCCTCCACAAGAAACACTGCAGGTATAATACATGTCTGCGCACTGTGCAATAGAACATCACTCCTCCAGGGCTAATCTATTTGGGTTTTATTTGCAATAAGCTTCCCACTTTAAAGAGAGAGAGACACTTAGGCCTGATCTACACTGGGGGTTGGGGGAATCGATCTAAGTTACGCAACTTCAGCTACGTGAATAACGTAGCTGAAGTCGACGTACTTAGATCTACTCATGGTGGTGTCTTCATTGTGGTAAGTCGACAGCTGACACTCCCCTGTCGACTCCGCCTGCGCCTCTTGCTCCGGTGGCGTACTGGAGTTGACGGGCAAATGCTCAGCAGTTGATTTATCACATCTAGACTAGACACGATAAATCAACCCCCCACTGGATCGATCGCTGCCCGTCGATCCAGCAGGTAATGTAGACAAGCCCTGAGAGAGTTGGTGCCTCCTAACTCATAAGTCTCTCAATTATTAAATACTAGAGCTGGTTGGGAACTTTTCAATGACATGGTAAACTGAAACTTTTCACTGGCATATAGTAGTTTGAACTAAACTTTCAGCCAGAAGGTGTCTAAGGTCCAGAAACTGATCAAAACAAGAGAGTAAGACCCTGGAATAGACAGTGGTTAGGGCACTCACCTGATATGGGGAGACTCACTTCAAGTCCTTACTCTGTTAGAGTCAGAGCAGGGACTCTGAACTGGTATTTACCACATCCCACCTGATTGCCCTAATCACCAAGCTACTGGCTAGTCTCACACTTACTTTGTTTTCTTCCCAAGGTCTCCGTTTCATTCTGCGTCGGCACAGAAACAACTGTTGGGACCTCGAAATTTTTCATGAAACAGAAATCTTGTTTTCCACTCAGCCCTATTAAAGATACTATTTGGTTAATTTAATTATACGTATTATATATACTCATAATCCTCCACCCCCCTCACTGCCTTTGGTATGTGTGGTGGGCCAGTCCATCCCTGCTGTAATTCCATTATTTTCAATGGAGTTCAACCAGAGAACAATTTGGCCTACTTCAGTTTAGCACAGTATTGACTGAAGATGCTGCTTGGATTCACCTGGTAGATCTTGTGCTGTTAGAAAGTGCTTCTGGCTAAGCCCTAATTTAACATTCGTCAGCCATACTCCTTGCCAGCTACATTTCTAATGACAAACATGAGTGATTCTACAAGTGCTGAGAGAATCTTTGAACCATACAGTATATCTTTGCTTCTAACTGTCTGTGAACTCCCCCATCAAATTCACAGCCGCAGTATGAGATACTCGATTGTCTATATGGGTGTGACATTCACTCCTGCACGGACAGCCAGCACATAGACTGTACATTACTTAAAGTCCCACGTAAACCCCCAAAATGGAACTAAAGTGGGATTGAAGGGCCTTCCACTGGCTCTCTATGCAGGTGCCCATTTTACCCTTCCTCTGTATGGGCATGAGTGAGTTGTTCTGAAAGGCAATAACCTAGGGTAAGTCTACACTGAAAAAAAATCCCAAGGCAGCGAGTCTCAGAGGCCAGGTCAACTGACTTGGGCTCATGCTATGGGGCTAAAAATAGCCATGTAGACCTTTGGGTTCAGGCTGGAGACCGGCTCTGAAATCCGGCAAGGGGGTGGGTCTCAGAGCCCAGGGTCCAACACAAATGGGAACAGCTACACTGCTATTTTTAGCCCCGTAGCACAAGCCCAATAAGTCTGAGTCAGTTGACTTGGCCTCTTAGCTTTGCCACTGCTGGGCTTTTTGTTTTTGCAGTGTAGACATACCTTATTGAACAGGGAGTGGAAAATCCTTATAAACCTCTGGTAAAACCCCACCAGTAACTGGTTGAAAACCTAAACAACACAAACACTCCAGGATTGTTTGGTGTTTACGAAGCTCCATGCATTGTGAGTAACACTTATACTGGTCCTCCAGCATCTAGGCCCTTATAAGCCAGCATATTCTACTCTGAAGGGTAAAAAATAAGACTATTCTTTAATCCTTCAACTGAGCCTTCAAATTAGCTTTAAAAATCTCTGTCAGCTTTCCACATGGACTGCCAAAAGGATGGCCATTAAAAGTGCTCTAAAGAAATTAATGTTTAAATAAAATTGTCTCCTTGAAGGTGGAAGTCGTACCTAATCATGTTCCATATCATATTTTTTCTCTCACGCAGACGGATGTCTTCTTTCAGAGTCTGATGGCCACAGAGGCAAAGGTACCTTTCAGCATTAAGTAACTATTGAAGTTTTCTCTTGCTCGATTATTTGTTAGTTGTAACTAATGTAAAAAATGCCCTCTCCGAAAACAGCTTTAAAAAGTGTAATATTTTGTTTTATTTAGCAACTATTTGGGAAAATTTAGCACTGAGTCAGAAAGGTTGCTCGGCTAGTAGCACTTCATAAATTGCTGGAGCCCTAATCAATACATATTGTCATCTAGTCAAGTCCTGCTAGCAGATTTTTCTTTGCCCTGCCTCAAAAGTGTATTTTATGAGGTTGTTACTCTCTTGTGCTGCAAGGCCTAGCCTAATGAATCTGTCACTGGTGCTATTGATTGACATGCCAGTGTAAGTGAGACATGTGATTCCGATTGACTTCCTAATTACTGCTGCTGTGATGTCTCACCAACGGGTAAGGCCAGAGGTTAATAGTTTTGATGTTCAGCCATTGCTGGCTCTGGAAGCTGGAGTTAAACTAGCTCCTTGGAAGTCAATAGCTGAATCAAGTTCTCAAGGCTACTTCAGAAGCTGATCAATTAAGCCCCTCTTGTTTCTCCTGTTGTTGTCTGACAAGAATTTGATAAGTGGGGAGTTTGAAAGCAAAGGCTTTAAGGTAGTTTAGGACCATTTTAAAACACATGGGCATGTGCTTGGGACATTTAGAGCAAAGCGGTGTACATGCATGGCATGGTGTGAACATTGTGTGAGCGGGGACTGTAGTTCTACAGTCCAGGAGCTCAAGTGATTTGCAAAAAAGTCAATTTTTCAGCGATCCACACAATGCCCAATCATACTCTCCCCCTAAGCTGACTGAACTGTTTGTGTAAGGCAAACAAACTTTGGCCCGTAGTCTCCTAGCCTCTTTCTCATCCGTGCAATGAGGATAATGATCAGGACTGTGTGTATTCTTCGATTCTGCTGCTGTATAACTGACCGTGAAATTCACCCAGGTCTCACAACTGTGCACTAGAATCTCAGCTTTCATTTAAAAAAAAACCCACTTCTAGCTTTCATAGTGGAGAAAATAACTTGGAAAACATGATTCAAGTTTAACCAATGCAGCGATGCTTGCCTGAGTCTGTAGAGAGCCTGAAACAATAGCCTGAGAGGTATAAACTGCCCCTTCATTGCAGTCAGGGCCCAGGGACTTTGCAGCTGTAAAATCTGGCATTTCCCTAAGATATGAAATTCAGCATTTTTGCTATGGAATTTGACATTCTACTGCAGCCAGGTTCATGACATTTTGTTTTCTGTCTCCCTGCCCTGCTGTGGCCTGTCTGCAGCCATCTCTTGCTCTCTGGCTTTCTTTACCAGGAGAAGTTCATGGGATTACAGTGTATACTTCTTGTAACGTTTCTCTGGGCTAGGCAGCAGTGGGTCAGGGAGTCAGAGATGGAGCCCGCCTTGCAGCCTGGGATCAGGGATAGGCTGCCTGTAGAAAAGCACAACAGCTGAAGCTTGGGAACTGTATTAATTTCAAGGGTTAAAAGAGTTAAAGGTGTTATAAACTCTTTCACTGTCTAACATAAAAACAGTGATACAAAGAGGTCCAGGGTTGTTTGTTCTTTTTTCCTACAGAGACCTTAGTTTACTCGATTTCTTGGCAAGCATCCAAAAGCATTTATTCTAAAGTTGAAAGTGTATTGATCAAATGCAAGAAAGAACAAGAAATTAAAACAAGAATTTATATTGAAACTGACATTGAGTGATTATGCAAAACAAACTTAATCAAAACCCTTAAGCCTTTCTCCTTTTGAAGGTAAAATATTAGAGACTCTTATTTTCAGAACAAGCTTTATTTGATGAAAAGAAAAGGGTTAATTTTACTTTTAGTCCTAATGTATAAAAGGTAGTCACTTCTCCTGTTTCTCAGGAACAGACAGACACAAGGTGGAGGAGAGACAGGATATGAAAGGTGGGGGAAATACAGCTTTTGTTGATGTCTTTGGAACACTGGATGGCTGGTCAATATGGAACGGATGCTTTACTTGGCAGCTCAACCATGGCACCTGTTGCTTGGACCCTGGTTCACATTCTGGTCAGGGACATCATCTCTCCTTAGAGAGGGCAGGGTTATGATCATCTCATATCGCTATGCTGATCAATGCAGTTGATTTCAGGGTTTGATGAAAAGCCAAGAGAATAAGATATCGGATAGGAGGAAGAAGTAGTAGGGCAGAAAGTAACACAACAGGGAAGAGAGGCAGAACAAGATCTTACATGTCTCCGTGATGTGATGATACAATGATTTTCAGCACTCACTGGTGAAAATAAAGTTCCTTAAACAAGAGCAAGGCCAGTCAGACTTCCTCCGGGAAGAAAATCTTTCAGTCTGTTCTGCTCTTCCTATCTTGGGGTCAGGGAAAATTAGATGAGACAAGATGAGCAGGGATGCAAGGTGGGGTGGATGATCAGAGAAAGGCAGATGAAAAATGTTTGGTTTTTAAAGTCGCCTTTTTAAGAACCCCAAAAGGGGGGAAAGTGGGCAGCATAATTCATCCTCCTCGTTATTTTGTCCACCTATTAGGCCTAATATCCATCATACCACTTTTAGTTCATCAACTTTTGGGTCCACATATTGTGTTTTTATCAAGCATGATTTCAACAATCCTCGAAGTATAACAGCAGGTTCTTTTTGTTCGGACTAATCCAGCTTTTTGCCTGGTTCTTTTTGCACTTCTTTATAGCATTCATTTATTCAAAACAACTCAACCTATTTTTCATGGTTAATTTCCCATTAGGCAAAAAGTATAGATTATTGTAACATCTTATGAACTTTCACTCACTGCTTCCATTTCATCTTACAAAAGAGGTGAATTGTGTGGGCCCAATTGTCATAACAGGACATGAGTCACAAAACCCAACCACAACCTCCCTGTTTCTGCAGCACACCTAGGGGGAAGGAGATTTTGAACTTGGCTACCTGGACCGCATCACAGAACGGGAAGCCTAGTCAGCCTGCTTAGAAAACACAGGGAAAAAAAATCTAAATAATCACTGATGAATTTTACATCAACAGATATTTTCCACTATGAGCCATGGCTGTGTGTCTGTGTGGAGCTAGTGGCGGGGTGGTAGTTAAGTGCATTTCATGGTGATAGAACACATTCACGGAGCCATAGAATCTAGGGTTTGTTGTCACAGAATTAGATCGTATTGGACTGTCGAACATCCTGAGCCCTGATAATAATGCCAAATTCATAGAGTCTTTGTGGGCCTAGATTAATTTTCTTTGTGATGCTTAAATACCACAGTGATAGAGGAGGAACCTAAAACAGATTGATAGATACACTAGTCCAGCAGGAAATGGACCGAAATACTAAATAAGCTAGTGAACAACTTTCAGATAGTACTGGTGTAAAGTCACTACAAAACCAGACCACATTTGAACCAGGGACCTAGTGGCGAAAGAGGTGTTATTACAATACCTGGCCCCTAGACCATCCACCTTTCCATTCAGCACAGTTTTGAGTAAACTTTCGGCATGAATGGTAACTTGGAGGGGGGGAGAAAGAAAAAAATATTTTTGCTACGTTTCTAATAGAAATTGATCATGTAACCTTTACTATCTTGGGACAAACCTACTGCCGTCATGCTTTAACTTAACTTACTGAAGAAAACTAGGCCAACACAGACTGATTTCTGATTGATTACACACCATGTTATATTAGACAATGTAGATCACTCTGTCAATATGAATTTCTGAGATGTTAAAAATACAAGGCTGAAAAAGATTGTATGAAAGGGGAAAAATCATTAGGCAGTCGGAATGGCAATAATTCACCCATATCTATGCAGTGAGTACAAATAATGCCCTGGGGAATTAACTACACGTATCATTTTGTCAACAGTCTATTGCAGCAGATAGTGCTAAAAATTTCTCATTCATCGCTGCTTATTTCCTGCAACGTTCCTGAACATGCTCAAAATAATGGAAGGATTTGAACAGAACACTAGATCTCAAGCAATTAATTAAAACCAGCCTGAATATATGTGCCATGTTACTAAATTAACTTTTTTTAAAATACATGTTTTTAAATACATTATGTAAAGCTTCTTAAGGACTTGAGATGTTCTCAATAGATGCTAGCACCGCCTTAAAGGGCTCTGTCTCTTCTGTTTGGACCTGATTCGAATCTTCTTGCATCAGTGTGAAGCAAGGGCCAACTTTAAATCTATGGAATTGCATTGGGGAAATTAAGATCAGAAGCAAATCCTGCATGGGTACCTAAATACCTTTGAGGATATGGGCCTATTAATGGGAATTAGGCACCAAAATACCTTTGAGGATCTGGGCCATAAATCCCAACAACATTACCAGGAATTACGTACAAACATTGATAGGTGAGGATAGATTCCCCCTAATGTCAATTGGGATTGGACATGCAAACATAGCAATACTCTGTCCTGACCTGGGGGTTTTCATCCAAGGATCTCACAGCATTTTGCAAACCCTTGGTGAGCTTTGAATGATTGATTTCTAAAGCGCTACACCCATATATACCATTAATGAATTAAGAAATGTAATTACTTTTAAAACAATTAATTAAGCCTCATACCACCCCTGAGAGGTAGGAAATTATTATTGTACCCATTTTACACATGGGGAAACTGAATGGTTAAGTGACTTGCTGGGACAAATGAGTCAGTGGCAGAAAGAGGG